>NW_016107419.1:2639552-2703046 GCF_001604975.1 Cebus imitator
ATCATTCTCAGCAAACTGACAGAAGAGCAGAAGATCAAACACCGCATGTTCTCACTCATAGGCGGGTGTTGAACAATGAGAACACATGGACACAGGGAGGGGAACACTACACACTGGGGTTAGTTGGGGGGAAATAGGGGAGGGACGGTGGGGGGTGGGGAGCTGGAGAGAGATGGCAAGGGGAGAAATTCCAGATGTAGGCGATGGGGAGGAAGGCAGCAAATCACACTGCCACGTGTGTACCTATGCAACAATTTTGCATGTTCTTCACATGTACCCCAAAACCTAAAATGCAATAAAATAAATAAATGGGGGGGGGGAAGAAACTTATGAGTGCAATAAACATGTTTTTATCTTGAAAAGAGTAGAGAAGCCTCTCCCAATGGCCACCACCACCAGCAGTCCATGGGGGGTTCAGCCAGGCCACCACTGATGTTTAGTTAAAGCCCAAGAGCCGTTCAGTTAGCTTATGGTGAATGCTGGTAGGCCTGGGACTCACCATTTAGGGCTTGGTCACCCCTCTGGCCCAGAGAAGGTTCAGAAACGCTATCTAAGAGCCAGACCCAGTTTCAGAGACACTAAGAGCCAGTTTGTAGTTCAATCTCACTGTGGCTGAGCTAGTCCCAAACCTATAAGACAAAATCCTCTTTACTTTTCCTCCTGCTTTACTCAAACAGGAGTTTTTTTTTTTTTTTTTTTTTTTTTTTCCATAACCACCACAGCTGGGAATGGATTGGGTCGCACCTGAATCCAGCACACCTCAGAGCCCTGCCCCAGTGGAGTATTCCCTGTGTAATACTGCTAATTATTCAGGGCCCAAAGACCCTTTAGTCAGTAGATCATGAATCCTGCCAAGACTGGGTTTTCCCTTCAAGGCAGTGGGATCCCTTTTGGCCCAGGATGAGTATAGAAATATCATCTGTGAGCTTCAGCCTAGAATGCGGACCACATGACTCTGCCTGGTGCCCTATCCTACTGTGGTTGAGCTGATATTCCAGATGCAAAATAGAGTCTTCTTTACTCTTTGCTCTCCTCTCCTGAGGAAGAAGAGGGAGTCACTTTGTTGCCATGAGCTTCACTGCCTGGGGTTGAGGGAGGATAGCAAAAGCACTCCCTTAGCCACCCCACCAGGTGATAACCTAGGTTGCTTGCTACCCTAGTCCTCTAGCTCTGGGCCAAGTTCAGCCCTAGAAGTTACCTAGCAATTATAATCCTTGTGTCCTATACTGTCTTTTAAGTTTACCAGCACCCCAGACTTCTTTGAAGTGTAGCGGTGAGACTTGCAAAAACACTCAAGTTCTGACCACTGGTATGGGTAGCTTTCCTTTGGCTGGGTCTGATCCAAGTGTCCCCTCCCTGTGTGGGCACTGGCTGAGTCCAGCCCAGCTTTGTTCTCCATTGTGACAGGGCAGCACTGAATTCAGTGTAAAGTCCTGCAATTGCTGCACTCTCCCTTCCCCAAATTAACAGATTCTCCTCATTGCAAGGCTGCTGCCAGGGATGGAGGATGGGTGGTGGTGGCAATTCAAGACAGTCTCTCTCACCCTCTTCAATGCCTCTTTTAGCAATATAAAGTTAAAATCAGGTACTGTGACTGCTTACCTGAGCTTTGGTGCTTGTGATGGTGCTTTTCTGTGTGCAGATAGTTGTTAAAATTTGGTGTAGCTGCAGAAGGGACAAACAGTATAGGCTTCTATTCTCCCATTTTGCACTGCCTCCTCTCTACAAAATTAATTATAAAAATTAGAACAATTAAATATTTTAAAATATTTGGATCACACTCTTGACCAAGGCGTGACAAACTTTAAATTTATTAATAAAGTATTCATTTTTGTAATCTCATAGAGATTCTATGAGCTTAAATTGGTAGAAGCACTTGAGGGGGAGTTATGGAAATATTAGTATTAAATATTCACCTATTTTATTATAATAAAATTCCACTTGAGTATTTTCTAGAGAAAATATATTTATGTATAGATACAAGAAGCATATACAGGACTATTTCTGTAACATTGTCAACAATAATCAAAGGAAGTAGAAACATTCTGAAGAAAACCAACATTTCATTCACAGGACTTGGCTGTGAATTACATTATACCGATTCCATAGGAGCTAGGTTTGCTTTAAGTGTAACCTCCCAGGACACAATTAATTTGATTGGTGAAGGGCATTCTTAAACTGCATGCTTTCTTTTAAATTCTAAAAGTTATTATATTCTGTAATATTCACTTTTTTATGTTGACTTTGACTTTTAAATATCTTATGCTTAAGAAAGAGCTTTAAAATAATTCTGTAGTTTACATAGCTTAGATATTCATACTTTTGATAACAGCATTTCCAGGCTATCAACTATGAAATTCTATGTGGGTGGGAAAAACTTTCTACTTTGCAAGTTGCAAAAATCAATTCATAATAATTATCTTGTCTAACCACATACACTTTTATATTCTGTAAAATGATTTTAATACATTTTTCTCAAACAATTGGAATTGAGAAGTCATTAAACATGTACATGGATATCTCAAATTGATTTATTTGAGTTTTTTAGTCAGTTTCCTTATAGAAGCTTTTTGTCTATTTAATTTTATTCAATTAAAGATATTTCTAAACTTCTAATTAGCTGCCAAGTTATAGTCTGGTTGTACTTCCCATTGTATAGGTATATTTTTAAAACTACATAACTGAGCAAAAACTGTTGCCTGTTGCTGAACCTTGTTTTCATCTTAGGATATTAGGGATGAAAAAGTAAAGAGCTAGACAAACCTAAATAGTCAGGGACTGTTGATTGCTTCAGTTCACCTGCAGCTAACCCACCAAGTGGGACACCCTATTTGTTGAGAAATGCTGTGCCAAGGATATAGCATTTAATGGCTTTGGCAAGAAGAATGATTTTCATCAGCTGTAACAAACAAGTTCCTCATCTCCAACCCTACCATCTGTCCTTCTGGTTCCCACCCAGAATGCTATCTATGGGCTCAATTGAACAGGTTTCAGACTGCCTAAGGTCACTACACAATCAACCTTAACAGATGGCATCACAGTGAACATCTAAACTGTAGCAGTGGCCAAATGCAGAGGATGATCCTCATCACTGAGGAAGAATGCCCTCTGTGCACACTGCCCTGATGTTCTGGCTCTACTAAACATTGCATGTGAAAATAAGACTCTATCGTCTTTGTATTAATAGATTAAATAGATCGGATTTTGCACTAAGTTATCAGTAAATTCTATGTCTTAAACTTTGTTTTCTAGTATTTTCTTTGCTTTGATATAAAGATAATACTTTGAGATAATATCTACCATTAATGACTAACAGAATATTATACATGTATTTAAGAGGAGAAGTTGCACAGATATGCTTTGTTTTATTGCTTTTGTTTTGTTCCTAAGAAATCTTTGTGTACTGAAAAGTAATACTATCTGCTGTTAAAATGGCTGCACACAGCATAAGTTACTGATAAGTATTTAATAATAAACATCGCATCTTTCAACTTTAAATTAAGTCCTGTTTAAATAGCACCCATACAGCCATGCTTATCTACAGTTGACTGATACTCACTTAGATTTCTCAACATAATTTCAAATTCAAGAGTAAAAAGCTTATTCTTGCTCTTAAAATAACTTTAATAATTTCCACATTTCTGTTATGTGTAGCTTTATTACATCACTAACCTAGTTTTAATATTTGGATGCAAAGAATGCTAGAATGTAAAGATCATCTAGTCTTTTATTCTTCTTTCTTTACATATCCCATCTTCATTTCAAGCATTCTGGCAGCCAGATTTATCACTTTTATTTGGAAGTTGGGGAAAATCTTTCTCATGAAATAAATTGGCCCAAGAGAAAGGCATGCAGATTCTAAAAGTTATAAGCCACAGTGAAAATGATCAGAGAGAATTTTCTATAATAAATTCTTCCATTCACAAGTCTCATCGAACATCCTAAAAAATGGGAGACACAGCTCAGGAAAAATATTAAAATTAGCAGAAAAAATATTAAAATTAGCATAAAAATAAAATCAATGCAAAATAGAAGATGAAAATTAAATACATTATCAGTTATTGATATATGGGATCTAATTAAACTAAAGAGCTTCTGCACAGCAAAAGAAACTATCATCAGAGTGAACAGGCAACCTACAGAATGGGAGCAAAGTTTTGCAATGTATCCATCTGACAAAAAGCTGATGTCCAGAATCTACAAAGAACTTAAACAAATTTACAAGAAAAAACAAACATCCCCATCAAAAAGTGGGCAAAGGGTATGAACATACATTTCTCAGAAGAAGACATTTATGCAGCCAACAAACGTATGGAAAAAAAAAAGCTCATCATCACTGGTCATTAGAGAAATGCAAATCAAAACCACAGTGAGATACCATCACATGCCAGTTAGAATGGTGATCTTTAAAAAGTTAAGAGACAACAGATGCTACAGAGGATGTGGAGAAATACAAAAGCTTTTACACTGTTGATGGGAGTGCAAATTAGTTCAACCATTGTGGAAGACAGTGTGGTGATTCCTCAAGAATCTAGAACCAGAAATACCATTTGACCCAGCAATCCCATTTCTGGGTATATACCCAAAAGATTATAACTCATTCTACTATAAAGACACATGCACACATATGTTCATTGCAGCACTGTTCACAATAGCAAAGAGTTGGAACCAATCCAAATGCCCAACAATGGTAGATTGGATAAAGAAAATGTGGCCCATATACACCATGGAATACCATGTAGCCATAAAAAAGAATGGGTTTATGTCCTTTGCAGGGGACATGGATGAAGCTAGAAACCATCATTCTCAGCAAACTAACATAGGAACAGAAAAACAAACACCACATCTTCTCACTCATAAGTGGGAGTTGAACAATGAAAACACACGGACACAGGAGGGAAACATCACATACTAGGGTCTATCAGGGATGCAGGGAGATACAGGAGGGATAGCATTAAGAGAAATACCTAATGTAAATAATGGGTTGATGAGTACGGCAAACCACCATGGCAAGTATATCCCTATGTAACAAACCTGCATGTTCTTCACGTGTATCCCAGAACTTAAAGTATTTTTTTAAAAAAGAATATCAATAGCCAGATAATAAAAAAAAAAAAATAGAAAATCCGAACAACAAAATAAAAGAAGGAAAAATATTAGAAGTCAATTAATTTTTTTAATTTTAAGACATTGGTTTTCTGACTAAAAGTGTTGGTCAAGTGTCTCTGAAGTCTTGCACTATTACCTACCCCATGATATTTTTTCAAAAAATTTTCAAAGTTCTACAGACATAAAAAGCCATAACTTTCAGAGAAAATAGAACAGTTCAAATATAGGGATCAAAAATCAGAACAGCAGCATTGGAAGCTAGAAGACAATATAGATTCATGCCTATTTTGGAGGGAAAACATTTTTTAACTTAGATATCTAAACACATGTAAATAATCAATTAAAAGTGTGGCTTAAATAAATATATTTTCTGAAATATATTATCAAAAAATGTATGTAACATAAATTATCAAAAAATGTATCTTCAGAAGTTTAGATTGTTATCCACGAAAGTAGGATATAAACCAAGAAAGAAAAAGATGTAGTATTAAATCAACTAGTCTAGCTCAAAGGATTGGAGAGAGGGCTCAAGAAGGTCTTCAAGAAAATTAAAAAATAAAAAATACTTACAGAGTCCCTAATGTGTTTACTATGTTTAATGCAACATTCACCAAGGTTTACAATTTTCTTAGAAGGAATGATAGAAAATTCAGAGAGAACAAGAGATTGTGAACATCAAAAATAACAAAGAAAAAAGAAACAAATATTTCTGTATCACATAGTCAATTATAGTCAATATAAGGTAAATATTACAAATTTGTTTAATCAAATATTGAGATGTACTTTAATAGGAGGAGGAAAGAAGTTAAGTAAGAACTTTGTGGTAGTGATTAAGATAACTAATTTTTATTACCATAGTAGAAAATCAGTTTAAAAAATGCCTGAAACTGATAAACATAAAAGGATATTTGAAGAACATTATTTGTAATTATGGGAGTAAACACCAGAATAAACAGATTAAAGATTGGATAAAGGAAAAGACTTGGGAAGATGTATGTCACAATGATGATATTTCTGATTATTAACCTTAGAGTACTATTTTTCTTAAAACAATATTGACATATTTCAGCTAAAGTTAGGAATGGAAATTTCAATCATTCTGTCTCTCCCCTCAACTCTACCCTACTGCCACATCACATACACACCAAGACAGTTGTTATATTAATTTAGAATGATCTACTTCTGGGAATTTTGAGAACCACAACTTTAAAACAAACAATGCATTGCAACTCAGATTTTGCATTTGAAGTAACTGATCATGGAGATCATACATGATTTATCCAGGGTTATTTAACGTAATTCAGTCCAATGTCTTACTACTGAGTTCTATGTTTTTTCTCAAAATGACTTCTTTATTCCTCTTTTTCATTAAACTCAGTTTTAATTCAGATACTCTTAGTTGGTTTCTTCATTTAACTTCTCCCAGATATAATTTATTTTTTGTCTTTCAACCAAATCAATTTTCCTAAAACACTATTTCCAATATGACATTTACCATGTTATATTTTCTGTGTTTGCTAACTTTGTCAGGTTGAAAATATAGATTTTTAACAGGGTTCATATAACTGTTTGCATAGTGATGTCTTTTTCTATACTATTGAGAAGAAATATAATCCTTCTTTTTAAAATTTTAAAAATAATTCCCTATAAATGTAATACATCACTTTTATATGTAACAATATTTTATTAATGTTTATACAGTTTTTTATAAAAAAAACTGTTGCTCAGTTTTTTAACGTCATATTGAATCAACTTAAGGAAATATAATGTATGTATTTTTCATTTTGTTATTATAAAACATTTTCTGTTACATTTTGGTAATTTCTGTCATATGTTATTTTTTTCTCCTACTTTTAATTATTTTAAATTGCTCTTACTTGTATTTATTTAGATTTGTTGATATTATTTGCTAGTTGCTTCTCAGAATAGGTAAGTCAATGGTTAATTTACTCAATTATCTGCTAAATAATTCCTTAGTAAAATTTTATTAAAATGAAAATGATTTTTTACAAATTAACAAATAAATATACATTAAATTAAAAAAAAATTTTAGTTTACTTTAGGTGTATATTATATCCAGTATTTCTCCCCATGTTATCTCTCCCCACCCTTCATATCCTACCCACCCCCTACTGTCTCTCCTCTACCCCCCCAACTGTCCCCAGTGTGTGATGCTCCTCTCCCTGAGTCCACATGTTCTCAATGTTCAATACCCACCTGTGAGTGAGAACATGCAGTGTTTGGTTTTCTGTCCTTGTGTCAGTTTGCTGAGAATGATGGCTTCCAGATTCATCCAAGTCCCTTAAATTAATAAAAGTTTAAACAATAGTGAAACTAGAAAAATGAAGAAAATGGTTCAACAGACAGAAATAACCACCACTAACTTTTTGATATACAGTCTTTTAGTCTTTGTTTTGACCAAACAGAGAGAGAGAGCCACACAGGGTAAAAAAGACAGAGAAAAATATCACTTGTTTTACACTATTGAGAAGCTACTTTACAACCTTGCATAATAACACTATTTCAAGAATATATTTAAATATAGATACATACACACATATGTATCTCTCCAAAGTAAAATGTTAAGAAAATAGTGTAAGAATGCACTTTGATTTATTTTACTAGTCCAGTTTTTTGAACATTCAGGTTGTTTTAAAATTTTCACTCTAATTAATATTCCCTTAAAATGAACATCTTGATAGAAACATTTTTGCATATATTGGCAAATATGTACTTAGGATAAATTTTTAAAATCTCTTTCAAAATTCTCTTTCAAAGGAAATGTTCATCTATAAGTTATTCCATATAATTACAAAATTGATTTCTGCCAACACTAATACCCACCAGATGATACATGTGTTTCAATTAAGTAATGAAAGTATCCCTACATATTTGAAACTTGCATAGGTGTTATTACAGAGATTTGAACTGTTCTATGTAAGATATTTGTACACTTCTTCTTTTGTATTATATCTTTTTTCTCTTTTATGAGTAATATTCTCTAATTAATATGAAAAGTTATTTATATAAAAGTACAGTTAGCCTTTCTATGTATATTTCCAAGATTCATTTATAATTTGTTGATAGTCTTTTAATACAATCAAAAGTTAATTCATTTCCAGTATGAAAGTAATATTTATAAAGCAATCAATTAAAGTGTTTTCCTCTATGATTTTTGGTTTTGAGAAGATATTCAAAAGATCTATTTCTATAAGATTAATATTTACTTATATTTTATTCTTATGCCTTAGTATTTATTTTTATCTTCTGGAATTAATTTTTATTTGTGATTGAAGTATTGTTTTAACTTGTCCTAAAATATTTTATTTTTCCCCAAATGCCAATAAATAACCCACTAATTTTCTACTAATTTGCAATAACATTTTAATTGTATGCTGTCAAATTTTCAGGAATAAATTAATTAGGTAATTCATGATTAGCAAATAGAAGACTATTGTCAACATAATATAGAAAACCAATTAGTTCATATATGAAATTTCTTAGCCCATTAAGGCTTTATTAAATCAAGTAATAGTAGCCAAAGACACTAATGTGGTTTAGCACATTAGATCACAGAGCAAACACCTATTAACCACAGCTCCTATTGAACCTAAGCACTCTCATTTTGGCCCAATTTGATCATTGCTCTACCTTGCTAGAGAAGCTCTTTCCAATCTTTGCATATTTTGCCTCTATCTTCACAAATTAGCAGACATAATCCTTGTTCAGAAATTAAGTTTTAATCATCATAAGAACTTATGTGAGATTTGGAAGAGGGCAATGAAACGGGGGCATCTGCTTACTGCTGCTGATGAGAGCAGGCAATGTTGTAGAAAGGTGAGACTAGATAAGCAATTGCAGCAATTACACCTAACACTCTTTTCCAGACTCTGCATTGAGGCTCATGAGAGATGAATTAGGAGAAAATATGGGTACTGTGAGACTTTCTGAGTTCTGGATTGCAGCTATAGGGTGGTTTTCTCCAAAGATGTTCTATGAGTTCTCTTTCTTTCCAAAATTTGGGAAGTAAAAAAAGCCTTATTTATTAGTAGTGGCATTGCTTCAGATATCTAGAATGATTTCTGTTTGCAGTACTGTCTGTGAATTACATGCTATTCAGTTTGGCTCACTTTATTCATTAAAGCATGTAGGGGGAAAAACACAAAACCAAACTTGGGTAAATGTGTATATTAATCAGGGTACTCCAGAGAGAAAGAACAAATGTGATTAGACAGATAGATTGATGGATGGATGGACTGATGGATAGACAGAAAGCAAAGAGGGGACTTATTAGGGAAATTGGCCGTTAAAATTATGGAGGCTGAGAACTCCAACAATATGTTGCCTGCAAGCTGGAGAACCATTGAGGCTGGTAGTGTGGCTCAGTCCATATTCCAAGGCCTCAGAACCAGTGAAGCCAATGCTACACCTCTCAGACTGAGGCTAATGGCCTGAGGGAGTGGTGGGGGTGGCTGCAGTGGGGAAGAGTAGTATCAGTTCTGGAGTCCAAAGGCCAAAGAACCCAGAGTTCCGATGTCCTATGGCAGGAGAAGAAGGTTTTCCAGCTCCAGGAGAAAGAGAGATCAAAATTGCCTTTCCTCCTCCTTTTTCTTCTATACTCTCTCCCAGACAATTGGTGGTGTCCACCCACACTAAGGACATATCTTCCCCACTCAGTCCACTGACTCACCTGCCTGTCTCCTATGCCTGTCTCACACTCACAGACACACCCCACAGATAATTCTTTACCAGCTTTCTAGGTATTCCTTAATCCACTCAAGTTGACACCTAAAATTAACCATCACAATGAGCAATGCCCACAAAATAGGAAAAGAAATGCTACATTGGTCACTTCAGAAAACAGAAAGACGATTGGCACTGTAATCCCTACCTAGGAATACATGAAAGATAGCTTATTATAATAATTATAATGGTAGTCACTAAGAGAAAATGATCAACTAAAAGTGAGAAGGAATCATTTGATATTCAGAAAAAAACATCTTAATTCACTAAGAAACAGGTAACAGAGTGACTAATAATATAGGTTATAAAATGTGGATCCCTGAAGAGCTTAAAATAATTGCCAACTATCTGCTTCTATTTGAACAACCTTAAGTGAAGGTATGGGACCAGGATTCCTTCACATTCTTTTCATTTCTATTATCCAAGCAAAAATATAATACAACTCATACTTGAAATATAAAATATATACACTTCTTTCTTACATACTTACCATTTTTACATGAAAAATATTATTGACATTATTTGGTTTGTGTTATGGTATAGACATTTTGATCCATCAGTCTTCTAATGGAAAGAGCTTAGGGAACAAATTTAAATCCTCTAGGAAAAACATTTAAAAAATGTATTCAGTCGGTATTTGGAAGATGCTTATTATCTTATTTCAGTAATGATTGTTGATTATGGTAATTGATCATTTCAATAATTTCTTATATAGATAATTGGTAATAGTAATTTAAGTGCACTCTTATTTTAAATATTCTTAATTAGTAAAGCATATTTAAATAAATTACCATATTATTGAAGGTCACAAATAAATATGGTTCACCAAAATTGTACAAAGTTATAGTGAACTATATTCTATAAAATTTATCTTTGAGACTAGCTCCACAAAATTTTAAGCAGATATTTTAGGGGTAAACAGTTCTTATAATAGAGCACAACTCTCAGTGATACAAACAAAACAAAGCACATTTGGTCACCAAACTTTTTACTTCTTTATTTATGACAGAAGAATGGTCATTGTACACACAAAAAAGTAGTTGGCTTTTTTTGTTTGTTTGTTTTTTGGGACAGAGGCTTGCTCTGTCATCCAGCGTGGAGTGCAGTGGTGTGATCTTGGCTCACTGCAACCTCTGCTTCTTGGCTTTAAGTGATTATACTTCCTCAGCATCCTGAGTATCTGGGAATACAGGCTTGCACCACCACACCAGGCTGTTTTTTGTAGAGAAAGGTTTTGCCATGTTGGCCAAGCTGGTTTTGAACCCCTGACCTCAAGTGATCCACTTGCCTAGGCCTCCAAACTGCTAGCATTACAGGCATCAGCCACAATACATAACCAGTAAGTTTCTGAAGTGTTTAATAAACACAAGTTGATAGAGGAAAAACATTTAACTCTCAAAAAAGGATTATTTATGCAAATACCTAATTAAAATTGTATTTATAACAATATCTTCAAATTCCCTCATCTATAGTTTCAACCAACATTTTGACAAACATTGTTAAAATTTTGGTATGAATTTGGTATACAGTTTAGGTATAGGAACCAATGAAATTATTTTCAAACTTCTAATTCATATTGTTTGTAGTACAGTATAAGAGACATATCCTAGTTATAAGATTAAGAGTTTCAATCATGTCTGAAATGGCTTGGCTCTGTATCCCTACCCAAATCTCATGTCAAATTATAATCCCCATGTGTTGAGGGAGAGACTTGTAATCTCCACTTGTGGTGGGAGGAAATTGTTTGTATTATGGGGGTGATTTCCCCCATGCTTTTCTCATGATAGTGACTGAATTCTCACGAGATCTGATGCTTTTGTAAATGATAGGTTTTCCTGCATTGACACATGCTCTCTCAATTGCCACCACATAAGAAGTGCCTGCTTCCCCTTCCACCACGATTGTAGGCTTCCTGAGGCCTCCTCAGCCATGTGGAACTGTGAGTCAGTTAAGCCTGTTTCCTTTATAAATTATCCAATTTTGAGTATTTCTTTAGAGAACTGTGAAAATGGACTAATACAATGGCATTATATTATTACAAAATAATACCTTTATTTTTATCATGATAGTTGTTTTTGAACATTTTTAGAAAAGTCAGAGATTAAATTTGCAATTAAATTATTTATTGTGATGTTATGAAAATATAGTTCCTTTTAAATATAATGTTTATTGAAATCAAAAGATTCTTCTTGTTTTGAACATTTTTTTTTGCAATTTGTTATTTTTCTGGCAAAAGAATGAATTAATATATTATATTTATATATTTGAAGAAAGAATTTGCTCTTCAAGTCATAGCTTGAATTATTCAGTTTAATCAATATAATTTTGACTAGTACTCTTAGTTAAGAAGCATTTATATTATTTTGAAAAGGTACAACAAAGAATATTGCTTACAAATTAAAATAAT
This sequence comes from Cebus imitator, assembly GCF_001604975.1. Lineage (NCBI taxonomy): Eukaryota > Metazoa > Chordata > Mammalia > Primates > Cebidae > Cebus > Cebus imitator. The sequence goes on from NW_016107419.1 coordinate 2,651,812, forward strand.
GTTTTCTTTATGGAGACTTTACACATAAAAATTAGTATTTAATGTTTCTTTACCTTAAAATGTTAAAATCGTACAGGTTATAGTTTATCCTAAGATTCATATATCATTATGCTTCTTACTTAAATATTGAGGCTATCTTAAAACAATAATCATTAAACTCTAAACAAAATTTCCAAATCTTTTGAAAGACCAAATAAAGTATTAGATGTTAAAAATACAATTTGGAGTTTAGAAAAAATATATTAGTATTTAATGAAAAAATAAAGAAAAAAAATAGTTAGCTTGATTCCCCCAAGGAAATCATCAGGGCTGATAACTAAATAATTAGGATTGGCATTTTGTGAACATCTTTATTAACCTTATATTAATTTGCAAAGTGAGGATAGGAAATAGAGAAAGCCTGATTCCCAGAAGTTACTTTGAAATGTGTACAAAATAAATAGGAATAATAAAGGGAATGCTCATCTAATGTATAACCAAATTAAACCTTGAATCAAACTTCAAAAATCTGATTATCTTTGTTTTTATTGAGAATGGTGAATCTCATAATGTGCTCCTGTGTATGCTGAACAGATTGTTATATTTAGTGTACATAAATATAGTAGATATGGTGGTAGGCAAGTAATAGACACACTTATGCAAATGTATATGTATAAGCTTATGCATAAACATGTCAAAATACATACATCATGTCCATTGAACCATGATAAATATCTAAAGTTACATTGTTGTTCATGTTTCTCAGGGCTGTGAATGACAAATGAGAGCAGTTCACATGTCCTAGGCAAAGCAAGAGGGTCAACGTGTAGCTATAAGCATGAAATAATAATCAGTGTAGCTAAAATAAAAAGACATTAAATTTCTAGAGAATTCTGTGTAAAATTATTATATATTTTTTGGAAATAAGATTTTTTTCCTGAATTACTTTTGGTCAATTTCGTTATTGTACATAGAGAGATGAACACTGCAATATACATTCAATGGAATATTTACTAACAATATTATGATTATCATATATATTCTACCATATAGGTAACTTGTCAGTTTCATCTGAATCTGGACTGTCGGAAAGAATGGATTATTAGCCCATTTTCACATTGCTGATAAAGACATATGTGAGATGGGAACAAAATGAGGTTTAATTGGACTTGCAGTTCCACCTGACTGTGGAGGCCTCAGGATCATGGCAGGAGGTAAAAGAAATTCTTACATGGCAGTGGAAAGAGAAAATGAGGAAGATGCAAAAGTAAAAACCTCTGATAAAACCGTCACCTCTCATAAGGCTTATTTACTACCATGAGAACAGTATAAGGGCCTCCATGATTCAGATTATCTCCCACTGGGTCCCTCTCACAACATGTGGGAATTATGGAAATACAATTTAAGACGAGATTTAGGTGGGAACACAGCCAAACCATATCATTCTGTCCCTGGCCCCTCCGAATCTTATGTTCTTACATTTCAAAACCAGTAATGCCTTCTGAACAGTCTTAACTCATTTCAGTGTTAATCCAAAAGTCCACAAAGTATCATCTGAGACAAGGCAAGTCCCTTCCATCTATAAGCCTGTAAAATCAAAAGCAAGCTAGTTACTTCCTAGATACAATGAGGAAGTATTTTTCACCCCTGAATGATACTTCTTTACTACAGTATATGCACAGAAATCCTAACAGAATCTTGGTTGCCAGTATTATTTAAGCTGGCCCAATCCAGGATAGATTCCGCTCCCCCCAACCCCATTCCCCTTTCTCTGAGGCTCTGAAAAGCACAATATTTAACTATTTCTTAATAGAACTACCAAAACACTTCAGAAACAATTGGCTCACAACTCATTTTAAATTTGTGTATTGCCTGTGCATGAGAAAACAGATAAACCCAAAAGATAGTTCTATTTTTATATGGCGATTAAAAATAACTGAAACATCAAGACACTTTCAGTGAAAGCAACATTTCAATTACAAATTTTAATGCCTGTTAAACTACCTATGGGAGAAGCTGAAAAGTCCTAGGCAAATTTTGGGGTATACTACAGTGTTCCTTCAGTCTGCACAAAGATTAAGGTAATTTACAGTCAATCTGTGAATGAATGTTGAGACAATGTTACATTATGTTGTCTGTACAATTAAATGTCCTTAAAGAGATAACCAGAATCAACTTTTCTACTATATTTTCAACAAACCTGACTAACTGGCACTTTTGCTGGGAGATGTTTGTCAAAGATGCTGTAAGACTCTATACAATTAGGAAATAACTCAGCTTTAAGAGTATTTTGTTATCTTCACTTGTTTGGTTACAGGTGTTTTGCTCAGATAGCCTATTGCACTATGTTTCTAGAAATGCAGTCCCAAATGTGCATATTCTATATTGTATACAAATAAAGCAAAATTATCAGTAGTATAAATCTGACAGCATTTTGTTTGCAAAAATGCATGCCAAACGAGGCATTGGGTAAATACAGTTGTTCCAAATGGGAGAAATTGGCCAAAACAAAGGAGTAACAGGACCCATGCAAGTCCATAATCCAGTGGGGCAGTCGAATTTTAAAGTTTCAAAATAATCTACTTTGACTCCAGGTTTCACATCCAGGTCACGCTGATGCAAGAAGTGGGGGGTCCCAAGGTCTTGGGCAGTTCTGCCCCTGTGGCTTTGCAGGGTACAGCCTCCCTCTCAGCTGCTTTCATGGGCTGGCATTGAGTGTTTATGGCTTTTCCAGGTGCACAGTGCAAGCTGTAAGTGGATCTACAATTCTGAGGGCTGATAGACAGTTGCCGTCTTCTCACAGCTCCACTAGGTGGTGTCCCAGTACGGACTCTGTGTGGAGGCTCCAACCCCACATTTCCCTCTGCACTGCCCTAGCAGAAGTTCTCCATGAGAGCCCTGCCCCTGCAGCAAACTTCTGCTTGGGCATCCAAGCGTTTCCGTACATCTTCTGAAACCTAGACAGAGGTTCCTAAGCCCCAATTTTTGATTTCTGTGCACCCACAAGCTCAATACCACGTGGAAGCTGCCAAGCTTTGAGGCTTACACCCTCTGAAGTTATGGCCCGAGCTCTATGTTGGCCCCTTTTAGGCAGGGCTGGAGCAGCTGGGACACAGGGCACTAAGGCCCCAGGCTGCACACAGCCCTGGGCCCAGACCATGAAACCATTTTCTCCTAGGCCTCTGGGTCTGTGACTAATGGGAGGGACTTCTGTAAAGACCTCTGATGTGCCCTGGAGGCATTTTTCCCATTGTCTTGGAGATTAACATTCAGGTCCTCATTACTTACACAAATGTCTGCAGCTGGCTTGCATTTCTCCTCATAAACGTGATTTTCTTTTCTATCACATTGTCAGGCTGCAAATTTCTGAACTTTTATGCTCTCCTTTCCTTTTAAAACTGAATATCTTCAACAGCACCTACATCACCTTTTTGAATGCTTTGCTGCTTAGAAACTTCTTCCACCAGATACCCTAAATTATCTCTCTCAAGTTCAAAGTTCCACAGGTGTCTAGGGCAGGGTCAAAATGCCACCAGCCTCTTTTCTAAAATATATCAAGAGTCACCTTTGCTCCATTTCACAAGTTCCTCATCCTCATCTGAGATCACCTCAGCCTGGATTTCATTGTTTATATCATTATTAGTATTTTTGTCAAAGCCATTCAACAAGTGTCTAGGATAAGTTCCAAACTGTTCCACATTATTCTGTCTTCTAAGCCTTTCAAACTGTTCCAGCCTCTTCCTGTTACCCAGTTCCAAAGTTGCTTCCACATTTCTGTTTATCTTTTCGGCAACACCCCACTCTACTGGTACTAGTTGACTGTATGAGTTTTAATGCTGCTGATAAAGACATATCCAAGACTGGCAAGAAAAAGAAGTGTAATTGAAGTTATAGTTCCATATGGCTGGGGAGGCCTCCAAATCACGGCGAGAGGTGAAAGGCACTTCTTACAGGTGGTGGCAAGAGAAAATGAGGAAGATAAAAAAGCGTAAACCCCTGATAAAAACCATCAGGTCTAGCCAGAAGTATTCACTTCCACAAGAATAGTATGAGGACTCTGTCCGCTTGATTAAAATTATCTCTCCTCAGTTCCCTCCCTTGACATGTGGGAATTATGAGAAATTCAAGGTTAGATTTTGTTGGGGACAAAGCCAAACCATATCAATTAGTATTTTCTGGTTTTCTTTATCTAATAGGCATGACGGAAGTAATTTAGCTAAAGGTCCCTGCTGATGGAATGAGTGTATAGTCATCATCTTAACAGATACTTTTAAACATTGTTTTCAGTTTCACAAACTCTTTTAAATGCTTCACATACATTATCCCTTTTAATCCTGTAACCTTATGAAATAGATACGATTATTAATCATATTTCACAAATAAAGGCTTAGAGAAATACGTTAAGTCGATTGCCCAAAGTTACTTAAATTAATAATGTGTCTAGAACATGAAGTTTCTCAATCCAAAACCCATACTTTTAATGACTATTTATGTTAGATGTGATAGAGTTCTTAGAAATTATACTATTTTGCAGATAAGAAAATTGAATCCTAGGATATTTTATAACTTCTCCAAAGTTGTACAAATGAGAAAATAACTAAAATAAGGGTCTAAGTCAAGTGTTTTCTTAGTCTAAGGCTATTTTAGTAATACTATATTGTTTATATATATATTTTTTGAAAGCCCAATTTTGTTTTTGATAGTTTAATCCAAAAAAGTAAATGTCAAAGAAAGAGTCTTTATAAATATTGTGTATCAACCAAAGGAAATCTACATAATTTGCCCTTGCTTCAACTTTAAAATATTAAATGTATCACTTCCACATTAAATATTCACTCATTTTTCCAAATTAAATTTATGTCAGCAGAAAAATTATTAGCAGTCATTTAAATTTAATTCTATCAAAATTATGGGACAAAAAATTTTAAAGGCAAATATCAGCATATTTGTAATTGGATTATGTAGTCCAAAATCTGTGGACTCTAGAAATATTTACTGTTCTGCTTTTCCTACATAATAAAGACAAAATTTAAAACAGACAGTATTTTAAGAACTTTATGTTTATTCTATACTTTAATCTTCCACACAAGTAATAGAACCTTATTATCCTTGTTTTACAAAAAAACTGAGATTTAGAGAAAGTTGAGTCACATACTAAATCATACAGCTGAAAAGAGGAAGAACAATCGACCTCATAACCATCTCCTTTAAAAAGAATGTGTGTATGTATGTGTCATATGATCAACATCATTTCTTACCTCAGGAAGAGTAGGGCAAAGAAAATAACATATTCGTATAATAGGGATATAACATTTCACCTTTTAAAAGGGTTGTTTGTTAAACCATCAGGAAAACACATACTTAATTATTAAAACACAACTTAATTATGTTATCTCATTAATGAGTTCCAAAAGGTTAATAAGATGCTTCTACTTGTTACCACCAAGAGACACTTTAAATCAGAATGCTGGTCAAAATTTACTGAAGATGGAAACTTGAAATTTACATTAACATAAATATACTTTAATTATTTAGGGTTCTCTGCCATGCCAATGTACAATAAATTAAAACTTGAATTATTTTGGGGAGATGCTATATTTTCTCATGAATTTTGACTATATGTATGGTTTAATTATAAATAAAATGGTCTTTTATTTACAAGGGGCTTGGAAAATCAGCCTCATTGTTATAATTTTTCTAAGTTTTGCAAGAAATTTCCTAAAATGATCACACACTTTGTTAGTTTTGTTTATAATGACCTTGACTATTTACAAAATATATGACTCATCCTCAAAGGACAATGTTTTAAAACATTCAAATCTAGGGAACAGATTTCTTTAATGCAAAAAAAGAAAGTTCACAAAAATTATGAAAAAAGAGATAATTCTTAGATTCTGTGCACAGTTTTTGGAAGGCAACTCCTTTTTAACCATTGATATTTATTCAGATATGAAATTTCTGGAAATGCCATTTTTAAAATATGATACATTTACTTTAAAATAGTTACACATTATAAGTTCAGCATTGTAACAATCATTGTTTTGATGTCATAATTGACTAATAAGCCCAATACTAACCTTCTGGAAATATATAATGATAGTCTGGTTATTCTTGGTTTTTCTTCCAATTATTTATTTATTTATTTATTTACTTTCTCTTCCTTCTCCATAACCAGGAGGACATTTTTATCCATATTGAGTTTCTGATTAGTTCTGCCATTGAAAGTCACCAGCTGGAGAGCATACTAGGGAGGATAGAGAGGTCGATGTATTTATCTGCACCACCCTATTCTGCCCCATCAGGTGTCTGGAAGTATCTAATTTCCAGTTTGTTGACCCTCAAGCAATGTAAGTAATATAAGAGCTAGAGCTAGAGGTACGTTGCTTCAGTTGCCCAGAATGAGATTAGGATTAACTTTGTCAAATGCCACAACTAAGTTAAAAGATAAAGACTGAAAGTTGGCCATGCATTTAGCAATGTAAAAGTTACTGGTTGTCTTGATAAGAACAGTTGTGGAACATAAGTCTGATTAGAATTAAGAGTTCATGGGAGGTGAATTGGAAGTATGGCTTATGATAAATATTTTTCAAATTTGTTTTGCTATAAGGAAAGAAGAACAACTGAGTGCAATCGGATTATTGCTAGAGGATTATTAAATTACTAGAGAAATTTCTGTTGTTTTTAAATATGAGAGACACATTTTTGTTTTTCAAAATGTAATCATTCATTAGTGTAGGGGAAAATAACAATTGAATATTAAGAAGTGGAACAATTAGCAGGAATAGGTACAAGGGGAGGAGTTTTATTGCATAAGTAAAGATACTGGCCTAGGCAAGAAGCAGGGGCAATTGATTCAAAAGACCAGATAGGGTATTTGAGTAGAGATATATACAAAAAGTGAATATAGCACTGGGAACTGTTTTATTTAATACATTTTTATAAAATAAGAATTAGAATCACCAACTGTGATTGGGAATAGGAAAATATTGGAGGTTTGAGGAAAGAGAGGCTGTCATTTAGAAAAATTAAGGAATCAATAAACAAAGGAAAAATTGGTTTGATAGGTAGCATTAATGGTCCACTAGAGACAAATTTAGAAGTTTAAAGTCATATTAATAAACATGATTGGATTTCCAGTGTACTCAAAGATGTTTCCTAGGACAATTATATAATTACAAGTAGGCTAAATATATGCTGTGTAAACAGGTCCACACATATCATATTACTCATTCACAGTTGAAGACAGTTAGTTTCACTTGTAGTCTCTTATACTGCTATTTAAAATTACTTCACAAAGGTTTTCATAAATTAGAAGTGTAAAGTGGAGTTTAAATTGTTCATCTTACAAGTGAACTAGAAAATTAATACAATTAAAATTATGTCATTAACTTAATTTTAAAAAATAGAACAGAGCTGAAAATTGAGTTTTCTGAACTTTGTTCTAAATTACATTTTCAACAGTAACCATGTGTTTTTAATACACAGTTAACTGAATTCAGACTTCACAGAAATTGTGACTATAAGAAGCAACTAAGAATGTTAAATGCATTTATGCTAATAACTCTTCATTTGCATTATTTGAGGCTAATAAACAAAAAGGAGGGATAGTTTTTTCATAGAAAGCATCTAATTAACTGAAGTAAAATTTTTTTTAGCTCAGGGGTAAAATATATGTGTGTCTTTGTTAATTGCAGTTATTGTTAACTAAACAATTACTATTTTTATTGTATTAAAAGAGCCTGAATTACATTAGTTAATATTTCAAGGTACAGGAAAGGATGTAAACAGAAGAACAATAGATTTGTGCACTTAAGAATATTTGTTTATTTCTGAATGAGATTAAGTATGAAACTCAAAGAAACCAGTAACCAACATAAATTAAATATGGAAATTTTAACATTATGACATTTAGAAAAATATTAAATGTATTTGCATATAATTTTTAAAATGAAAACACGAATATCACTTCTGTCACATTCATGTACATTCATATCTCTTTTAATGTGGCCATATATACAGAAACACATCTAATATTTAATGTATCATAGATCTCATACATGCAACAGAAAACTTCAATATGTTTTCATATGTTTTATTTGTGACAGTGAGCCCTCAGTTGTGCCACATGTCATGGGCCAAACTAAAACTCCTTGTGGAATAAAATGCATCCATTTTAGTGTGTTTCATCAACTGATGTGTTCCCTCCATAAGAAATCTTATTAACTACTTCATTTATTGTTCTCTTCTGAAATATCTAGATACATATGTCTTTGAATATTTAATATAACTTCTAAACTATTGCTTCCCTAGTAACATTAAAATTGTTTTGCACACTTCATTTATATGACATCATTTATATTACTTGACAAGTGACTACAGTTTGCTTAGATAAGATTGCATTTAATTGATGCATTTTCACTATATTTGTAAAAAATCAATTTCATTTCACCAACTCTTCATTTTTATGTCTGACACATTCTTAAGACATGCATATCACAGAGAAAACTTAAAATAGGCCTATCCTATTAGTAATTTATATATCATCACGAAAAAATGCAATAATAGTTACATATTTACATGTTTGTAATTCCTACCTTTAAAAATAAGGGAACTTAAATGTGCTATGTGGTAATATTTATTATAAACATAATGTGAATTATAATTTTATTTATTGTAAAATTATTTGTACCAAGACTGTTTTTAACTCAAATGTAACTCATGAAACAACCATGAATACTATATTTCCAAAGTCATTTAATAATGGTTTAATATTCTGAAAATCCTTTATATTTCATGGAGACTGCAATCACTTAATAGCACATCTAGACCTAACAGTGCCTTGAAAAACACACTCCCCTCTGTTGTTATAATGAGAATACGTCTCAGGACCATGACAGAATTTAAACTTCTGTAAATTCTTTTCCAAGGTTGTTTATGCCTATTTATAAACATAATATTGATTCCTCTTATAACATGCTTGCCATCACTTGTTTTAGGTAAAGTTTAACTTATTTACATTTTGCTTAATATATTGTAAATAAAATAAATTGGTAAAGTAATAAAATATTTGAGAAAGAAATCTTTATGCTATATGTCAGTACACTTAGAAACCTTATAACACTATGGCATAATTTTAGTTTCTGATTAATAATATATAGCTTTAAAAGTTAACTCGTTTTCCTCCTGTTAGCATGTGCTCAGTATTAAATTTAAACAACACATAAGAAAGGAGGAAATGGTATATAATCTTAAAAATAAAAACTGTTAGAGGATTTCCCAATGTATTATGTTATTTGCTTGCTCCACTCTTTCTGGGATAATCTGAACAAATTAAATCAGGTAGCTCAAAGGTTCCTCTGCTCTAATGTTTGACTTCCATTCTGGCACAATGACACTGGACTCTCCATTGATTTCTAAATTGCTTTATTGTGTAATTTAGGATGACTAGAGCAATAGAATCTACAATCAGAGGCAGCTGGTCGAAACAGGTGTTGCAGAAAATTATAATCCTACTTTGATTAATCCTGTTTTTTTACAGCCACCCTCTAGTTATGCATGACAGGTATCCAAATAATCAAACATACAGTCTTCATTGCAACAATCTGAGTTATTGTCAGGAGAAACATCAGGAATTACTGAAGCATTGATGCAAACATAATGTGTATTTCATAAAATAGGCTTTTGTTATTTCATTATTTCTCCAATGTTCTGGGAGAAAATCTATATGAATGTGTGTGTGTGTGTGTGTGTGTGTGTGTGTGTGTGATCTTTGTTAGAAAACTGTGCATTTTTCTGGTCATAATGGTGATTTTAAATAACCCATAAATTTAAAATTTTCCTTTTCAAAATAATTTTAAAACACAGTGATGTGTTAACAAGTCCATGGTAATTGTTTCAGGCAGCATCTGGAATTATAAATGCATCTGTAACAAGGCATATACAAGATTAAGAATCACTATGCAGTTATTAAGCACTGTAGTATTTTCATTTGTGTATCAATATGCTGTTAAAGCAGTTTTTCTCTTGCTGCTTCTTTCTGAGTTTAACAACAATCACCATCTGAATCACACACAGCTTAATGGAGCTGTCCAGCATTAAGCCTTTTTGAGAATAGTCTATTGGTATAATTGGTATAAGAAGTAGCTCATTAGTGATTTTGTGGGGTCTGAAACTAGTCCTCTCAGAACAGTCAGGACAGGAAAATATTTCCCTGTCTCGTTTTGTGTATCAACTCTAGTCAAGTAAATGAATAACTAGGATAAAAACAGAAGAGTTAAAATAGACACAAAAGTCCAGGCACGGTGGCTTCACCTCTGTAATCCCAGCACTTTGGGAGGCCCAGGTGGGCGGATCACCTGAGGTCAGGAGTTCAAGACCAGCCTGGCCAACATGGTGAAACCCCATCTCTACTAAAAATACAAAAATTAGCCAGGCATGGTGGTGGGCACCTGTAATCCCAGCTACTCAGGAGGCCAAGGCATAAGAATTGCTTGAACGCAGGAGACAGAGGTTGCAGTGAGCCAGTATTGTGCCACTGCACTCCAGCCCGGGCAACAGAGCAAGACTCCATCTCAACAAAAACAAATAAAATAAAATAGACACAAACAATTGTGTATTTATTAGACATAGGCAGTAATACAACTTCGTCATTTATGTATCATTGATCCAGATTTCTTTGTTCTGGTCATATTATTCCTTTGCTTAAAGCCCTTCAGTGCCTTTCTGTTTTCCCCAGATAAAATCCAAAGAAACAACCGAATCCTACAATGATTAACGTCTGCTCCCCAACACTGCACTACGCTACCACACTATTATTCATGAATACAATGTAATATTGCCCTCCTTCTTCTCACAACACTCCAGACACACAAATTTCCTTGCTATTTTTCTGATATTTATCTTCTAGATATATACATGACTTAATCCTTTACCTCAAACAGGCCTTTGTGTAAATGTCACCTTCACAGTTCAGTGCTTCCCTGACTTCCGTGTTTACTATTACAGACCCCAGCACCACTTTTCTACCACCTCTGCTTTTAATATGTCCCTACTTGCTATTTTGTGATGTTAGATTTACAAAAATATCATGAGCACCCTTTACCCAGCTTTCTCTAACCTTTATATGTAACTATTGCATATTTTGCAACATCGACGAATTAGTGCTTGAATATACTACGTTGATACAATAACTATTAAGCAATCTACAGCCTTTATTCTGTTTTCAGTCTTCCTACTAATGTCTTTTTCTGACTTTGATCCAGTCATTGTGTTTAGTTACATCTCCTTATTGCTCTCTTCTATGTGACAATTACTGTTTTTCATGATCTCAAAGAATAATGAACAAGTATTTTGCACACTATCCCTGGAATCATTAATTTTATTGTGCGTAAGAGGCAAAATATATCTACATGAAATATTTAGATTTATTCTGTAAAGATTTGCCTCTTCTTTCTCATTTATGTACTCAATAATTTATTTCAGTATACATTCATGGATATTATTTTTTTACTTGGATTTTAATATCATACTTCCATTATTTATTTTGTTAATCAAATTATTCCAGATTTGGCCATTGAAAAGTCTTCTATGTTGTCATTTGTGTTCTTTTAAAATGACCCTTGGCCTTTTTTTCAGCACTTTTTACTTTGTGACAATACAAGACATCTCAGGCTTGTTTTGAATTTTCCTTTCCGCAATATTCTACTCAACCATTATTCCAAGAATTTACTGATTTTAGGTTTTTTTAGTGGACAAATCCAGTAAACATATGATGTCTACTAACCCATGTATACCCACACACATCTTTATTCCTGTATTTATGTCTCTGGATATATACTGAAGTAAACATAAAATCATACTGATATCTCTGACTTTACCCCAGACAGCACACAGGTTTTATTTTAGCTTTTAATCCTTTGTTTGAAGGTAAGAAGCCTGGCACCATTAACTTCAAAGTATTTAATTCTTTGTTTGATCCTAGTTTACATGTAAAGTGACTTTAGAACTGCTTTGAGTAAAATTTGTACCAACTAGAATATAGTGTTTATGTACAATTCTTTTGCATTTAGCCTTCAATGTCCAGTCAAAACACCACTTTCCAAAGTTACATATGTCAAAACTTTATTTCTCTATCCACTTCAATAAGGCTATTTTATATATTTGTACTGTTTATTTGTCATAGTCTGTATTCCATTTGTATATGCTAAAATTCTGTTGTTATTATTGCTGTTTTTGTTGGTGGTGTTCTGTCATTGCTGTGTTTTCCATTCAGTAAATGTCATTCCTTGTGGTATATAGTTGTATGAGTTTTAACAAATGGATAAAAAACACCCTAATACTGCTAGAAAACTTCTACTACTCCAAATATTTCTTTTTGAGGCTTTTCTAAAATCAATCTCTGACATATCATCCAACATCTGCAGCGGTGGAGGAATGTTAGGCATTTGAGGGCCTGGGATAAGGCATGGGATGAAGAAATTAAACAACTCCTTTTAGAGCCTGTATCCATTCATCTCATTTTCAGCCTAAATACTTGCTTTCAGATGTACACAGTACTCTAATTCCTCATTCTTGCTAGGATTTTGCCTCATAAATGAGCTTCTCTTAAAACTCCCACCTTCTACCACCCTACAGACTCAAGTTGTGCTTCTCCGACTTGGATAAATCACCACTTATTCATCTATTTTAAACCTACACTTTATTAGCTCTTTCTCTTTTGCTATCACCATAAAGGACATTCTCTTTGCCCTTTGAGTTAATTCTTTTACTAAAATTTACTGAAGTTTAAGGCAGAAGCAGGCATTGATATATGTACTTAATATTTTATATTTAAAGAAACATACAACATGGATCGAATATGAAAGTGAAATTAGTGAGTGAAAAAATAAAGTTTCAAAAAGTGTGTAAATGACATCACCAATTATGTAGATATATAGATATTTTTTAAAGGACTGGACAAGTATACACATGTATCTTAGTATTTTATTATGAAGATGATATAGCATGTGCCTAAAATGGAAACAAGAGGAAAACTAATGTTCACTGTAATGTTATACCTTGTTTAAAATATATTCTAAACTAAAAAGATAAATTATAATATTTTGATTAAAGATAGGGTGACATGTATATCTATCATAATATTTTAACTTTTCATTTACCTGTTCATATATTTTAAGTATTTCATAATTTAAAAGTAACATTTATTATGGTAAAGTTTTCTTAATGGTCAATAACATATTTAGTTCCCTGATTATTATATATTTATCATGAGAAAAACTTCTGGGAATTAGTATCAGGTAAGATGACATACTATATTTCTATATTTTGTCCAATAGCGTTCAATTTCCAAAATGAAAATTGTCACCAATTTATACGTGCAGCAGATAAAATTATAAATAATATTTTCTTAAAGACTAACCTGAGACATTCTTTATAGCAATACAGTAAATGACAGAAATGAAACCAAGTATGCCACCTAATAGAAAAAAACATATGCTTCCTACACAGATATTTAATGTCAATGTATCTTCAGATCTCTTTTTCTTTATTAAGAATTTTATAATAATCCAGAATAATTTGGCTACTATATCATAATCTACAGAAAGAATGCTATTATAGACATTTCCAACTGCTTAATTTTCTTCATGTAGAATACCAAATTTTTCACAAGTTTTAAAATTTGTCCATATCCTTAGAAAATTTAGCTGTTAAGAAATGGCACGAAAAAAATCACACAAAGGCATGACACATTTTGTTTTACTCCAGTAATTATATATTATAGATATAAAACACATATGCCCACCATTTTCATCACTGTAGCTAGTAAGTTTTCATTGCCATTGGCCAGGTGGCAGATCTGTTCACATTCCAAAAATTTACTTTTGAAGATCCCTACAAAGGGCTTCCCTTGGCAGTAGTCAACAGTAGAGATATGTCTGCTTTAATGTGAACGCTTGGTCTCAACATCTGTCATTTTCTTTGCAGCTCATGCCCAGCATCCTTGCTTTTCCTCTTCATTTCCAGGCATTTGCTGTCTGTATTATGTTACTTTGCCTTTATGTTCTCCTTTGTTTTGGAAGATACTAATTTCAACAGAAAAATCTTTAACTTGCCTACTGTAAATGTAATTAATGCTGATTAAAACATTTAAATAATGCATTTATACAATTGAATATAAAATTTCCCTGAGTAGCATTCATTGGCTGCAACCACTGGATGAATATGCTATATGCTAAATGTAAAAGATTCACTTTATTTTCAATGGCACAAATGATTGAAAGTAAAAGTATGAAAAAAGACATTCTATGCAAACAGTAACTGAAAGAGATCTGCTCTGGCTATACTAACATCAGGCAAAATAGAACTTAGACAAAAGTTGTTATAATGCAAAGAAAGATATTTTATAAAGATAACAGGATAAATCAATCAAGAATATATAATAACTATAAATGCATTAGCACTTAAGAAAACCTTAAAATACACTAAACAAAAACTGACAGATTCAGATTTAAGGAGATAAATAGCAAGTTCAGCAATAATTGTTGAATAAATAATACTTCATTTTCAGTGACAGATAGAACAACCAGGCAGAATATTATGAAAGAAATAGAAGACATAAATAACACTATAAACCAGTTAGAACTGACATATGTCTATAGAATACTTCACCCAATGTTTTTAGCAAAATATTCATTTTATTTTTTTAAAAAATTAATTGTTGTGGGTACATAGTAGGTGTATATGCTTATGGGATACATGACATATTTTGACACAGGCATGTCGTGTGAAATGGGAACATCATGAACAATGGGGTATATACTCCCTCAAGTATCTAGTTGCAAACATCTAATTATACTATTTAAGTTATTCCAAAACGGATAGTTATTATTGACTATAGGCACCACATTGTGCTATCAAATTGCAAGTCTTATTAATTTTTACTATTTTTGAACTCATTAACCAACCCCTCTTCCTCCCCGGTCACCCAGTAACTCCCTCAACTTTTGGTAAGTATCCCTCTACTCTCTCTGTCTATGAATTCAGTTGTTTTGGTTTTTAGATCACACAAATAAATGAGAACATGCAATGTTTGTCTTTTTGTGCCTTATTTCACTGAAAATAATTAGATCTCCAGCTCCATCCATGTTGAAAATGACTGGATCTCATTCTTTTTTATGGCTGAATGGTACTCCATTGTGTATATGTACCACATTTTATTTATCTATTCATCCGTTAATGGACACTTAGGTTGCTTCCAAACCTTAGCTATTGCAAACAGTGCTGCAATGAACATAGGAGTGCCGATTTCTCTTTGACATTCTGGTTTTCTTTCTTTTGGATATATACTCAACAGTGGGATTGCTAGATCACATGATAGCTCAATTTTTAGTTTTTTCAGGAAGACACCAACTGTTCCCCATAGTAGTTTTACTAATTGTCATTCCAGCCAACAGTGGAAGAGAGTTCCTCTTCTCTACATCTTTTCCAGCATTTGTTATTGCTTGTCTTTTGAATATAAGCTGTTTAAACTGGAATGAGATAATATCTCATTGTGGTTTTGATTTGCATTTCTCTGATAATCAATGACGTTGAGCATCTTTACATATGCCTGTTTCCCATTTGCGTGTCTCCTTTTGAAAAATGTCTATTCAAATCTTTTGCTCATCTTTTGATTGGATTATTAGATTTTTTTCCCTATAGAGTTATTTGAGGTACTTATATTAATATATTCTGCTTATTAATTTTTTGTCAGATGAATAATTTGAAAATACTTTCTTCCATCGAGAGGGTTGTCTCTTCACTTAGTTGATTGTATCCTTTATTTTCCTTTTTAAACCGGATATGACCCCATTTGTCCACTTTTGTTCTGGTTACCTATGCTTGTGGGATATTGCTCAAGAAACATTGGCCAGGAACAATGCCCTGGAGGTTTTCTCCAATGTTTTCTTGTAGACATTCATGGTTTGAGCTTCTTTTATTTAAAACTGTAAACTATTTTTATTTGACTTTTGTGTATGGTGAGAGATGGGCATCTCTTTTCATTCTTCTGCATATGGATACACAGTTTTCCCAGCACTATGTATTGAAAAGATTGTCTTTACCACAGGGCATGTTCTTGGAATCTTTGCTGAAAATAAGTTCACTGTGGGTGTGTGGATTTGTTTCTGGGTTCTCTATTCTGTTTTATTTGTTTGTGTGTCTGTTCTTATGCCAGTACCATGCTGTTTTGGTTACTATAGCTCTGTAGTATGATTTGGAGTTAGGTAATGTGATTTCTCCAGTTTTGTTCTTTTGATTAGGATAGCTTTGGCTATTCTGTTTTTTTTTTCTGGTTCCATATAAATTCTAGAAATTTTTTTCTATTTCTGTGAAAAATGTCATTAGAATTTTGAGAGAGATTGCTTTGAATCTGTGAAATGTTTTGGGGAATATGAACATTTTAACAATAATGATTCTTCCAATCTGTGAACATAGAAATATTTTTCCATATTTTGGTGTCCTTTTCATTTTTTTCATAAGTGTTCTATAATTTTCATTATAGAGCTCTTTCACTTCTTTGGTTAATTCCTAGGTACTTAATTTTATGTGTGGATATTGTAAATGGGATTACTTTTTTTTTTCTTTTTTAGATTTTTCACTGTTGATATATAAAAATGCTACTGACTTTTGTATGTTAATTTTGTATCCTGCAACTTTACTGAATTTGTTTATCAGTTATAATAGTTTTCTTGTAGAGTCTTCAAGCTATTCCAAATATAGTATCATATCATCTGCAAACAAGTATAATGTGATGTTTTCCTTTCCAATTTGGATGACCTTTATACCTTCCTTTTGCCTGATTGCTCTAGCTAGGATTTCCAGTACTATGTTGAATAACACTGATGACTGGGCACCCTTGTTGGGTTCCAGATTTTAGAGGAAAGGCTTGGAGTTTCTCCCCATTCAGTATGACATTAGCTGTGGGTCCATCATGTACAGCTTCTATTATGTTGAGATACTTTACTTCTATCCCCAGTTTTTTGAGGGTTGTTTATCATGAAGAAATGTTGAATTTTATCAAATGCTTTTTCAACATCAATTGAAATATTCATATGGTTTTTATCTTTATTCTGTTGATATGCTGTTTCACATTGATTGATTTGCATATGTTGGACCATCCTTGCATCCCAGAGATAAATCTCACTTAGTCATGATAAATGATCTTTCTAAAGTATTACGGAATTAAATTTGCTAATATTTTATTGAGAATTTTTTTTTAACTTGTCTTTGTCTGGCTTTGGCATGAGTGTAATACTGGCCTTTTGGATGAGTTTAGAGGTATCCCTTCCTCCTCTATTTTTCAGAATAGTTTGAACAGGATTGGTATTAGTACTTCTCTAAATGTTTGGTAAAATTCAGCAGTGAAGCATTGGGTCTTGGACTTTTAAATTTTTTTTTCTGGTAGGCTTTTATTACTGCTTTGATCTTGTTACTTGATATTGGTCTGTTCAGATTTTGAATGCTTTCCTGGTTCAATCTTGGTGGATTGTATGTGTTTAAGAATTGGTCTATTTCCTCTAGATTTTTGAATTTATTGGAATGTAGCTGCTTATAGTAGCCACTAATGATCCTTTGAATTTCTATGGTATCAGTTGTAATGCTTTCTTTTTCACCACTGATTTCATTTACTTGGGTCTTTTCCCGTTTTTCTTCATTAGTCTGGCTAATGCTTTGTCCATTTTGTCTTTTCTAAAACAAATTTTTTGTTTCACTGATTTTCATCATTTTCTTCATTTAAATTTTATTTCTGCTCTCATCTATATTATTTCATTTATTCTACTAATTTTGGGTTCAGTTTGCTCTTTTCTTTAGTTCTTCAAGATGCATCACTAGATCATTTGAAGAGTTCCTTTTTTTATGTAGGCAGTTACAGCTATAAATTTCCCTCTTAGTATTGCTTTTACTGTATCCCATAGGTTTTAAATTATTGTGTTTCCATTATTATTTATTTCTAGAAATTTTTCAATTTTCTTCTCAATTTCTTTACTGACCCACTGATCATACAGATATTGTTTAATTTCTATGTATTTGTATTGTTTAACAAATTTATGCTGTTATTTATTAAGTGCCTGTTCTATCCCATTGTGGTCAGAG
Source organism: Cebus imitator (assembly GCF_001604975.1). Classification (NCBI taxonomy): domain Eukaryota; kingdom Metazoa; phylum Chordata; class Mammalia; order Primates; family Cebidae; genus Cebus; species Cebus imitator. The sequence continues at coordinate 2,669,923 of NW_016107419.1, forward strand.
AAGGTGCTTGATATGATTTTTTAAAATGTTTTAAGACTTGTTTTTTGATGTAACATATGGTCTATCCTTGAAAAATGACCTATATGCTGAGGAAAAGAATATGTATTCTCCAACCCTTGGATGAAATGTCCTGTAACTATATATTAACTCTATTTAGTCTATAGTGCAGATTAAATCTAATGTTGCTTTGTTGATTTTCTCTCTGGAAGATCTGCCCAATGCTGAAAGTGGGTGTTCATGTCTCCAACTATTATTGCATCAGGAACTATCTCTCTTTTTAGTTTTATAATATTTTCTTTATGTATCTGGGTACTCCAGTGTGAGTGTACATATATTTAAAATTGTTATATTTTCTGTTGAATTGACTGCTTTAATATTATTTAGTGACCTTCTTTGTCTATTCTTAGAGTTTTTGTATTGAAATCTATTTTCTCTGATAAGAGTAGCAACTCCTATTCTTTTTTTGTTTCCACGGGCATAGAATATCTTTTACTATTTTGCTATTTTCAGCCTATATGTATCTCTATAAGTAAAGTGTATTTCTTAGAGGCCACAGATCAATGGGCCTTGTTTTTTCATCCATTCAGATAGTCTATGTCTTTTAATTAGAGTTTTATCTATTGTCATTCAATGTTATTATTTATAATTAAGGATTTACTCCTGCCATTTTGTCATTTTTTTCCCTCATTGTTTTGTGGTCTTCTCTCTCTTTTTATTTTTCTTTCATTCCTGTCTTCGTCTAGCAAAGATGACTTCCTCTGGTGGTGTGATTTAATTTTTTGCTTTTTATTTTTTGTGTATTCATTGCATGTTTTTTGGTTTGAGGTTACCATAAGGCTTGCAAATACTATCTTATAATCCATTATGTTATCCTGAAAACAACTTAACGCTAAAGAAATAAGTAAGCAAAAATAACAAGCAAGCAAAAAGAAATATTTTTTAAACTTTCTTTAATTTTGTCCCCTTGCTTTTTACCTTTTTGTTATTTCTATTTATATTTTATTATGCTGGCTATTTCTTGAAAACTTGTAAATTTTGATTGGCTCATCATTTACTCTTTTTACTTAAGAAGAGTTTACACTCCATAGTTGCACTGTTGTAATAGTCTGTGATTTTCTGTGTATATACTATTAACAGTAAGTTTTGTATCTCCAGGTGTTACTTATTGCTCATTAATGTTCTTTTCTTTCTTATTGAAGTACTATTTGTAGCATTTCTTATAGGACAGGCCTGATATTGATGAAATCCCTCACCTTTTGTTTGTCTGCAAAAGTTTTTATTTCTCGTTCATGTTTGATGGATGTTTTGCTAGTTATACTATTCTAAGATAAAAGGTTTCTTTCCTTCGGCACTTTAACTATAAAATACCATTCTCCCCTGATTTGTAAGATTGCCACTGAAAAGTCTGCTGTCAGACATATTGGGGCTCCATTGTATGCTATTTCTTTCTTTTACTGCTTTTAAAATCCTTTCTTTAGCCTTGACCTTTGGATATTTAGTTATTAAATGCCTTTAGGTAGTCTTCTTTGGGCTAAATTGGCTTGGTGTTCTATAACCTTCATGTACTTGGAAATTGATATATCTTTCTCTAGGTTTGGGAAGTTTTCTGTTGTTATCCCTTTGAATAAGCTTTTCACCACTATTCCTTTCTCTACCTCCTATTTAAGGTCAATAACTCTTAGATTTGCCCTTTTGTGGTTATTTTCTAGGTCTTTTGAGCATGCTTTTTTGCTTTTTATTCTTCCTTCTTTTGTCTCCTCTGATTATTTTCAAATAGCCTGTCTTCAAGCTCACTGATTCTTTCTTCTGCTTGATCCATCCAGCTATAAAAACAAACAAACAAACAAAACATACATTCTTCAGTATGCCAACTGCATTTTTCAGCTGCTGAATTTCTGACTGACTCTTTTTAATTTTTTTTTTTTTTTCCTGAGATGAAGTCTCACTCTGTCACTCAGGCTGGAAAGCAATGGAATGATGTCAGTTCACTGTGACCTCCACCTCCTGAGTCCAAGCAATTCTTCTGCCTCTGTCTCCCAAGTAGCTGGGACTGCAGGCATGACAATGTCACCTGGCTAATTTTTTTATTTTTAGTACAGATGGGGTTTCACCATGTTGGTCAAGCTGATCTTGAAGTCCTGACCTCAAATGATCCACCAGCCTTGTCCTCCCAAAGTGCTGGGATTACAGGCATGAGCCACTGAACCTGACCTGGCTCCTTTTAATTATTTGAATCTCTGTTAAATTTATCTGATATAATTATGAATTCTTTCTTTGTGTTATCTTGAATTTCTTTGAGTTTCCTCAACCTAGCTATTTAAAATTCTCTGTGTGAAAAGTCACATATCTCTGTTTCTCTAGGATTCACCCATGCTGACATATTTTGTTCATCAGTTGAGGTCACAGTTTGGTGGATGATGTTGATGCTAGTAGACATTTTAAGTGTCTGGGCATTGAAGTGTTAGGTATTTATTGTAGTCTTCAATCTCTGGGATTATTTGTAGCTGTTCTCCTTAGAAAGTCTTTCTGGATATTTTAAAGGACTTGGATATTGTAATCGAAGCTGTTTCTGCTTTAAAGGGCACCCCAAGCCTAATAATACTGTGGTTCTGGCAGACTCATAGAGGTACCACCTTGACAGTTGTATTAGTCCTTTTTCACACTGATGATAAAGACATACAAAAGAATGGAAAGAAAAAGAGGTTTAATTGGATTTACAGCTCCACACGGCTGGGGAGGCCTCGAAATCATGGCAGGAGGTGAAAGGCACTTCTTACATGGCAGCGGCAAGAGACAAACAAGAAAGACAAAAAAGCAGAAATCCCTGGTGAAACCATCAGATCTCATCAGATTTATCCACCGCCACAAGAACAGTATGGGGTAAACAACTCCCATGATTCAAATTATCTCCCACCAGATCCCTCCCACAATATGTAGGAATTATGGAAATACAATTTAAGATGAGATTTGGGTGGGGACACAAAGCCAAATCATATCAACAGTCTTAGAAATATATGGGAGAATTCTCTGGGATTTTTATTCTCTGTCCATATGCATTTCTCTGTTTCTCAAACTATAAACAAGAAGGGTTGCCTTTGCTTTACCTCATCTGCTTGTGAAAGCTGATGTTCTTACTCAGATTCATGACTGGAGGAAAAATATATATAGCTTCTCATCCAATTCTCATGTACATTCAATTCTCCTTTGCTAATAGCTTTTACCTGGTGTATCTTTTCCTTCACTCCTGTTTGATTTTCTCATACATTGATAAAACAAGCTCATAAAACATTTCAATATGCAGCTCCAATTTGTACTGTGGTTTTTCTGAAACCTCGCCTGTGACAATTTAATTGTGGAGCTAAAATTCCCAGAAAATAATGTGCCACTGCCGTTCTCTACCCTCATTCCTATGTCTTGTTAAGTTGTTTTCTGGGCAATACTGTTTTTTATTGCACATAAAATACAATGAATATAAAATAAATATAAAATGAATCCTCATAAAGCAGGAGAATATACAAATAACCCAATAAAAGAATGACAGAGCATATTAACAAGCAATAAGAAAGAGGGAAATGCAAATGACAAGATGCTTGATTTTTTTTTCGAAATTGACAAAAAAGAAATTAAGGCATAGCAATACTGTTTGCCTTTCATATTGGCCAAAGTTGAAAAAATATTCATAAAATTCATTTTTGGTAAGCATATAATAAATGGTTAACCTCATTCATTTCTGGTGAGATGATATATTGATAAAACAGTTTATAGATATTTACCCTATACTATCTACCTATGGAGAAATATTTGTGTGTGTGAACAAAAAGGCTTGATATAGACACATGATTTTATAACTTAAAAAATTTAGAAACACCTTAAAGTCTTTGTGTAAATACACAAGAAAATGTGAAACACATCAATATTGCAGACTACTACGCAGTTCTTTTCTATTGATTAAAAGATTCTCTCCCAAAATACATGCATGTCATTAATGGAAAAACAACAAGAAGAGAAATATCTCAAGTCATATCATTTTATGACAGCCAGAAATGGTTACTTGTATGTTTATACAGATAAATATAGGTATTATATGTTTGCATATGCTTATATATCCATATATAAGCATATGCAAACATATAATACCCAAGGCAGGAGAGTGGGATTGAGTAGAGTTTAAGGAAAGCTTTTCCTTTACCAATACACTGTGAATTCATAAATGAAAATGTATTTTATCTATGAATGTATAATTAAAAATCTTTGCCAGGCAAGGTGGGCAATACTAACCAGCCTACTTCAGAAATTGGTGCAGAGGTGCAGTTGTCTAATATTATGCCTGGTAAACACACTGGGTTGAGGTAAAGAGAGTACAGAAGAATTATGATGCCGTTCTCTCTTTTCTCAGATGATCTGAACATGGTTTTCTCATTCTGGCTTTATTCATATTCAACACATTTTAGATTTTTTTCTGGATTTTAGTTTTACATAAACTGTCAGTTGTGGGGTTGGGAATATTGATCTGATTTCTCTTCTTATGTATTCTGATAGGAAGCTGGGGAAGCTAGCATTAGAGGCTATAAGCCAGATATTACATTAAATTAAAAGTTGGATAAAATATTTATAATCTGCACTTGAATATGCTGAAATATCCCCTTTGGAAAGTCATCCTAAGATCATCCTTTGATACTAGACAAGTACAAATGGATTAAATGAGATTCAAATCACCATACACCAGGAATCAATACAAAGCTTGTTATAAGTAAAAAGAGGCAGTAAGAGTGAGAAGGGAGTGAGGTAGTGTGAGCAAGTGTGACAACAGATGCTAAAGAATATTGCAAATCAAAAATGAGAGTGCCTGAAACCCAGGACAATGTGTCAATAGGTAATAGGGTTTTATTTTAAAAAATTATTGAAAAAGATTTACAGAATTAAGTTGCTAATTCAGGAAGAATTTGATAAAGTTCCATAAAATATATATATTTTTTAGATTTTAAATTATTTGTGCGTTTATACTTCAAAGAAGTTTAGACTTTGCATAATTTTGTTTTCTATTCTGTATGTGATACATTAAGGGGAGAGCTACCAAATGGAAAACTTGTCAATGCCCTTTAAATTTTATTGAGAATTATATTTGCCCTATATAAATTTTAATCTCCCTCATAGTCCCTGAGGAACTAGCTTGAAAACTAACCTCCAGATGTGCTGTGATTATGAAATCTCTTCTCGGATCAACATAATGACCAGTAAAGCTCTATTATTTTCTTTGTTCCTTTATTCTACACTGCAATTAGCTTTTCTTTTTCCTGTAAATGTTGAACCAACTCCCTTAGCAATGGACTCAGTTCCTTGAAGAGCTACAACTCATCATAAACTGGAAAATCTCTAGTTTGCATCAGATATTAGTAGTATCCAGTGGATACTACTGTGTGCATTTAAGACAGAGCAAAAAAATGTTTAACGTCAAGTGGTTTTATTATAACAAGCTGCTGAATTATTTAGACCAATAAAAATTTATTTGCTGGAGTTTCCTGAAAAAAATTATTCTCTTGGTATGTACAAATTGTCTGCAGTGAAATAAGGATGCACAGCATTGTCATTCAACATTTACCACAGGAACATTCAAATTGTTCTCCTATGTCTCATTGTCTTTTTGTATTTGGTAAAGAGAATTTAAGGAAATTAATGCTTAGTTGTACTAAAAGTAATGACCACAGTGCAGCATCCTTATATCTGAAAGGCTTTGCATGTTACACGTTTAAAGAAATAGTTAAAACTCCCAAGTTTCATAGAACAGTGTCTACCTATAGTTTGAAATGCCCATGATAACACCCTGGGTTCCTAACCATGAGAAAATTGGCCATTTTATTTATATATCACACAGTATAATAGAAAGAGAATAATTTATATTGCTAATTAAATCAAGAAAAATCTTATAGGTTTGAGGTTAGAAGGCTAAATTTTTATTTTATTTTATTTGTATTGATTCCCTCCTTTACATTCAAGGAAAATTATCTACAGAAGTGTTAGAAAACATGCCTAATAAATAAAGCATTTTTTTCCATTATGAGAAATAAGCATTCACTACAAAAACTGTCAAAACTTAGAAATGCCTTTAGTCTCCTGATTTAAAAACACCGATTTTTCAAACAAGGATGAGAAGTTGTTTTTTTTAATTAATTTATTTATAGAATGCAAAAGCTCCTGTTTAAGATCTGAAAGAGCTCACAGAAATTGCTTAGTTATGCTTTTGTGAGTATATGCTGTATAAAACTATGTTTCTAAGAATGAAATATTATGAAAACGGCATCTTTAGAATAGTGGTTTTCAATTGGGATTATTCTGCCCTTTAGAGGGCATTTGACAAGGTCTGGAGACATTTTCACTTGTTGCAACTGGAGGTGGGGAATTTTCAGTGGCTAGGAGCCAGAAATGCAGCCAAATATCCTACAACACATAGGCAAACTCCCAACAAAGAAGAATTATCCAGTCAAAAATGTCAATAGTGCCGATATTAAGATATCCTGCTTTAGAATATTATTTTCTTTAACATTTTAATCTAAACCTAAAATTTAGGCTATTTACTTTAAAAATCTCAGACTCAAACCTTTGAGCATTAAATTCCTGAAAACCAAGCCATCCTAAGTGAATACTAAAATTTAGTAAAAGTTAATACTTTTTTGTGTAAAATGATATAAATTTACAAAGCTAAGAATAATATTGTGTCCATTAAGTTTCTCCTTCCCCCCAACCAGGTTCATCTGCTGCCCACCATCTGCTAATGACACCCAGGAAAGAAACGGAAAATCTTGGTTTCATAGCTTAAATTTAGAAATAGTATTCAGTTTTACCTGAGCTGCCGCTATACTTGGGATTTGTTATTAGTTCACATCTCTTAGGGCATAAGGTCTTTAATTGGAGTTTATGACCCCATATTTCCCATAAATTCTGACATTTTAAATAATTTTTATTTTCGTTTGCTTCTATAGTCCTTTGTTTCTTACCATTCAAACTTTAGTTTCTAGGCTCTCCTTGCTAATCTTTTGGAACTTTGATTCAGAATTGGGAAAACATTCCAGATTTGGCAAAAGGAAATCAATTTTAAAAACAATTTTCTTCTTTCACCACTTCTTTTCAACATCATATAGGAAGTCCTAGCTCATACTATGCAGCAAGAAAAGTAAATAAAATATATACAGTTTGGAAAGGAATAAATAAAACTATGAATAAGCACAGATAACATGAATGATCGTCTATGTAGAAAGTGTAAAAGAATCAACAACAGCAACAAAAACTTCTGGAACAAATAACTAATTACAGGAATGTTATAGAATGGCAAAGCTAATATATAAAAGCCAATTGCTTCCCTTTATACCAAAAATAAATAAGCAGAATTTAAAATTAACAATACCATTTACATTAGCACCCCCCAAAATGAAATGCTTAAGTATAAATCTAATAAAATATGTATAGTATACATATGAGGAAAACTATAAAACTCTGAAAAAAAAAGAAAATCTAAATAAGTGGAGAGAGGTTAAATGCTCAGGGACAGGAAGGCCTAATATTTTTAAGATGTCGGCTATTCCCAGCTTTATCCATGTATTCAATATAATCCTCACACAAATACTGGGAAGATATTGTATAGATATTAATGAACTCAATCTAAAGTTTTTATGAAGAGGCAATAGGTCCACAATGACCAGCACAACACTGAAGAAGAACAAAACCAGAATACCAATACTAACTAACTTCAAGACTGTCTTTAAAGTTACAGTCAAGAAGACACGTAGGTATTTGCCAAAGAATAGACAAACAGATCAATGGAAGAGCATAGAAAGCATAGAAAAAGAACCACGTGGACATAGTAAGTTGATCTTTGCCAAGAATGTGAAGGAAAGGCAATAGAGAAAAGTTGGTCTTTTCAAAAAAGACTATCAGGTGCTGGAACTTGATATCTATATGCTAAATAATAATAATAAAATATAGATCCTGATATTACATCCTCACAAAAATTAACTCAAAATGTACCACAGACCTAAATGTAAAATGCAGAACTATAAAACTCTTAGAAGATAATATGAAAGAATATCTAGATAACCTTGCTTTTGGTAATGACCTTTTAGATAAAATAATGGACACATGATAAATAAATGAAAGGACAAATGCATTAGACTTCATTAAAATTGAAAATATCTATTCTGTGAAAGACACTGTCAAGACAATAACAATTCAGTTACAGACTGGCAGAAAATATTTGCAAAGATACTATCTGATAAAGGACTATTATTTAAAATATATAAAGAGCTCTTAAAACCCAACAATAAGAAAATGAAAATAAAAACAATTTAATCAAAGGCAAAAGATCTAAACACATGTCTCAGCAGTAAAGGTATACATACGGCAAATAAGCATATAAAAAGATGTCCTGGCCGGGCATGGTGGCTCACTCCTGTAATCATAACACTTTGGAGGCCAAGGCAGGCGGATCACCTGAGGTCGGGAGTTCAAGACTAGCTTGACCAACATGGTGAAACCCCATCTTTAAAAAAAATAAAAGATGTCCTACATCATATGCCATCAGGGAAATGCAAATCAACAGCAACGAGACACTACTATTCCACTACTAGGATGGGCAAAATACTGGCAAAGATTTGGCACAATAGGAGCCAAATACAGGCAAGAATGTAGAACAACAGGAGCTCTCTCTGTTTTGTTTTGTTTTTTTTCCTTTTTTTCTGATGGGAATACAAACTGATATAACCACTTGGAAGAGAGTTTGCAAGTTTCTAAGAAACTAAACACAGTTTTTACCATGTGTCTTAATCTGTTTTGTATTGCTATAACAGACCACCTAAGACTAAGTAATTTATACCAAGTTTATTTGGCTCACAATTCTGGATCCTGGGAAGCCCAAAATTAGACAGTCCATCCAGTGAGAGTCTTGTGCTGCTTCAACATGTGGCAGAAAGTGGAAGGGGAAGTGCAAATTTGCAAAGAGACCAAACACTAGAAGGAACAACCCACTTTCAAGGTAATTAATCCAGTCCCGTTAGCCTGAGAACTCACTCCCACAAGATGACATTAATCTATTCATGAGAGATCCACCCCATGACCCAAACACCTCTGTAGACCCTACTTTTCAACATTGCCACATTGGGGATCAAATTTCAGTATGAATTTTGGTTGAAGCAAACCATATCCAAACCATAGCACCATGCAATTCAAGCCTTGATTAAACAATTGCTCTTCTTGGCATTTACTCTAATGAGTTCAATACATATGTCCAGGCAAAACCTACATGCAGATATTTATAACAGATTTATTCACAATTGCCAAAACTTAAAAGCAATCGAGATGTCCTTCAGTAACTAAATGGAAAAATAAAGATACATCCAGACAACAAAATATTATTCAGTGCTAAAAAAAAAAATGAACTATTAAACCATAAAAATACTTAAACAAAATTTAAATGCATATTACTAAGTGAAAAAACCAATCTGAAAAGGCTATATACTGTATGATTATGGCTATATGCCATTCTAAAATAGGCATAACTATGGAGAGAGTAAAAAAGATCTTGGATTATCAGGGATTGCAGGGGAGAGAGGGATGAATAGAACATGTACAGATGACTTTTAGTGCAATCAAACAATTTTCTCTGACACTATAATCTTGAATACATAAAATTATATAAAACCAATAAAATCTACAAGAGTGAACCCTAATGTAAGCCAATAGCTTTAGGTGATAATGACCTGCAGGTTCAAATTACAACAAATGTACCTCTCTTGCGTAGAATATTGATAGTGGGGAGCCCTTGCCTGTGTAGTGTATGAGAACTCTTTGCACTTTCTGCTCAATTTTGTTGTAAAATTAAATCTGCTCTTAAAAATAAAGTGTATCTATAAAGTAATTATTAGTAGTACTATAGTTCAGAATAAATCATTCAAATTTGTTTTCTTCTTTTTCCTCTTAGGGATCTCTTCAGAAAAGGTTAGCTTTACTTTCCATGCATTTGCATAAAAGCATAATTAAGCTTTAATTGAGTTAACTCCTGACCTTGAACCCCAAATAGCCCTCTATAATCAAGTCTCCAGATGGAAAGAGCCAAGAGTATCTAAGTGGCATTTGTTTGCTAGAATTCAGATCTGAAGTAGGCAAGGCTATCTCTTTAGAATCGTCCTTTCATTCCTCCCAATTGCCAGTGATGGTGCTATTAAACTGGTGCTTGGGGAAAAGAGAATTCCTGCTTTGTGGAGTTTGCAAATTCTGATGCCATAAATACTTTCATTAAGGCTGATGTAAAAGTATCAAAATGATTTACAAAATTCTTCCCATCTCATATTCTTTCACCCAGTTCCATTTATCTGTCTTCTTCTTATGTCTTTATACTAAAGCTTAAAGAAACTCCGTGGTTATCTCTGAAGCTGACTTTCAAAACTATAAAGAGATTTGGATATTCAGAAGTATTAATAATTGAAACAGTTTATGGGATTTCCTTCCCTAGTCAAAATATTTGAACTTGAAATATAAAACTCAAGAGTCAAAAAAGGCATACGTCTAAACATTAGTTTCTAGTTACATGCCAAATATAACCTCCACTCTCACAAATGCTTCTGAAATCTTAATAATATTTTAAAATATTTTTTTCCTAATCATACTTTTCAGAAATGTAAAATAATATTATAAAGGAGAGGAAAATGAAAATTTTTATGGAATACAATCATAAGGCAGATAAGCAGTTATTTTTCCCCTATCATTATGAATGTGATGGATGAAGTTTCTATTTGGCTCATTCCAGTGTACATTTCAGGGCATCTGGCATTTAACTACATTCACCTTCCAAATAATTATATGTGAATAAGCAAGGTTGATAATATCAAATGATTATCTGGAATCAACTCCAATTTACAGTAAAAATGACCTGCAAATTCTAGAACATTATTAGAAAATAATGGCATAATACAACTCACAGTAGATTGTCATCATCTAATTTGTTTTCAAATAGCTCTTTAAAGCAGACAGTGTTATTTCTACATGACTGATAAGAAATGAAGCATTAAGAAAGATAGTATAACACTGAGTGATTTGGGTCATTTTTTACCCAAGGTCACATAGCCAATGAATGGTAGAACAAAAATTCATTCATTCAACAAAAATTCATTGACTGCTAAATATATTGCTACAGATAGGTCTTTGTTCGTTCAGCTTAGAGCCTATTGAAGGGCAAAAAATAATATTAATTCACTATCACAACCCAGTAATAAATGCTGTGGTACAAGTATGAACAGAATACTTTTGGATCACATAAGCGGACACAAATCATACTGAGAACAAGAGAAAAAAGTAAAAGATAAGCTGAGATTTAAAAAAAACTATTAGGAGTTAGGTAGATAAATAATATTGGGAAGGATGTGTCCAGAGGTAACAATACATTATAAGGCAGGGAAAAAATATGGGCAATTTGGATAACTTTGGTAAGTTCAATGTGACTAGAAAAAAATGCATAAATCTGAATTATGACAAATAAAGTTAAAGAGGTATGCAGAGACCACCAGTACTACATGAAAAATGTCATCTTTTACGCTTTGTCCACTATACCTCATGTGAAAAATATATACTCCATTCAGAATCTGCATCTTGTGATAGCACTGATCCTAAATTGATACTGTGAACTAAAAGAGGAAGTCTAAAATACTACCCAGCTTTTGAGTGTTAAAATCCTCTCAGAAAGTTATATGGGGCCTACTGGTGAATTTGTGTCAAGAAAATAACACAGATATGAAATATAGAATGGATTTTTCAACAGGAGCATAAAGGATAGATGAGAGAATCAGAAAAAAAGATTGGTCTATAGACATCGCAATTTTTCAGATGAGAGGTACTGATAATCTCAACTAAGGCTGCAGCAATGAAAATATAGCAGAGGAAGCCGGGTGTGGTGGCTTAAGCCCGTAATCCCAGCACTTTGGGAGGCTGAGGCAGACAGATCACGAGGTCAAGAGATCGAGACCATCCTGGCCAACATGGTGAAACCCCATCTCTACTAAAAATACAAAAATTAGCTGGGCCTGGTGGTATGCACCTGTAATCCCAACTACTAGGGAGGCTGAGGCAGGAGAATTGCTTGAACCTGGGAGGTGGAGGTTGCAGTGAGCCGAGATTGTGCCACTGCACTCCAGCCTGGTGTCTGGTGACAGAGTGAGACTTAGTGTAAAAAAAAAAAAAAAAAAGCAGAGGATTAATATATTAGTCTGCACATGTTGATAACTAGTGGAATATAGGGATTTGAGTAATGTGAAATAGAATGACTCCATATTTCTGGCTTATTTCCATAATACAGTTTTTTGTAGCATTTTGGGGTCACAGACTTTTTTAAGTATCTGATTAACCCCTATCCTATGACTAAAAGTAATTTATACTATTTTATGGGTTTCATGAATCTCTCCAAAGACCCCAGGCTAAACACCACTGTACTGGATTAATCTATGATGAAATAAATACAATAGGAAAAAAATATTCTGAGTAAGAAGTAGAATAGCTCATTCATTTTAGACACACTAATGTGCTTATAAAACATTCTAAAAGGTATTTTAAGAACTTGGATTTTATTGGTCTGAAGGCCAACAATGATGTCACTGGTGGAGGTCATTTTGAGTAATTAACTTTTAAGTATTTGCTGAGGCCATATGTTTGGATATCTCATATAAAAAAATACTCTGTAGAGTGACTGGAACAGAAAAAGAAGGTCTGAGTCATGAAAAACATATTCAGTTAAGGAATGATTAAAGGATAGACGTACACATGAAGGAAAAAGTCAATCCCATTACTGGGTATATATCCAAAGGATTATAAATCATTCTACTATAAGGACAAATGCACACCAATGTTCATTTCAGCACTGTTTACAATAGCAAAGACCTGGAACCAACCCAAATGCCCGTTGATGATAGACTAGACAGGGAAAATGTGGCACATATACACCATGGAATATTATGCAGCCATCAAAAACGATGAGTTCGTGTCCTTTGTAGGTACATGGATGAACCTGGAAACCATCATTCTCAGCAAACTGACACAAGAACAGAAAATTAAACATCACATGTTCTCACTCATAGGTCGGTATTGAACAATGAGAACACATGGACACAGGGAGGGGAGCATCACACACTGGTGTCTGTTGGGGGGGAAATAGGGGAGGGACAGCGGGGGGTGAGGAGTTGGGGAGAGATAGCATGGGGAGAAATGCCAGATGTAGGTGATGGGGAGGAAGGCAGCACATCACACTGCGATGTGTGTACCTATGCAACAATCTTGCATGTTCTTCACATGTACCCCCAAACCTAAAATGCAATAAAAAAAAATACAATGCAAGTTAAAATCCTGGGTTCTGGAGTCGGGTTGTTGAGGTTATAAGTCCTATTACTGCTACTTACTGGCTGTGCAATCTTGAGCAAACTAAATTATTTAACCTCAGTTTCCTCATCTCTAAAATGAGGATAACATTACCTACCTGGAAATATTTCTACAATAAAAATCACAAAATATGCAAAAAGAAAATATCTAGACAACAAAGTTTAGATCTCAACTACCATTGTCATACTCTGAAGGTCAAATTCAATGTTGAATGTGAATTTATACAAACAAAATATTGCTTATAGGAGCCTAAAATTTTGATCCAGTAGAAATTTTTGTATTGTTTAATGCTCAGTGTGCTATTTTATGTGGTGCTATGTTTACATATTTACATTTCCTAAAATTTTAAATAAACAGTTATTAACATTTTTGATATGTGTGTATGTGGGTGTGTGCATACAGCCATTTAATCTCCCAAGTGGTCTATTTTATATTTGAAGATAATGAGGCCCATGTTCAAACCTGAATATGACTCCAGCTTGAGAATCACCGTACCACAAAAGAGAAAGAGATAAATGTATTCAGTTTCAAAGTCTATTTAACATTGCTAGTTATTGCTGTGCAATGGTGGGGGGACACTGCTGTTTGTTTCTATATAGTACACAGCATAGAGTTAAAAACACAATTAATAGAATTACAGTCTAATAAAGGTTCCTCTAATCCCATCTGTTTTAGAGAACTAAATTGCGGTCTTCCTTTATTAGTGGATAGGAAGCTAATATTATGCAAGAATATAGAATGGCTGATAGTATCCAGAATGTAGATAATGAATCTATGATTCACACATTTTATATATTTAATAGCTTCTCTTGACAAACAGATTCAAGATTCATAAAAGTCTTCCTCAAGATCTATGCAACAGTAATTTTATGTAAAAATATGGATGGCAGCAATGAATACTTGATATACTTAACAGTTGTCAAGTCAAAACATACCATGCCACGTTGTAGTCAAAATTTCTTGAACTATGTAGGTGAACTGTTGGTGAAAGTACCAGCCTAACAAAACTGCTATATAAAAATTGTAAGGGTTAGAACTCAGTACAGACTCTGGTCAACTACACTTACCTTTGAATCTCACTGACTTTTAAAAAAAATTTTAGGTTCAGTGAAACATATGCAGATTTGTTATATAGGTAAACTCCTGTCATGGGGGTTTGTTGTAAAGATTTTTCATCATCCTGGTATTAAGCTCATTACCCAATAATTATTTTTCTGCTCCTCTCCCTCTTCCCAATCTGCAACGTCTGGCAAATCCCTTCTTCCCCAATTTGTGTTCTTGAGTTCTCATCATTTAGCTCCCACTTGTAAGTGAGAACATCAGCATTTGGTTTTCTGTTCCTGTTTTAGTTTGCTAAGGATAATGGCCTCCAGCTTTATCCACGTTTTCACAAAAGACATGGTCTAACTCTTTTTTATGACTACATAATATTTCATGGTATGTATGTATTACATTTTTGTTATCCAATTTGTCATTAATGGGCATTTTTTTGGGTTCCATGTCTTTGCTATTGTGAATAGTGTTATGGGTATGTCTTACAGTAGAATGATTTATATTCCTCTGGGTGTATACTCAGTAATGGGATTGCTGGGTTAAATGGTAGTTCTGTTTTTAAGTCTTTGAGGAATCGTCATACTGCTTTCCACATGGTCGAACTGATTTACAGCCCTACCAACAGTGCATAAGTATTTCGTTTTCTCTGCAACCTTGCAGCATCTGTTATGTTTTAACTTTTTAATAATAGCCATTCTGACTGATGTGCAATGTCATCTCATTGTGGTTTTGATGTGCGTTTCTCTAATGATCAGTGATATTGAGGGTTTTTTTTTTTTTAATGCTTTTTGGGCAAATGTATGTCTTCCTTTGAAAAGTGTCTATTCATGTTCTTTGGCCACTTGTTGAACGGTTGTTGTTTTTTCTCTTGTAAATTTGTTTAAGTTACTTATAGATATTGAATAGTAGACTTCTGTCAGATGCATAGTTTGCAAATTTTTTCTCTCATTTTGTAGGTTGCCTGCTTACTTTGTTGATAATTTCTTTTGCTGTGCAAAAGTTTTCTAGTTTAATTAGATCCAATTTGTCAAGTTTTGCTTTTGTTGAGATTGCTTTTGGCATCTTCAGCATGAAACCTTTGCTCATTTCTATGTCCAGGATGACACTGCTTAGGTTGTTTTCCAGCATTTTTATACCATTGCATTTTACATTTAAGTCTTCAATTCACCTTGAGTTGATCTTGTATATATTGCAAAACTTTGCTGAAGTTCATCAGCTTCAGGACCTTTTGTGCCAAGGCTATGGGGTTTTATAAATACAGAATCCTATCATCTGTAAAAAGGGATAGTTTGACTCCCTTTGTTACTATTTGGATGTCTTTTCTTTCTTCCTTTTGCCTGATTGCTCTGGTCAGGACTTCCTATATTGAATAGGATTGGTGAGAGAGGTCATCTTTGTCTTGTTCCAGTTTTCAAAGGGAATGCTTCCAGCTTTTTCTCATTGAATATGATGTTGGCTGTGAATTTGTCATAGAAGGCTCTTATTATTTTGAGATGTGTTCCTTCAATATCCAGTTTATTGAGAGTCTTTTTTTTTTTCGAGACAGAGTCCCGCTCTGTTGCCAGGTGCACCACCACACCCAGCTAATTTTTGTATTTTTTTTTTTTTTTTTTTTTAGTAGAGACGGGGTTTCACCATGTTGGCCAGGATGGTCTCGATCTCCTGACCTTGTGGTCCACCCGCCTTGGCCTCCCAAAGTGCTGGGATTACAGGCATGATCCACCACGCCCAGCCTGTTGAGAATCTTTGACATGAAGGGGTATTTGATTTTATTGAAAGCATTTGGTGCATCTATTGAGACAATCAAGTTTTTTGGCATTAGCTCTGTTTATGTGATGAATCACATTAATTGATTTGTGTATGTTGAACCATCCTTGCATCTAAGGGATGAAGCCTACTTTATTGTGGTAGATTACCTTTTTGACATGCTGCTGGATTCAGCTTGTAAATAATATTTTGTTGAGGATTTTTGCATCAATGTTCATAAAAAGTATTGGCCAAAGTTTTTGGTGGTTGCCATTGTGTTTCTGCCAGGTTTTGGTATCAGGATGATTTTAGCCTCATAGAATAATCTGGAAAGAAGTCTCTCCTCCTCAATTTTTTCAGATAGTTTCAGTAGGAATAGTGCCTGCTCGTCTTTGTACATCTAATAGAATTCAGCTGTGAATCCATCTGGTGATGAGGTTTTATTTTTGGTTGCTAGGCTATTTATTACTGATTCAATTTATGAGCTCATTTTTGGTCTATTCAGGAATAACTCTCTTCTTGGCTCAGCCTTGAGAGGGTATAAGTCCAGGAATTTATCTATCTCTTCTACGTTTCCTAGTTTGTGTGCATAGATGTGTTCATATTATTATTTCTTTGGGGTCATTGGTAACATTCCCTTCATCATTACTAATTGTGTTTATTTGGATCTTCTCTCTTTTCTTCTTTATTGGTTTAGCTAGCAGCCTATCTCGTTAATATTTTCAAAAAAACCAACTACTGGATTCGTTGATCTTTTAAATGGTTTGTTGTGCCTTGATTTCCTTCCGTTCAGCTCTGATTTAGGTTATTTATTTATTTATTTGGTTTTCTGCTAGTTTTGAGGTTGATTTGCTCTTCCTTCTCTAATTCTTTCAGCAGTGAGGTTGTTAATTTGAGATCTTCCTCACTTTTCGATGTGGGCATTTAGTACTTTGAATTTTTCTTTTAACACTGACTTAGCTGTGACTCAGATATTCTAATATGTTGTATCTTTGTTCATATTCATTTTGAAGAACTTCTTCATTTCTACCATGATTTCATTATTTACCCAAAAGCCATTTGAAATCATTTTGATTAATTTAATATAATTGCATAATTTTGAGTTAGTTTCTTAGTCTTGACTACTATTTTTATTGCACTGTGGTCTTAGATTTTACTTCTACATTTGCTGAGGATTGTTTAACGTCTAATTATGTGGTCAAATTTAGAGTGTGCAACACAAGCACATATTCTATACAGAAGAATGTATATTCTGTTGTTTTTGGGTGGAGGGTTCTGCAGAGGTCAATCAGATCATCTTAGTCCAATGTTGAATTCAGGTCCTGAATATCTTTAATAATTTTCTGCCTCTATGATATGTCTAATACTGTCAGTGGAATATTGAAGTCTGTCATTTTTATTGGGTGAAGTTTATGTTGCTTTGTAAGTCTCTAAGAACTTGCCTTATGCATCTGGTTGCTCCTCTGTTGGGTGCATATGCATATTTAGGATGGTTAGGACTTACTGTTGAATTGAACCCTATACCGTTAGGTAATTCATTTTTGTATCTTTTTTAAAATCGTTATTGGTTTAAAGTCTGTTTTATCTGAAATTAGGATTGCAACTCCTGCTTTTTTTCTGATTTTCATTTGTTTGGTAGGTTTTCCTCCATCTTTTTATTTTTACCTTATGAATGTAATTACATGTGAGATGTGTTTCCTAAAGACAGAGCACCATAGAGTCTTGCTTTTTTTCTAAATCCTGCTTGCCATTCTGTGCCTTTTAAGTGGGGCATTTAGCCCATTTATATTCAAGGTTTGTATTGATATGTGTGGGTTTGATCCTGTTTTTGAGTTATTAGCTGGGTAGTAGGTTGACTTGTTTGTGTGGTTACTTTATAGTATCACTGCCCTGTGTACTTAGGTGTGGTTTTGTATTAGTTGGTAGTAGCCTTTCCTTTCTATATTTAGTGCTTCTTTCAAGATTTCTTCTAAGGGATGTCTGGTGGTAACAAACTCCCTCAATATTTCCTTATCTGGAAAGGATCTTCTCTCTCCTTTACATAGGAAGCTTACTTTGGCTGGATCTGAAATTCTTGGTTGAATATTTTTTTTCTTTAAGTGTGTTGAATATAGGCCCCCCAATCTCCTTTGGCTTCTAGGGTTTCAACTGAGTGGCCTGCTGTTAACCTGATGGGCTTTTCTTTGTAGGTGACCTGACCTTTTTCTCTAGATGCCTTTAACATTCTGTCTTTGGTTTTGATCTTGAGAAATCTGATGACTATGTGTCTTTGGGTATGATCTTGTGTGGAATCTTTCAAGAATTCTCTGTGTTTTCTTTTTTTTTTTTTTTTTTTTTTTTTTTTTTTTTTTTTTTTTTTTTTTTTTTTTTTTTTTTTTTTACATTAAGCCCAAACATGTTCATTAAATGTCAGTTGTATGTTCCTAAATGATTAATGAACACTTTCACTTGAAAATTTGGATGTCGTCAGAAAATCAACATGCCTGGAGCTAACTGATTTTTCCTCAGAATTGAATCCTTTACCCAAGCTTTTATCTTTGTTTGTTTAATCATCATGTAATCACACTAGAATTCATGCTAAATAATGCAATCAAAGAAATCCTTTAAAAAGGTTACTTATCAAATCTTCAATTATTCTCTTACTCAAAAACGTTCTCAATTATTCCCTCTTTCCTATGGTTCTTCTAAGTTGTTTCTTTAAAAAGTGAGAAAGTCTTTCTTTTTTTTAGAAGAAGAAAGAGAGAAAGAAAGAAAGAGAAAGAAAAAAAAAGAATGAAGGAGAGGAAGAAAGAGGAAGGGGAAGAAGGAGAGAGAACAGGGGTGTTGCTTTACTGCCTGGGCTAGAATGCAGTCTAAAAATGGGTATGCTTGTAATTGTGTTTAATAATAGAGACATGAAAAAAAAATGAGGGAAGAAAATAACTAACAAGCAGCCAACCAATATTTCATTTAAACCTGTAAATAGGTGTAATGTGGTACTGATAAGAGTATATATTTTGTGTATTTAAAGTTGAGAGTTCTATAAATGTTAATTAAGTCTACTTGTTCCGGATCTGAGTTCAAGTCCTGGATATCGATGTTAACTTTCTGTCTCATTGATCTGTCTAATATTGATGTTGAAGTCTCCCACTATTATTGTGTGGGAGTCTAAGTCTCTTTATAAGTCTTATATATCTGGGTATTCCTGTATTAGGTGTGTATATATTTAGGATCTTTAGCTCTTCTTGTTACATTGATCCTTTTATCACTATGTAATATCCTTCTTTGCTTCTTTTAATCTTTGTTGCTTTAAAGTCTATTTTATCAGCAAAAATTGCAACTCCTGCTTTCTATTTATTTATTTATTATTGCTCTCCATTTGGTTGGTAAATCTTTCTCCATCCCTTTGTTTTGAGTCTTTGTGTATGCTTGCATGTGAGATGGGTCTGGATGTAGCATACCAATGGGTCTTGGCTTTTTTGCCTGTCTGTGTCTGTCTTTGAATTGGGGGATTTAGTCGATTTAAATTTAGAATTAATAATAATGTGATTTTGATACTGCCATTTAATGTTAGCTGGCTGTTTTGCCCATTAGTTGATGCAAGTTCCTAATTATGTTGATGTTAGAAAGGCTGATACTGGTTGTTCCTTTCTATTTGTAGTGGTTCTTTCAGAAGTTCTTGTAAAGCAGGCCTCGTGGTGATGAAATCTCTGAGTGCTTGCTTCTTCACAAAAGATTTTATTTTTCCTTCATTTATGAAGTTTAGTTTGGCTGGCTGTAAAATTCTGGGTTGAAAGTTCTTTTCTTTAAGGATGTTGAATATTGGCCCCCACTCTTTTCTGGCTTGTAGGGTTTCTGCTGAGAGATCTGTTGTGAGTCTGATAGGCTTCCCTTTATGGGTAACCTGACCTTTCTCTCTGGCTGCCCTCAGTATTTTCTCTTTCATTTCAACCCTGGTAAACCTGGTGATTATGTGCCTTGAGGTTGGTCTTCTTGAGGAATATCTTTGTGGTGTTCTCTGTATTATGTGGAGTTGAATATTGTCCTGCCTTGCTAGGTTGGGAAAGTTTTCCTGAATAATATCCTGAAGCATATTTTCCAGCTTGGATTGATTCTCTTCGTCACATTCAAGTACACCTATCAAACGTAGATTAGGTCTTTTCACATAGTCCCATATTTCTTGGAGATTTTGCTCGTTCCTTTTTATCCTTTTTTCTCTAATCTTGTCTTCTCGTTTAATTTCATTAAGTTGGTCTTCGACCTCTGATATCTTTTCTTCTGCTTGATCAATTTGGCTGTTAAAACTTGTGCATACTTCGCAAAATTCTCGTGTTTTTCAGCTCCATTAATTCACTTACATTCCTCTCTAAATTGTGTATTGTTGTTAACATTTCGTCAAACCTTTTTGCAAAGTTCTTAGTTTCTTTGCATTGGGTTAGAACAAGTTCTTTTAATTCACAGAAGTTTCTTATCATCCACCTTTTGAAGCCTGCTTCTGTTAATGGAACACACTCGTTTTCCATCAGGCCTTGTTCCGTTGCTGATGAGGAACTGTGATCCCCTGTAGAGGGAGAGGCATTCTGATTTTGGGTATTCTCAGCCTTTTTAGGCTGTTTTCTTCCCTTCTTTATAGATTTATCCATCTGTGGTCTTTATAATTACCGTCTTTATAATTGGGTTTCTGAGTGGACGTCCAACTTGTTGATTCCCGGCGCTAAAATCTGAGCAACCCACTGTGCCGGCCAAAACAGCAGAGTTAAGACTGATGGTGCTTTTCTGACTCTACACCAAGAACCACCGCACCAAGGCAGCGGCAGAACCGCCTCGCCGGCCACAAGAGTTGCGCTGGCGATCCATGGGGCTCCTCGGCTGGGAATCTCCTGGTGCATGAGCAACAAAAATTGATCTGAAAGTGTGGCGTCCTCTCGTTCTCTGTGCTTTCAGTGGGCGCTACAATCCCGAACTGCTAGTGATCAGCTATCTTGGATCTCTCTTCCTATCATCAGTGGTGATGATTTTTCTTTTCTTTTTTTTTTTTTAGACTAGTCAAGTGCAGTGGTGAGAAGGGGGGAAAGAGTAGAACAAGGAGTTCGATCTATAACTGACTGTGAACAATCAATTGAGATCCTTTCTTCATGTTTGACTAATCCTTTTCACCGTCATCTGATGTCGAAGGAATGTTTTTATTGGACTTCCAACTCTCTTGAGACCTTTCGGACTCTGTGTCTTCATCCTCCTCTGAGTATTCTTCACATGATTTTAAGTCATCCTCTTATGAAGTTTCTTTATCTGAGTCTTGGTTTTTATTCATCTCCTCTTGGATTGGATCCATGGAGTTCTCTCCATGGATGTCTAGGTCTTTGTCCTTCTCAGAAGCTCCTTCCAATATTGTTGGATTTTGTTTCTTCTCTTGGATTGGATCAGATCCATGGAGTTCTCTCCATGGATGTCTAGGTCTTTGTCCTTCTCTGAAGCTGGTTCCAATATGGCTGGAATTTGATTCTTCTCTTGGTTTGGATCCATGGAGTTCTTATCAAATTGTTCATTCGTCTTTCAATTTGAACTTATTTTCTTATCCTTCCCGTAGTAAAACTCTGATGTGGTTGGGTGTTCTGATTTTTTTTTGCTGTTTTAAAGTTTGTTCTGATTTTTTTGTTCTTTTTGAGTTTGGTTCAGAGTCTAAGACTCTTTTCGGTGTCTCCTGTGTCTGGTAAGAAAACAGCGAGAGGCCAGAAAAACATTATTTAGGGTGAATAGGATGTGTTTTCTGAATTTGACTGTTGGCCTTTCTATTTAGGGTGGAGAGTTTTCATGGATGATATACAGAAATGTGATTTTCAAGTTGTTTGCTTCCTTCCCATCTATTTCAGGGATGCCAGTTATTCATAGATTTGGCCTCTTTACATAATCCTATGTTTCTAAGTTTAATGACTGTCATATTGGATTTTGGACTTGCATGGAGCCTGTAGCTCCTTTGTTTTGGCCAATTTCTCTCATTCGAAGTGGTTGTATTTACTCAGTGCCTGTACCCCCACTGTATCTGGGAAGTAACTAAGTTGATTTTGATTTTACAAGCTCATAAGCTGAAGGGACTTGCCTTGTCTCAGATCAGACTTTGAACTTGAACTTTTGGGTTAATGCTGGAATGACTTAAGACTGGAGGATTGCTGGAAAGGCATGATTGTGTTTTGAAATGAAGGGACATGATATTTCAGAGGGGCCAGGGATGAAATTATATTGTCTGGTTCTGTGTGCCCACACACATATCATCTTGAATTTTAATCCAAATTATAATCCCACTGTGTTAGGGGAGGGACTTCATGGGAGGTGATTGAATCATGGGGGGATGGTTCCCCCATGCTGTTCTCACTTATGATAGTGAGTGATGCCTCATGAGATCTGATGGTTTTGTGAGAGGCTTTTCCCCCCATTTGCTCTGCACTTCTCTCATTCTTCTCTTTCTTGTCACCATGTAAAAAAGAAAGTATTTGCTTCCCCTTCTGACATGATTGTAAGTTTCCTGAGTGTCCCCCATTCCTGCAGAACTTTACAAACTTCTTTCCTTTATAAATTACCTAGTCTCAGGTATGTCTTTATTAGTAGTGTGAGGATGAACTAAGACACTGGGGGGTAGCTGGAGAATGTCCTACCCAGTAAGGAGGAACAGGAATGGGGACCCACTTAAAATAGCACTCTGGACACATTTTTATAGAGCAGCTGTGCTTTGCTGTGGGACCACTCCAGTCCCTGGTTACCTGAATTCTCCAAAGCCTGAAGGCCAGAATGACTAACCTGTTCAAACGGCAAACATGGCAGTTGCCCCTCCCCCTGGTCATTCCACCTTAGGGAGGTGTAATGCTATTACTGGTGAGTGGCTGGAGTTCCAAGCCAGTGGTTCTTATTCTGTGAGATGCTGCAGAAGTGGGGCCTGCAGACTGTACTGCTCAGACCCCTGTGTTCAACCCCTTCTCTAGGAGTATGTACAAGCTGTCTAATTTCCTTCTTTGCCAGAGTTTCAGCTGCTCTTGTCAGGTAGCCTGGAAAGTCTTCATATCTAAGGCTTCCGGGCTCTCCATCTGTGCTTGAGTGGCTTCTCTGTGAAAACTTTACATTCCTCTGTGAGTCAGACTGAAAGCTCTCTGGAGTGGGTTTATGAAGAGATTTCTTTGCAGTCTCCTCAGGGATGAAAAGATCTGTGAGAAAAATGTGGGTTCCCAGGGTTGCTTATTCATCAACAGCTTCACTGGGTCTGGGGGAAGTTTCTCCAGCTCTGTCTCACTCCCAGATGGGCTGTCATCCTGACTTGCTTTTCTCCATTTTCCATGGGTTGAATTGTTTCCCTGATTAATCCCAAAGTGTAAACTTGAATGTTTCAGTTGAAGTTATTGTATTTTCCTGTCATTTCTGTTCCTCCCTGTGAGAGCAGTGTGTGCTAGCTGCTTCTAGTTGGCCATCTTGGCCACCTCCCTCACTGAGTTTTTAATATTGTAGGTGACAGCACTTTGTTATATCAGTTATTCTATTCAGAAAACTTCCATTTGATGGAGTACAAGTATGGCACACATTATTTTGAGTTCTCTTTTCTTATAACCATATAACAAAGTTTCAGTAAAATCCACACAAATAGTAGATTTTTAGTGTCACAGTCAGCATGTAAGTACAGAATACCAAGGTAAACCATTTGAAAATAAGAGAGGATCTCTTATATAAATTACTTTGTATTTATTCTTCATTATCTGTATTTTTAAATGATATCACAAATTTTTATAGAATGACATAAAGTCATAGAAGGGCATTTCAATTAATCTCTCTTACATCTCCCAAAATGTCTAACTACTGGTGTTTGTGCCAGGATTCAGGATGGGAGAAGGATGGTCAGGAGGGGAGGTAATATGAGAATTCACTGTATTTTCTGCTCAATTATTCAATAAACCCAAAATAGATCAAAAATAAAATTTAATTTTAATATCAAAATTATCAAAAAGAAATGTCAATATTTCTTTTTTATATAATTTCAACTTTCATTTTGGAATCAGGAAATATATGTGCAGGTTTTTAACATGGGTATATTTTACGATGCAGAGGTATGATGACACCCATCACCCAGGTAGTGAGCATAACACACAACAGGTAGTTATTCCACCCTTCCCCCTCACAGCCCCTTTTTGGAGTTCACAGTGTCTATTGTTCCCATCTTTATGTCCACATCCCAATATTTAGCTCCCACTAATAAGGGAGAATATGCAGTATATAGTTTTCTGTTCCTGTGTTAATTTGTTTCAGATAATGGCCTCCATCTGCATCTATGTTGCTGCAAAGGACATAATTTTATTCTTCATTATGGCTGTGTAGTATTCTGTGGTGAATACATTCCACATTTTTTTTTTATCCAGTCTACTGTTGATGTGCATTTAGTTTCATTCTATGTCTTTGCTATTGTGAATAGTGCTGCAAGGAACATACACATGCATGTGTCTTTTTGATATAATGATATCTATGCCTTTGGGTACATACCCAGTAATAGGATTGCTGGGTCAAATGGTAGTTCTGTTTTTAGATATTTGAGGAATTGCCACACTGTTTTCCAAAACAGTTGAATTAATTTACACTCCCATGAACAGTGTATAGGAGTTTCTTTTTCTCTGCAACCTCACCAGCTTTTTAATAATAGCCATTATGACTGGTGGCTTTGATTTGCATTTCTCTAATGATCAGTGATGTTGAGCTTTCTTCCATATGCCTGTTGGCCAAATGTGTTTTCTTTTGAAAAATGTTTATTTATGTTCTTTGCCCACTTTTTAATGGGATTTTTTTCTTGTAAATTTGTTTGAGTTTTTTACAGATGCTAGATATTAGACCTTTGTCAGATGTAGAGTTTGCAAATGTTTTCTCTCATTCTGTTGGGTTCCTGTTTACTCTTGATTTACTCTATTGATCTGCAGTGAAGATTCATCTGACTTCAAACTACTCTAAAAGCTACATTAACCAAAATAGCATGGCGCTGGTACACAAGCAGACACAGACCAATGGAACAGAAGGAAGAACCCCAAAATAAAACCACACACTTACAGCTATCTGATCTTTGACAAAGTTGACAAAAACAAGCAATGGGGAAAGGGCTTCGTATTCAATAAATGCTACTGTGGTAACTGGCTAGCCATATGCAGAAGAATAAAATTGGACCTCTACATTTTACCATATACAAAAGTTAGCTCAAGATGGACCAGAGATTTAAATGTGACATAAATTTAAACTATTAAAATACTAGAAAAAAACTAAGAAATATCATCCTGGACATCAACCTTGTGGAAATAATTTATAGCTATGACCTCAGCAATTGCAACACAAACAAAAACTGACAGTTTCTTAAATCAATAGTCTAATATCTCAAAATACATGAAGAAATTTTGTTATGATTAGTGTTACTGTTTCTTTACTTTATTAAATATTCTCAATGAAATGTAAAATGATACACATGTTTTTAACTGGGCTACATAATATATATATATCCTCTTCCCACTAAGTTCCTTCCTCCAGCTTTATAATTATTTTCATTGGCACATTTGTTTTTTTTTTTTTCCATGTTTTCAAGCTCTAGAGACCCTTACTGTTACATTGAATATGAATTTTGTGGATTTAATATTATATTCTATTTATTTTAGTTTCCTTGCAATGTTTCCCATTGTGCTTTAAATATTAGAGAAGCCCATAACATTTTGTACGTGAGTGAATCATGTACAAAATGAATCCTCCCTTTGTAAAGTTAATGCTAATGACTAATATTGTAAATACCATGAGAAATGAATTTGCTCTATCTCAATATTGTGAGGAAAGTGATTGCAAACGTTAAAAGGGGAGATATTAACAGACATTTATATTTACTCAAGATGGAGACCTACTCAATCTTCTAATTTTTCCAGTTTCATATGGATACATTGCCACCTAAAACTTTAAAAAAAAAACCTAATACTGAATTAATAATTTCAACCAACTCACAATGGACTTCCAATCTGTTCATTCATTTATGTTTTAAAACCCTACACTTAGAATATAAAAAAGGAAAGCAGGGAGAGAGAGAGAGGATTAAAGAAAATAAATTAAATGAAATCCAAATGAATATAATAGGGCTGAGCCATTTCAATTAAAATGTATGCTATTGGTAAAGTAACCAATTTAATCTATAGATGTACTACACAGTATTCCAAACAATTTAAGCTCTTTTAACTAAATAATCCTAAAAATAGACGTGTCATATTGTGCACCAAAATCTAGTTTTACACAATTCTGTGCATAGTAAAGAATTTATTTCAAAGTGAGTTATAAACATCTTCAACATTGCAGGATAAACTAAACTCATTTTGGCATTTAACTAAATTACAAATAATACATTGTTGATTACATATGTGCAGTTCATTCATATAAGTGTCTGGCACTCACTGACAACTGATTAAATCAGGTTATGCACTCTGAATATTGAATACATTAGATAACATTTCTAGATTTTACTTCTGTAAATTAGAAAACTCAATTTCATTTAAAAGCAGATAACAATTAAAATGAAATTTTATGATAATATATCACAGCCCACTCAAAACTGGTTTTTACAGGTAGTCTTCTGGTAATTTCTTTAGATCTAAATTCTATATCTAAATTCTATATTCTAAATCTAAAATATATTAGGCAAAAATCCAGAAGGAGAATAAAAATGCAGTGGAGATGGTAAAATGTAATAATCCTGACCCAGTAAGAATGAAATTTGGTGAGATCGCATACCCTTTCTCTCCATTTCTAAATTTGTTCCAACTAAGTTGCTTTGAAATTGACAGCTGAAAATAATAAAAGTCCAATTATTTTGATGAGTGCTGCATACTATATTTGGTGTCCTGAACTAAATTCAAGAAAAGAAATATTGGTCCATTCTCCATACTGCCTAATATCCTAAAATTAAAATAATTCACATCTATGGAACTATGATACTGTGAGATTATGAAGAGGAATTCAGGCATTACAATGTAACATAAAGGACAATGCCAATGGTGTCAGAAGATCTAAGTTAAAATCAAGGCCTTAAGACACACACTAGTTTTATGAATAAAAGTCCATTCTTTAGGTTCAACAGAAAATGTTAATAGAGGTACTCTTCTTCTCTGCTCTTCACAGAGTTGTTGAATAGTTCAATTAAATAATGTTTATAAAAATGATTTTCAAAATATTTTCAGTAACATTAGACTTTAATAGTAATAGTAATAAAACTGTGATTTAAAAAGACAGGAATGACAATGAAGAAAAGGAAATAGAGAAACTGAGTTTTCTATAATTCAGTCAAGCAAATACTTCAACATTGGCAATTTAAAAAAGCAACTTTCTTTATAACAATTAGGTAACCAAATATCCTTGCATATAAGCATGCAGTAGTTTCTTCTATAGCAGAAGCCATATTCTTTTTTACTTCCATGGATAGCTGAATTGTTTCTGAGGTCCATGCACATGTTTTAATTGATATTTAATTTGTCTTGTTATTTTTATTAATTACCTACACCAAAAAAAACCCCAACAAAACAAAACAAAACAAAACAAACAAACAAAAAACCTCTTTCCTAAACTTCTCACCCTTAGGTGACCCCTGATGTGTTCTAATAAAATAAAATACTTAAGTCTTCAAAGAGTTTACTACAAGTATTATTGGAGTCAGGAAATTATACTCTCTGTGTCCTTGGATGTATCTGGCACAGAGTAAGAACTTATTAAGTAATCCAAAGGATGTTGTTCAAATAAACCAGTCAAATAAGAATACGGTTGCCTTATTTGTCATATAAAAATACAGATGCCTACTTAAATTTGAATTTCAAATACAGAACACAATTTCCATGACATACTTTTACTAGAAATTTATTCATTATTTATCTAAAATTCAAAATTGACTGTGTCCTATATTTCATCTGGCAATGCTAAATAAGAGGGAAAAATATGTTAGATGCCTTTAAGGCAATTGAATTCAGACAACCACATCAAGAAATCATTTAAATTCAATGAGAAGTTAGAAATAAAACATGAAAGAGGTAAAAAAAAAATCCTGTAAGTTAAAAAATGAATTCACTGGTCAAGGAAGCACATAACTTTACAAAATACTAATCCACCAGGAAAGAAACAAATGTATCTCTCTTTAGAATATCCATTTTGCCAGTGCTGTAGATTAGGTTATAGTTTAGGAAATATTCATATATCCCTTTTTTTTTTTTTTTTTTTTTTTGAATTGGAACAAATAACTTTCTCTAGCCAAAGCCATGTACACACAAGTGACACTGTTTGTTAATATCAAGCCTAGGCCTTGGGAAGTTGAACATGCTTTTGCATATTCTTCTGGGAGAGTCTAACTTCTAAAATAAAAAGAACATGCTCCAGGTAATTGTTGCCTTTCACCCTGCACTCCACAATGAAATAGGAAGAGGGAAATCCACAACTCACTGCTTAAGACAGTCAATCCAGCAGACCTGCATGTCCATGATTAAGGAGCAAGTGAGAATTGTTGAATTCCACCAAAATTTTGTCAGCATTTTTCATGCAGAATCACTGCAACAATAACCAGCTGATCTAGCAATAGTTTTTACAAATAAAATTCTTTTCCTGAAATTTCTATAAATGTTATAATTTTACACATAGTATTTTTCTGTAGTATTTCTGTAGATTTTGGGGTGTGTATGTGCATGTGTGAAAAATGTTATTTCTGTGTAAATTTAAGGGATACAGGTGCATTTTGTTACATAAATATACTGTGCAATAGTAAAGTCTGGACTTTTAGGGTAACCGTCTTCCAAATAGTATACATTGTTTCCATCAGGTAATTTCCCATCCCTCACTCCCTTCCCACACTCTAAGTCTCCAACGCATATTATTCCACACTCCATTTTCATATATACACATAAGCTCCCACTTATAAATGAAAATATGTGGTATTTGACTTTCTGTTCCCAAGTCATTTCATTTAAGATAATGGCCTCCAGCTCTATGTATGTTGCTACATAAAACATTATTTCACTTTTTGTGTGTTTGAATAACACACACACACACACACACACACACACATACACACACACGCACATACAATGGAATATTATATAACTACATATATAGCTATATAATACATAGCTATATAGTATTGCTATATAGTATACTATATAGGATATAATATATAGCTATATAGTACATACAGTATTGATATATATATGTATAATTTGATATAGATAGATATAGATACAGATATGGATATCACATTTTCTTTATCCAATCATCTATTAGTGAACACTTATGTTGATTCCACGACTTGACATGAAAACCTCTGCGGAAAGCAGTATGGAAATGTTTCAAAGAACTAAAAATAAAACTACCTTTCTTTAAATTTTGCATAATGTAATCCCTCTAATGGATGGCAGGAATGAAGAAAGAAAAAAAATCAGTCAACAATAATCTAGGGTGACCAACCATTCTAGCATCCCAGTTTTAGCACTGAAAGTTCCACTGGTACAGTTGGTCACCCTAAAAACAGTTAAAAGACAAGTGTAAAGCAACGTTTTTTTCCTTTTCTTGAGTCACAGGAAAAAAATCTTATTTCTTTTATTGCCCATTTGATACATTGTATATCAAATAAGCTTGCCTTTCCGTGTATCCTAGGACATATTTGTAAAACTACAAATTTTGTATAGATTCTGTGCCTAATGTAAATTAACTTTTAAAAAAAACCAACCACAGTTTTTGTAGTTTTATTTTTGTATTTATTGTGAGATACCTTCATAATGTTTTCCATATAGGCTATACTACTTTAAATTCCCATGTGCAAGGATTTCCTTTCCTCTACATTCTCTCCAAGACTTATATTTCCTATCACAGCCATTCTAACAACTGTGAGATTATATTGCATGGTTTTAATTTGCATTTCTCCGATGACTAGGGATACTGAGCATTTTTTTCATTTTCTTGTTGTCTATTTGTATGTCTGTTTATGACCACTGTCTCTTCAGAACCTTTATTTGTTCTTTAATTGGGTCATACCATTTAGTTGTTTGTGTTCCTATATATAGTGGATATTAACCCCTTATCAGATGTGTGGCTTACAAATATTTTCTCCCATTTTGTAAATTGTCTCTTCAGTCTGTTGACTGTGTTCTTGGCTGTGCAGGAGCTTTTTATTTTTATGTAATCCCATTTGTCTATTTTTGCTTTTTTTTTTTTTTTTTTTTTTTTTTTTTTTTTTTTTTTTGCCTGTGTTTTTTAATTCATTAAAAGCATTCTTTGAAAATGTAAGAATTTGATAAATCAGGAATGTAATAGTGTTACCTTGTACTCTATATCATTGGCTTAAACAAAGAAATCATTAATCCTATTTTTATTTTTCTCCACACAAAATCATGAGCCAGTATTGCCTAAGGTAGACAATGAATTTCTATTTCCAGGACAAATAATACTTTTCTTTAGATGAACTTTCATAGAAAATATTTCCTTTGATTTCTTCCTAATATTTGCAGTTGTATAAATGCTATGAAATTACCTAGGAAGCATTATATATAGAGATACATATTTGCTAGGAAATCAAATAATTTAAAAGCTACATTTATTCAAGCATTCTACAGGGCTCTGAGTAAGCAGCAACATATTAGGTACTGTGTCATGTTACCTACCATGTAGGAATCATCTCCCCACAAACGCAAAGCTGACAAATAAAAGCCAGAGAACTCCTGCTTTTTAAACACTTTACGGTAGGAAGTAGTAAAAGAATTTTTTTTCTTCCATCTGTATATTGAGTTAATCATGTCATACTGATTGTGATATGAAAGAAAGCTTCTCAAAGTTAATGGAAAAATAGAATTATAAGACAAATATTAAAAAAAAAGAAAATTTATTTCTCAGCATAAGCTCCATCAATTTCAAGATACCCTTGTAAGCAATACCAGCCATTAAGTTCATCCCTAAAGACCTAAGTGTCCTGGGAATTTAACCATTTCAATGCTGTCTTTTATTTTTTGCATTATTAACTGAAAGAAAATAGGTACACTTTACAGATTTTTTTTTTAAATTCAAAAGCAAAAAGAAGTTAGAAGGAACCATAAAGTCAGGACTGTAAGGTAGATGCCTAATGATTTCCCATTAAAACTCACAAAGTTGCCCTTATTTGATGAGAGGAATGAGCAGAGGCACTGTCATAGCAGAGAAGGACTCTCTGTTAAAGCTTTCCTGAGTGATTTTCTGCTAAAGCTGTGGATAATTTGCTCAAAACAGTCTCATAATAAGCAGATGCTACTATTCTTTGGCCCTCCAGAAAGTCAGCAAGCAAAATGCCTTGAGTATTTCAAAAAACTGTTGTCATGCCCTGTCATGCCCTTTGCTCTTGACTGGTCTGCCTTTGTTTTGACTGAACCACTCCACCTCTTGACAACCATTGTTTTGATAATGATTTGTCTTCAAGATTCTACTGGTAAAGCCATGCTTTATCTCCTCTTACAAGTCTTTGAAGAAATGCTTCAAAATCTTGATCCCACTTGTTTATAATTACCTTTGAAAGTGCTGCTCTTATCCGCAGTTGATCTGGGCATAATTGTTTTGGTATCCCTGGGGAGGAGATTTTGCTCAACTTTAATTTTTCTTTGTTTTTAATTAATTAATTTATTATAATTTAAGTTCTGGGGTACATGTGCAGATTGTACAGGTTTGTTACATAGGTATACATGTGCCATGGTAGTGGTTTGCTGCATCCATCACCCCGTCACCTACATTAGGTATTTCTTCTAATACTATCCCTCCTTCATCCCTCCATCCCCTGCTATTCCTCCCCTAGCCCCACATCCCCCAGGCCCCAGTGTTTGATGTTCCCCTCCCTGTCTCTGTGTGTTCTCTTGGTTTTACACCCACTTATGAGTAAGAACATGTGATGTTTGGTTTTCTGTTCTTGTGTCAGTTTTCTGAGAATGATAGTTTCCAGTTTTTTTCCATGTCCTTGCAAAGGACATGAACTCATCTTTTTTATGGTTGCATAGTGTTCCACGGTGTATATATGCCACATTTTCATTCAGAATTCTGTAAGCTGAACAAGTAGAGATGTCCATGATGTTGGGTATTATTTTTGCTATTATCAGTCTTGAATTAAAACATGACAAAGATTAATTTTTCTTTGCAAATCAATGTGGTTGGCCTGGTGCTGCAGGCTTCATCTTCAACATTGTCACGCTCCTTCTTAAAACAAGCTATCCATTTGTAAACTGCTGATTTGGATGGGGCCATTGTCCCATAAACTTTTCACAAAGGATTAATGATTTTGTCATTCTTTCACCCAAGTTTCTCCATAAATTTGAAGCTTGTTCACGTTTCAATTTTAGCAGAATTTATGTTGCTCTGATAGAAGCTCTTTTCAAACACATGTCATATTCTTCTTAGTGCCTCAAATTAGATCCTGTTCAGACATGTCATAACTTAGTTTGAGTTTATTTTGGTGCAAAAAAACCTGAGGTCCATGCATAGTTTTTTCCATGAACTTTTTGAAGACCCCCATGTAACACTTGGCTCACTACATGGATTTCTACTAATAACCAGGAAACAAGAAAAATTACTGCTGTACAACATATATATTTCTTAATGTTTTATTATGTATTGATTGTTAGTCTGTAAAGAGTAGAGTGCAAGTTATTTCATCTCTGTATCCTTAGTACCAAGTACATAGCAAAGATAGAAGTTGCTGGGTAAGAACACATGAGGTAAATACTCTAACACAACTTCCTGGGACAGATCCTGAATTGAAAGTATGGGTTTTTAAGATGCTTTAATGACACATTCCAAGAATTAGTGTCAAATGTTAACCTAATTTCAAATTTGAATTCAAATGACAATAATTTGCTATTTTTGGCTTACTTTGGTAACCTTTTTTTTTTTTTTTTTTTTTTTTTTTTTTTTTTTT
>NW_016107419.1:2703062-2835776 GCF_001604975.1 Cebus imitator
TAGTTCAATACAGCTAGTAGTTCCTTTTACTATGGTTCAGGTTTTATAACTCGACTTCTGAGGACCCCAAATGTTGAAAACAGAAGCCCCTGAGATTAAGGAATGGGAATCTTGTCTCTGAAGCTTGATCTGTTATTTGAAGTCCAGTATCTATAGCCAGCCTCCTTTGTGAGGAGAGCCTACTTAGCCTGATTCTTAATTTAGGTGATCCATACAATAATTGTTCCATTTTTGTTTCCTCTTGAGATCTCCCACGGTCTCATTATGCACTTGTATTATTAAATACATGACTGACTGATCCTACTGTTACCATTTCAATTTGGATAACAAACTGCCTGTCACAGAAAATCTTTTTGTAATTGCTAAATGTGGTGATTTCCATGTGCAAACCCCTTCCAGTTTTCTAACCCAACTTAAATTACTTTTCCTTCTCAGTTTTTACTAATATGTTCACATTTAAACAATTTAAGCTAATTCATTGGCCAGCCTACTGAGAATTGTTTATAAGAAGATATTGATGGAAATTTTATTATATTAGGTTTATTATATGAAAGCTAATTTATATTATTATCTCAGTTTTTATATAGGGTATTATAGAGATTGAATTCTTCAATTATTTATGTCCGTTATTTGAAGGAGTACTCTTTGAGAAGGAGAATCACAAATAGAATTACCCATCCAGTCATTTCCGAAACAGAAAGAAAAATCTGTTTTCATATTATTGAAGGAAGATTGTACAATGATAAGGGATATCTTTATATTCTCCACCATTTTTGTGATTTGCTAGTACTTCAAATGTGGTTGTATTTTATTTTTGTTTTTCTCTTTAACTTTTGAAACAAATCAATATTCTCTCTGAAAACAATTTTCTTTTTTTATTGGACTTTAAGTAGTGGGGTACATGTGCAGATTGTGCTCTTAAGTAAATTAGATCCCATTTGTCTATTTTGACTTTTGTTGCCATTGCTTTTGGTGTTTTAGTCATGAAGTCCTTGCTGATGCCAGTTGACTCTATTGATAGTTTTTTTGATAGGCATACACATGCTATGGTGGTGGTTTGCTGCATCCATCGCCCCATCTTCTACATTAGTTATTTCTCCTAATGCTATCCCTCCCCAGTCCCCCCACTCCTGGCTATTCCTCCCCAGCCCACATCCCCTCAGCCGCAGTATGTGATGTTCCCCTCCCTGTGTCCATATGTTCTCATTGTTCAACACTCACTTATGAGTGAGAACATGTGGTATTTGTTTTTCTGTTCTTGGGTCAGTTTGCTGAGAATTATGGTTTCCAGCTTCATCTATGTTCCTGCAAAGGACATGAACTCATCCTTTTTAATGGCTGCATAGTATTCCACGGTGTATATGTGCCACATTTTCTTTATCCAGTCTATCATTGATGGGCATTTTGATTGGTTCCAAGTCTTTGCTATTGTGAACAGTGCCACAATAAACATACATGTGCATGTGTCTTTATAATAGAATGATTTATAATCCTTTTGATATATACTCAGTAATGGGATTGCTGAGTCAAATGATATTTCTATTTCAAGATACTTGAGGAATAACCACACTGTCTCCCACAATGGTTGAATTAATTTATACTCCCACCAACAGTGTAAAAGAGCTCCTGTTTCTCCACATCCTCTCCAAATCTGTTGTCTTCTGATTTTTTAATGATCGTCATTCTAACTGGTGTGAGGTGGTATCTCAATGTGGTTTTGATTTGCATTTCTCTAATGACCAGTGATGGTGAGCTTTTTTTCATAGGTTTGTTGGCTGCATTAATATGCATTAAAAAAAGCAAAAAAACACATCAAAAAGTGGGCAAAGGATATTAACAGAGACGTGTCTGTTTATATCTTTTGCCCACTTTTTGATGGGGTTGTTTGTTTTTTTCTTGTAAATTTAAGTTCTTCATAGATTCTGGATAGTAGCTCTTTGTCAGATAGGTAAATTGCAAAACGTTTTCCCATTCTGTTGTGTGTTTTTATTTTATTTTATTTTACTTTATTTTTATTGCATTTTAGGTTTTGGGGTACATGTGAAGAACATGCAAGATTGTTGCATAGGTACACACGTGGCAGTGTGATTTGCTGCCTTCCTCCCCTTCACCTATATCTGGCATTTCTCCCCATACTATCTCTCCCCAACTCCCCACCATTCTGTTGTTTTTCATTTCAATCTATTGATAGTTTCTTTTGCTGTGCAGAAACTCGTAAGTTTAATTAGATCCCATTTGTTTATTTTAACTTTTGTTGCCATTGCTTTTGATGTTTTAGTCATGAAGCCCTTGTCCATGCCTACGTCCTGAATGGTATTGTAAACAAATTTCAAACTCCTATTTAGTCTTATGTGACTCTATCAAATTACTTTTCCCTCTATCTACTTTATTTCCAGATCATTACATTGAGCATTCAATTCCAAATATATCTCCCTAATTAGGCATTTCTAATCAAATTAAAAATTCATATTATTTCATTTTCTAAGAGCAAGCAGCCTTTTCAGACTACTTATAGAAGTTGCACATAAACATTATTAACATATATGTCATTCATCCTACCAAATTTCCTGAGAGAACACTTTCATGATCATCCAGACATCTAAAGGAACCCCTATCTCATTATTTGCCAGCTTAAGCCCTTGTTTGTTTACAGTCGGTACCTGTCTTATCTATTATAAGCTTTATAAGGGCAAGTGACATTGCCTGTTTTGCTCTCTTTTTATTCTTGGCAACTGGCTAATTTACTGGTACATACTAGGTGATTAGTAAATACCTATTGTACAAATAAGTGAATATGAGCAACAGTGGTCTAACAGTATGCTTCATACTTCATCATATCATAGGGTGCACCACAGATTTCACATATTTTTAAATAACAAATTATAAGTAATTTTATGTATGTGAGAGATTCATGAAGGAATAGAATTTTGATCACATAATTTTTTTTATAGGATATATTCTTCTAAAAGCAATGGTCCAGTCTTTGACCTACGTTACTAAAACACAAGTGCTTTTCCCATATTAGGCCTTTAAAAAAAACGTATTTTCATGATGGATGACAATTAAATGTTACAATACAAGTAATATCTGATTTTTATGAAATATTATGTAATAATTAAGAATTCTTACATTTGTGACAAATGATGTTTAAGGAAACTAGAGTAGTCTGATATAAATTCAATTCAACCTTGACTAAAAAGGAGACCAAAAACTTTCTCGTTTGCCATAATAATAGGCATAGCACAAATTGGAAGAAAGAATACACACTAATAGGCAGAAATTTTTCAACTTCTTATTTATATGAGAGTGAAAATCTATAAAGGCCTAACATTGAAGCAAATGAACTTAGGTCAAAAACCTCATGGAAAGAACACTACAGGTCATGATAGGCTGTAGAACTATTGATTTTTTCCAGAAAAAGGGCACATGCATATACATTACTTTATGTTTGATAGAATATTTTCACAGTTCATGTATAATCACAGCAATAGACAGGTGGTTGGAGGTTTCATTTTCATAAAATGCTGGTACAATTTTATGAAAAAAGTATGATTGAATTATTATTTTGAGACTTTTTACTATAACAGTGACAATTTGCACATTGTTTGTGCCTTCAACAAACTGTTAGATGTGAAAGATTCCCATTACTAAAATTTCTACTGCAGAAAGGCTTATCATCTTGTTGCATGAGACTGTTTGGCAACTTATTAGCAAAACAAAACAAAAAGAGTTTAAATTCAGTTATTTTATGCCCAATTTCAAGTAGGCTAAATTAGATGTAATTAGCAGTACAATAGGTATTCCAAAGTTAATTTTTTTAATACTTTGTGAATAATCTACCCATTTCCAAACCTCTGAGTAGTATCTACTAGTTGTTATGTTTTTCCTCCAGATCCTTCAGATGACATTCACATGAAAATATATTCCAGGAATTCTATCACTCCCAATAAGTAGAGCAAAATAGAGTAAAATTGTGCAATTTCTTTCTTGTCTATATGGAATTTATGAGGTAGTTAATTATAAAAACTCCTTTACAATAATATCATTGATATAACAACATTATATATTTTTTTCAAAATCACCCCATTCTCTTTGGGAGGCCGAGGTGGGTGAATCGCCTGAGACCAGGAGTTTCAGACCAGCCTCGCCAACATGGTGAAACCCCATCTCTACTAATAGTGCAAAAATTAGCCAGGCATGGTGATGCACACCTGTAATCCCAGCTACTCAGAAGGCTGAGGCAAGAGAATCACTTCAACCTGAGAGGCAGAGATTGCAGTGAGCCAAAATCGAGCCATTGAACTCAAACCTGGGCAACAAGAGTGAAGCTCCATCAAAAAAAAAAAAAAAACACACACCTCATTCTTTGATCAGGAATTTTGAATTTGATATGTCTGGTGATTACTGAAAATCAGCAATGTCATTTAAAAATATCTAATAGATATTCTTAAGAGATTTCTAGACATTAACAAGAAGAAAGTTTTACTAGATTTTTAAAAACTAGATCCAGCATGAGAGAAGGTTGTACTAATGTGATAGGTCTCAGAAGAGAATCCTGCAGTTTTTATGCATTTAACTTGGCCATATTACTTCTGCGGGCTTTTTTGCTTTTCAGACACTTTCTCATGCACTTCAGATTCTGCAACAGAGCCTGGAAGCTCTCAGATTTGTTTCTCAACATTTATACTGATATAGTACATTTAAGTAAATAGAAAAATAAAGAAGGAAGGGAGGAGAAAAGAATGAGGGAAGGAAGGAAGTAAAGAAGGAAGGGAGAAAATTTGTCATTGGTTCTCTCACACATCATCCCCTCACAACATACTGAATGAAGTATTTCTGAGGTTACCTATACTTCTTCAAAATATGATGTGTTCTTACTGAAGCTAAGTGTCCTGTTCAAGAATAACGTAGGATAAAATAATTGTATGATAGAATAGAACAACATATTTAATCATCTGTTGTAAATTTGCTACCATGTACAATTGATTAAATAATTTCCATAGGAACTGTAACATTTTACTAATATAATACAGGCCTAATTTTTATTTAAAATCTATTTAACATGTTTAAAATAAACAAGTTTTGAAAACAGTTGCATCAAAGGTATCTAAAATAAAGTTCTTGTTTTTTTAAAGAAGAATATTTTTCTCAGACTAAGTTCTAAGATTTAAGTTTAGTGTTACAGTAAATTAAGTCTTTAACAATCACAAATAATAAAGCCATTACAAGTGAAATAAATTTATGTGAAGAAACGATTATCTGCACTGGATCTTAGCCAAAAGGCCGAGAAATGAAAGAAATGATTATCTGTAGAGTCTCACTGGTTGAAAAGTTTTAATCTACTAACTACCTCTCATAACAAATTCAGTAGAATAAAAGCATATGAAATTATTTCCCAGGCAATCAAAATACGAGTGAGTGATTCTATTCTCTAGAATCCACTTATATAAATTTTATTTTTTGCAGTTGAAACTTTCAACCCAACCA
This sequence comes from Cebus imitator, assembly GCF_001604975.1. Taxonomy (NCBI): domain Eukaryota; kingdom Metazoa; phylum Chordata; class Mammalia; order Primates; family Cebidae; genus Cebus; species Cebus imitator. The sequence continues at coordinate 2,708,550 of NW_016107419.1, forward strand.
TCTGTCAGGATAAGTAGGATAAGGTTTTAATTACTTACAGCAATGCAATTATACCATTAATGCTCAGCTAAAATTGAGCCCATTCAATTTAATTAGCAATGCAGCTGTGAGAGAAAAACGATGGGTTCTTTCAGATAGCCAGCATTTATAATGGTGCTCTCTCTCTCTCTCTCTCTGTAGTTCCCTGGCCTCTATTGTTGTGTAATTCCTAGTCTGTCTTACTACTCTATGAATGTATGTGAGTGCATGCACACTTAATGTATGGTAGAGATATGCATGCATACCTTTTCCATATATGTGCATATGTACACACACATCACATACACTTTTGGGGGGGAAGGCAAATCTTTTATTTATGGCTATGACTTTATATCTGTTCCACATACGGCATGAAAATGTAACTAATTCAACTCACCAATAAGCCATTAATGCTTATTAATTTTAATAAATGCATTCTCAGCACAGAAACTATGCTAGTTAGGGGTAAGAGGAAGATAAAAAATAAACATAAAATATATCTAATCATCTGAAGATGCCTATAATCTATTTGGTGGAATGGGACATTCATATATAAAGCAGTTAAATAAAAAGGCAAGAATAGTATTTTTAAAACACAAGGTAATTGAATAAAATAAATACTGTGCCATATTTTGAAGGGTGAAAATAATGTAAACTTGAGAAAAATAAGTATTATTCTGGAGGTTGGGCTTTTCTCTAAGCTTCAAAACAGGCTTCAGATATTGATAAGAATATAAATAAGGGAAAAGACTCTTTAGGTGAAGGAGGTGATTTAGGGAGTGTCTAGTGGATGCTATGGAGACACAGAAATATGAGTTCAAAGGGAAATCATTGTACTAAGTGAAATAAGCCAGACACAGAGAAATATTGTATAATCTCACTTATATGTAAAATATATAAAAACAGAGCTCAGATACACAGAGAAAGAGAAGGAAACAGTGGTTACCACTGGTGGAGTTGAGGAAGGAAATGTGAAGATGTAGGTCAAAGGACACACAATTTCAGATATGTAGGATGAACAAGTTTAGAAATCTAATATACAGCATGAATTATAAAATGAATAAAATTGTATCATATTAGGTATTTTATTAAATAAATGAATTTTAGTTACTCTTACACAAAAATGTAGCTACGTGAATATATTAATCTGCTTTTCTGTTGTAATCATTTTACTATCTTTATGTATCTATAAGATTATAAGTCTCAAATATACATAAGAAAATATATTGTACAAAAGAATAATTACCTGAAGAGAATCAATAAATAATTTAATGAGCTAAGGCTTACTGAGGGAGGAAAGTCAGTTTAACTTGTTGAATAAACCAAACTCCATCACAGTTTTAAGTGAATACATGTTTAAATTAAAAAAAGAAAAAGGAAGCCAGGAGCCAGGCCTTCCTGGAAGAAAGGCTAGTAATGGGAAGAAATGAACAGTACCTGGATTAGAGAGTCTGAAAGCATTCTGAGAACCATGAGAAAATGTTCTGCTTCCCAGAAGTTTTTGTAAAACAAACTCCTGAAAAGTGCAGCTTATAATTCCTTTTCTTTGATCCTGCTAAGAAGTTTGTTTTCTAAATGGAAATATGTTTTAAATGTTAATGCTCTGAACATAAGGAAGGGATTAACAGTGTCATATCTGTAAGGTTCCTCCTATCAAATACCTCACAGTTGCTATAGCAATGTTTTTACAAGCAGAGCCATAAAGAGAGGAAACTGACATGTTTGGAGAATCAAACAGGATCGTTAGAACTTGAGGATATAAAATAAAATGAAGAGGCAGCATAGTGATGTGCTAAGAGCATGGAGTCTGAACAGGAATTGCCTGGGTTCAAATCCTAATAATAAGTAGTTGTGTCAACTGGAAAATGGTAGCTTAAGCTTTCTATAGATTATTCTTCTGATCTGTAAAATAAGAAATATAATAGTACCTTGTAGACTTGTTGAAATAATTATGTGAATATTTTATGTAAAGCTTTGAGAACACCAGCTTACACTATAGAATTATTATGCAAGTGCCAGCTGTTATTATTACTAAAAAATCAATTTCACAATTAACATTCAACTAATAAGTGAATCCTCAGCAGATTTTCTAATAACTATCTAATTTTTGAACTTTGCATGTATCAGATTTAATGAGTATCACTACCAGGATCTAATTCCCATGACAGCACTATGCCAATTACACCTTAAGTTTTACTAGTAAGTCCCATAAAAGTTGAATTGTGTATTTAAATATTACCTATATGTTATAATTTCTTGAAACTTTCTGAACAAAATATCTAATTATTTTAGGCATAGGTCATAAAATCAAATGGCCTTATGCACCAGATTCTTACCATAAATATGCAAAGCAGCAGGAATTTAAGCAATAGAGAAGGGCAGGGGCTATGGCCAAGTAAAGATGATGTCTCTATCAACCGGCAATGACATTTGGCAAAATAAATTGTGCTTGTAGTTTAATTTGGCTATCAGAATACCAATTTATAGCCCCATTAGTGCAAACCTTACATAAAGAAATAAGAGCTTCCCTAGTATTTAGTTATCCATTATTGCTAAGCTTTCTTTAAGAAACGAGGAATGCATTGATTTTTATAATATCCTTTTACTCTTCCATTAGGAAATAAGAACATTATCAGCATCAAGAAAAAATACAGTTTCCCTTTACAACATTTACATTTCTCTGGTTTAGAACTTAAAAAAATAATGGGGGAAACATGCCATTAGGAAACATCAGTGCAGGTCTGATCATGACAAAAGAAGAATGCCTAATAAATTCTGAAGCTTTTTTATTTCTGTTATTCACCTACCAGATATACTGAACATATAAACGTAAAAATAAACAAGAATGACTGAAACATTTTTTGCTGAAGTAATTTTACCATTCATCTATCCATGACAAAATAAACCATTGTTCAACACTAGATTTTACCTTATGATGATTGCCTTTACACATGATTGGATACATTTTATGTCGAGAAACTTATGGCTAAAATTTGTTGAAATAATGAATCATTATAGAAGAAGACTAAAAGCAACCCAAAAGCTCACACAAAAAAAAGACTATTTGAGTAAGCTATGAAACATCCACACATTGAAGAGTTTTGCAGATGTAAAAATACAGAAGAAACATCTCTAGTTACTGCTATGCCAATCCTTCAGGACATAAAAGCAAAAAACATAAAATTAGAAGAAAATGTGTGTAGTATGCTAGAGTAAGTTACATCTATTTAAGAAACAATACCAGTACATAAATTATACTGTGAAATTGTTACCTATAGGGATGGGAACAAATAGGTATAAATACGGGGGGAGAGGTATGAAAGTGACACTTCTTTTTAATTTTAATTTATATTGTAGATTTAAATTTGGAATCTATAAATGTTTACATATTTAAGAAATATATACATATATTCAAGTGTATATATACATACATACATGCATAAATGTATGTATGTATATAAAATAAATAAATGTATGTATGTATAAAAAAGCTAAATAAAACAAATGATTGTAATTTTGTATGGTGTTGGTAGCCATGTCACACAAAGATAAGTTGTGGTAAGATGGTAAAATATGTAAAAGTCAAAAACTGCAAATTTCAAGGAGAATTACAAACCACTTCTCAAGGAAATAAGAGAGGACACAAACAGATGGAGAAACATTCCATGCTCATGTTTAGGAAGAATCAATATCATAAAAATGGCCATCCTGCCCAAAGTAATGTATAGATTCAATGCTATCCCCATCAAGCTACCAATGACCTTCTTCACAGAACTGAACGAAACCACCTTAAACTTCATATGGAACCAAAAGAGAGCCTGCACAGCCAAGACAATCCTAAGCAAAAAGAACAAAGCCGGAGGCATCATGCTACTTGATTTCAAACTATACTACAAGGCTACAGTAATCAAAACAGCATGGTACTGGTACCAAAACAAAGATATAGACCATGGAACAGAACAGAGGCCCTGGAGGCAACGCCACACATCTACAACCATCCAATCTTTGATAAACCTGACAAAAACAAGCAATGGGAAAGGATTCCCTGTTTAGCAAATGGTGTTGGGAAAACAGGCTAACCATGTGCAGAAAGCAGAAACTGGAGCCCTTCCTGACACCTTACACTAAAATTAACTACAGATGGATTAAAGACTAAACATAAGACCTAACGCCATAAAACCCTAGAAGAAAACCTAGGCAAAACCATTCAGGACATAGGCATAGGCAAGGACTTCATGACTAAAACACCAAAAGCATTGTCAACAAAAGCCAAAACAGACAAATGGGACCTAATTAAACTCCAGAGCTTCTGTACAGCAAAAGAAACAATCATTAGAGTGAACTGGCAACCAACAGAATGGGAAAAAATTTTTACAATCCACCCATCTGACAAAGGGCTAATATCTAGAATCAACAAAGAACTAAAACAGATTTACAAAAAAAGCCCAAACAAACCCATCCAAAAATGGGCAAAGGATATGAACAGACACTTTTCAAAAGAAGACATATATGAGGCCAACAAACATATGAAAAAATGCTCATCATCACTGATTATTAGAGAAATGCAAATCAAAACCACATTGAGATACCACCTCACACCAGTTAGAATGGCGATCATTGAAAAATCTGGAAACAACAGACAGTGGAGAAGATGTGGAGAAATAGGAACACTTTCACCCTGTTGGTGGGAATGTAAGCTAGTTCAACCATTGTGGAAGACAGTGTGGTGATTCCTTATGGACCTAGAAATAGAAATTACATTTGACCCAGCAATCCCATTACTAGGTATATACCCAAAGGATTACAAATCATTCTATTATAAAGACACATGCACACGTATGTTCATAGCAGTACTGTTTACAGTAGCAAAGACCTGGAACCAACCCAAATGTCCATAGGCTGGACAGGGAAAATGTGGCACATATACACCATAAAATACTATGCAGCCATAAAAAATGATGAGTTTGTGTCCTTTGTAGGGACATGGATAAATCTGGAAACCATAATTCTCAGCAAACTGACAAGAACAGAAAATCAAACACCGCATGTTCTCACTCATAGGTGATTGATGAACAATGAGAACACATGGACACAGGGAGGGAAGCATCATATACTGGAGTCTGCTGGGGGGGGCAAGGGAGGGACAGTGAGGTGGGTAGGGAGGTCGGGGAGGGATAACATGGGGAGAAATGCCAGATGTAGGAGAAGGGGGGGGATGGAGGCAGCAAATCACATTGCCATGTGTGTACCTATGCAACAGTCCTGCATGATCTGCACATGTACCCCAGAACCTAAAGTACAATTTAAAAAATAAATAAATAAAAATAAATAACAAAAAACTACAAATTTCTTTTTTTCAGCAATTAAATTATTGGTACTAGCACTGATCATGAATGAATATGCTTTGATAATTAATTATTTTAATATCATTAGAAAATAGTTTAGATGTGAGAAAATTAATAAAATTTTAAAATTCAGGGCAGTTAAACAACACACTGTAAATGTAAGTTTGAACTGAAAATAACTATAAAAACTCATTAAACATTTTCCTTTAAAAAATACAGAATTTTTATTACTGTCCACACAGAACATCAAGAAATAATGACAAATCCACTAGCAAAGATGATCTCTATTGCCCAGGTTGTGGTCTCTATATATGATTTTCCATTCTGAAAAATCAGGACTTCTTGGAGAAAATGGCTGACACCAGGTGTGTGGATGAATCTACAAGATAAGCTTGGACTCTGTTTTTATACCAGAAACCAAGCATGTTGTCAGACTATTGTGTTTATGGCCAGGGGACTCAATATAACTTGAAAAGCCAAAGTTAGAGAAAAATTTGAGTAATAAATAACTATACTAGACTGAAATCTATCAATATGCTTAAATCTATGAGCTTATAATGGTATTTAAAATATTAATGAATAAATTTATTATTTTAAACTGATAAAACTGGTAAATGGGAAATATCAACATAGATTCTGGTTTTGAAAATTTTCATAGTAAAATTTTTTTTGCTGAATGTAAAAGAAAATATTGTTCCAAAATCAAACGTTTGTCCTTCAAGCTCTATTTTGCTCAAAAGCTATAACACCTGATTTTAACACATTTCTGTATATGGATATGCAGAAATATAAAAAATAAAGACATACATAGGAAACTTGAAAGACAATATCTAGAAATCTGTTTAACTCTTACCATAATATTTCATTAGAGGAAAGGAGTATACAGGTAAACTTCTGGTAAAAGTTTAAGAATATGCAAATGCTTTTTACACTAAAATAGCTAGGACATGTTTGAAATACTTATTACACATTTGTAGTAGAACCCAGTTTATCTATTGGGTTCTGTTTTTAGAAATCATGATTCAATTGTATCATGAATAGAGCTTATTTTACTTGCTTAATACTGAAAATTTGTCAATATTGTCTCCATTACCTTACCCTTGTTATCCCTAGAGAAATGATGATATAATACAATGGGCATAAGGTAGCGATTCAGTGGTCTTAACTGAACCCAGTTCTTTCCACATTCTGACATAGCATGTAGTTTACTTAGATGTGCTTTTATTTATTCCTGCTCTGAAGTAACTATAATAATTCCAACTTTAGAGAGGGTTGTTTGTATTGAAGTTACATCCGTTTAGATTTTATTTCAGTGATGAACCCATGGTAGATGATCTCCTATGAGTAGCTTAAGATCTGTTCATAAAAAGAGAGGTTTGAAGAGTGAAGGGACTAACTTTGCAGAAGATTCTTAACTTTGAATAAATCAGCTATCTGATGCTGGCTATATTTTAAGCAGTAGGCTTGAAATTCCGAACTAACATGTATTGGGAAATGGATATTGAGGGTAAAGTACATGACAGCCCCATTTTGGCTTGATACATGCCAGCCTTTCCTTTGATGCCTTTTGATTTATTTGTACATTTGGTGCCACTGGCATTTATAAAGTGACCTCTTTCTTTTCCTTATACACACACACACACACACACACACACACACACACACACACACCCAGTGCAGAGAGCCGAATAATCATACATGCAATGAACACAGTATTTTATGCTTAATGTACCACTCTTTATGAGAATATGCTAGCATAATGATAGAGGGTTGAAGCATGTAATCTATAATTAATACAAAGTGAACTGTCATGGGCGAGGGGTAGGGAAATGGGCCTTTCTGCAGAAATATAAGTGCAGTCATGGAAACGGCTATAGCTCCTTGATTGTAATTATTCAACCTCACTAGGGGTCTGTAACTAGCTATTAAAGTGCTAGCGGTCCCTTGCGGAGTGGTCTCCTATCCAATTAAACTTTCGCAAGTCTATTCAAAGACGTGTGGGACACCACTGTGTTCCATTAAATAGTGTCAAGCACCTGCATTTCTAACAGAACATAATGCTTTTGGTTACCTTTTGCATATAGAATTTGACCAGATAATTTTCTTTGTTTGAATGGAACACTTTGAGTCTCTAGACATAAAACATTTGTAATTAGAACAGATAAATGTCTTCAGTTTCTGGTAATTTGCAGGACACTGCCATTCTAATGTTTTCTCCTCTGTACAAAAATAAAGCATATGCAGAAATCAGTGAGAAACAAAGAAATGATAAATGTTAGGAATGATTGGTAAAATAAATGCAGGGGAAGTTAAAAATAAGCAGAGTATTTCACTGCATGTTTAAGAGTTGGTACAAATTTTGACATCTAGGAAAGATACACAATGAAATTGACAAAACATTCTTTGATTTCATGAGTTAAGGACATCCATTAAAAAAAAATTCAATTTGCACTGCAAATGTTAAAATGAAAATGGCCAAGTTATCAATGTGTGAGATGAAATGGTTTCAAGGTGCTTTATATGCAGCATGGTATACTAAAAAAGGGTTTTGATTGGTACATGTATATGTATACACACTTGCATACATGACCTATGATGATGATAATCAGATACTTCTAACACACCACTTAAAATCTTCTCTACCTTACATCTTATTCAAAACCATGGTTTGTAGTCAGCAATTCTGCCCAGGTTTTATCCAGCTTGGGACAGGTAGGTTAAGTCTGTGCCTCACCTCTACCTCAGCCTCCTACTCTTCACATTCTCCTCTGGAATCTCAGACTCACTGGCATGAGATGTGAGTGGGAAAGTATTTGGCTCTAATGTAATACATCACAGAAATATGAGAGATCTAAATGCTTGGGGCCACACTGGACCATTGACATTCAAAAACCAGTAAGAGTAACCAAAATGCAATTCCACTGAATCTCAACTCCTGAACAAAGAAAGAGGAATTTCAAATTACACCTAACTTTTGAGTTGGCTGGGTTTTTTTTTTTAAAGTTTTATATTTATTTCAATGAAAATTGTATATATAATTCATCATATACTTTTATTATTTACATTTGTTCTTGGCTTTCCTTCCCTCACTTTTTTACTCACATCATCCTCTTCTTCCTATAATCTAGTTTTATAGAACATAATATATATATTTCACATACATCGGTCATCTTATCCCATTAACTCACTGCCAATATAAGCTAGTATTAGTAAATTTTTACTTTCTGTGATAATGGAACATCTTTTTAGTAGAGCATTCAAGAGGTCATTTGAATTTTAAAAATTTGCCTATCAAGGGAGAATTAGCTTTCTAATACATGGCTTCCTGTCAAAAAATGCAATTTTCAAAAACAGATGTGTCTTGCTATAACCTTAAGCAGAAGAAACTATTCAAATTCCATTCCTAATTGCTTGGCTCCACATTTCTTCCTATATTTTGCATTCAGACTGGTAATTCTTAGCTTTTTAACTTACTTATGTCAGGAAGGAACTAAAGTAAAGCTTTCTTAAATTTGCATTGGCTAGTAAGGAAAACTTGGTTTTTGATAGTGTAGACCTTTCATGATATAGTGCAGACAGGAAAATATGACAGAACTATGTCTTCGAGAAAACATTGAGTTTTCTCTAAACTCACATCATTATGTTAAACAAAAATCTTTAATGTTATTTCCAACAATATTTTTAATATTTATTTTCTCCCTTAAATAAGATTTTGTCATTTTCCTCCATCCTTCACCACAGGCATCAGTAGACTACAGCAATCAAGCTGAGGGTATCTGTTTCAAAGACATATACTTTGCATTGTTGCAAGTTCTACACTCAGAAGGCTGTTTTAAGGCCTCTACTGAAGGAGAAAAATATCAGCAAGTGAATTTTGATACTGTTTTACATTCTCCAAGCATGACTTCTTTTTTTTAAAACATATATATATATATTATATATATATATATATTATATATATATATATTTTTTTTTTAATTGCATTTTAGGTGAAGAACATGCAAGACTGTTGCATAGGTACACACATGGCAGTGTGATATGCTGCCTTCCTCCCCATCACCTATATCTGGCATTTCTCCCCATGCTATCTCTCCTCAACTCCCCACCCCACACTGTCCCTCCCCTACTTCTCCCCACAACAGACCCCAGTGTGTGATGCTCCCCTCCCTGTGTCCATGTGTTCTCATTGTTCAACACCCACCTATGAGTGAGAACATGTGGTGTTTGATTTTCTGTTCTTGTATCAGTTTGCTGAGAATGATGATTTCCAGGTTCATCCATGTCCCTACAAAAGACACGAACTCATCGTTTTTTTATGGCTGCATAGTATTCCATGGTATATATGTGCCACATTTTCCCTGTCAAGTCTAACATTGATGGGCATTTGGGTTGGTTCCAGGTCTTTGCTATTGTAAACAGTGCTGCAATGAACATTTGTGTGCATGTGTCCTTATAGTAGAATGATTTATATTTTTAAAAAATTTAGCTTTAGTGAAGTATAATTGATAAAAATCAAACATAGTCAAGATGTACATGATTTGCTATACATTTTATGTTATGAAATGTTTACCACAATCCAGTTAAATAACACATCCAACACCACATTTAGTTATCATTTTGCAGGTGTGTGTGTGCTGACAATACTTATGATCTACTATCTTAGGAAATTTCAAGTGAACAATATATTGTTATTGACTAGAGTCACCATACTGTACATTTGTTGGATACAATAGTCTACAAAGGAAGTTTTTATCTTTCAGCACTTTGCATGTATCATCCCACTCTCTCCTGGCGTGTAAGGTTTCCTCTGTGAAGTCTGCTGCCAGATGTATGGACGCTCGTTTACGTGTTGTTTCTTTTTCTTGCTTCTTCCAGAAGCCCTTCTTTTATTCCCTGACCATTGAAAATTTGATTAGGAAATGCTTTGAGATAGTTGTATTTTGATTGAATATTCTTGGTGTTCTATAACCTTTTTAACCTGAATTTTGATATCTTTCTCTGGGTTTGGAAAGTTCTGTTATTATCTATTCAAATAAATGTTGTACTCTGATCTCTCTCCTCTTTAAGGCCAATAACTCTTAGTTTTGCCCTCTTGAGAGTATTTTCTTGAACTTGTAGCCTTGCTTTATTCCTTTTTATTCTTTCTATTTATTTATTTATTTAATCCTCTGACTGTGATTTTCTTCTGCTTAATCTGTTCTGCAATTGAGGGACTCTGATGCATTTTTCAGTTTGTCAATTGAAATTTTGGCTCCAGAACTTCTACTTGATTTGTTTAAATTATTTCACTCCCTTTGTTAAATTTCTCTGATAGAATTCTGAATTGCTTCTCTTCTGTTATCCTGAAGTTCACTGAACTTCTTAAAGACAGATATTTTAAATTCTCTGAATTATCATATATCTCCATCACTCTGGGATGCTCGCTGGTGTCTTATTTAGTCCACTTGCTGAAGACATATTTTTCTGGATATTGTTGGTGCTTGCAGATGTTTATCAATGTCTGGGCATTGATGAGTTAGGCATTTATTCCAATCTTAGTAGTTGCTGCAGCCCTTTGTGACTCTTGTAGATTCAGAGGTAGCATATTAGTGGGCTTGGGTAAGAAAAGAAAGAATTATCTGTGTTACTGGATGGTCTCTACCTCTCTTCTCTTTCTTTTCCATGATTCAAAGGAGTTTCTCTCTGTGCTGGACTGCCTGGAATTGGAGAAGGGGTGAGGAAGACACTCCCCAGACTGACACAGCTGGTGTCTCCTGAGTCAAATGCACCCCGAATCTACTGCTTCCCCTTGCTGGGGCTAAAAATTCCCCTCTGGGCAGGGCTGGCTGAAATGTCCCCTCTGTGTACACTGGCAGAATCCTGCCATGTGTTATGTTTTGCTGTGATAGTGCGGCATTGAGTTCCCATATCAAGTCCCAGGATCACTTCACTCTCTCTTCCTTAAGTTAATTCTACTTGGATTGTAGATAACTGGATGTCCCATTTTCTGCCAATGCTATTAAAAATTATTTTTGTTTTGGATTCTTTCCATTTTCTTAGATTTTTCATATTATTCAACCATTAAATCACAAGTCCTATTGACCCAACCTGTGCAAATGTCTCCCTACACTAAGGAAGATATTTTTAGGTTCTTTAACGAATACATGTTTCTTGTTTAATACGTTTTTGTTAAATGAATACATGTTTCCATTAGTTAAGAAATATATGTACAAACAAGGAAGAACAGGAAGGACAAAGGAGATAGAAGTGGTCTCAAACACTGTATTATGACTGGGTCTAAGATTAAGTAGATATCGAGCATAGATCTTGGGAATCCATGAATACTTTCTATCTTAATCCTGTGAATTCCCAAAGAGGTTAAAATAACAAAACTGTCCATTTTTGGATGTTTCCATGAGGAATACTTGTATCTGCATGTAATAGAAAGCCTGACCAACAGTAGAGAAGTATACTAATGTTGTTTGAGTAGCAGAATGATGGCATCAAGAGACCATAATGCTGTCACTTGTGCTTGTTACCTGAAAGTCACAGTCACAGTACGGCTATTATGTATCCAGGCATCATATCTTAATTACAGGAGAAAAAAGTCAAGGGATAAATGTGTCTTTGAAAACTGAGTCTGCCCTTTCACATGAAGACAACAAGTTTTTGCAGAAGCTTCAGTAAAGTACTTATGCTTCACCAAAACTAGATGACATGTTCACAGAATCCTAACTTCAAAGACGGTTGATGAACTGAGAAACTGGTTTCTCAATATCTTTTATAGAGGAAAGCAATATAAAGGGTTTTCTAAATAGATGTTAAATGTTCCAATTTACAATCTCTACATCCTGGTCAACTCAACATTTACGTATATCATTTTCTTTATTACACTAACCCACTCTTTATGAGTGAGAGTCACACTAGTGATATAGTCACTAAATCCAAACTGCATGCCAAAAAAAAAAAAAAATCTACACACAGCATCCACGATATACAATAGTTGAGAAGAAGCAAGTAACTTCAATAAAAATAGCATATTTGGCAAAAGGGAGAACAGAAAACTTATAGCAGTGTTTGATTTATATATTAAAAGCAGCATATAATATATAAAAACTTGCTGATAAGAGAGACACCATGCCCTACAATGAAGTAATTTTCCTTATCAGACATATTGAAATCTCTCTCATTTTCTCTATAAGGAAATATTCTATATTTCCTCCTTGGTGGGCAAAAAGAAGAGAGATGTCCTTCGTGCATACTCAATGGCCACAGAAACTCTCTCTGTGTTTAACTTAAGAAATACAGTCCTTATATTAGGGATTAAAAAACGGGGACTGTAGCTGGCCAGGCCTAGGGTTTTATAACTTTCCTCTGTCAAAGATATAGCTAATTTTCAGTCCCTTTGCTTTTGGTTAATTTATTTTATATATAAGCATATTCAAACTGATCATCTGGGCATATTCTTAAGCCTGGTAAATTTTAGCTGATAAGAACACACTTCTTTAGTCTCCCCTCAATCCCACCCAGCAGTCTTTCTCATAAATCTCATTGGCCAGAATCAGATCATGCAACCTCTCTTAGCTGTGAAAGAGGACAGATAATTGAGATTTTCATTTCCCGAATTATCAAGAAAGGAGAGCCAGTAAGAAAGTGCTTGTGGTTGGTATTTGAGTAGGCAACTTTTGGTGACTGCCTTATTGGACTACAAATAGAGTCATTCTTCTTTAATTGCCTGTTTTCAAAAAAGACACTGCAATTATCTGTATCTTTAATGGTAGCTTTTTCAGATTTGATAAATAACCCATGCCCACCACATCTTTTCCTGGTTTTATAGGCCTCAGTTACAATCAGTATATTTGTTAAGCATGACTAAAGTTAAAGGAAAATAATTCTGTGAATACACAATATTTTACACAGGAATGTATACACAAAAAATAAATTATACAAAGAATTCATGCATGTAAAAAAACCATCCAAATTCTTAAGGAAATAAACAAATCTTCCAACACATAAATAATCATTATTAGCATCAGTTTAACAGGAGTCCAAGTATTTTTTTTCTATATGTTTGAACAGAGAAAAATAGAAATATAAGATCGCATGTAGATACTAGATATATGGATAATTAGACAAACTTTATATGTATATACACATGCATATACAGTATATAAACTATATGCCATACACTATATATGTGTACATATACACCATATATGTGTATATATAGTATGTGTATCTGTAGATGTATATTTATATGTGTGTATTCATCACCTGTGTATTCATATATGTACATTCACATATATGTATTTATTAATACATATGTGTATATATATGTACATATACATATACATTTAGTGGGAAGAAATCTGGTTTTGGTAATACAATTGATTAATAAGTTGAAAAAGATTAACTTGTGTACTGCCAAGTATAACATAAACAATGTTCTTTTTTGGGATACTAACAGAGGCTAGAAATGAAGACAGAACTAAAAATGACAGCGTTACACATATGAAATCACACAGTGATTGTCCTAAGAGAGGTAACATTTCTCAATCAGATATTACTGGTATTTGGGGCATGAAATATTTACACAATTAAAGGCATAAATAATTTGCACTAAAAAAATTCTCACTAGAAAAATTACTGAAGCACAAACTTCCCTAGGAAAGAATTTCAACTTTCTTTACTGATCACTTTGCTGATCATAATTACTGATCAGCAAAGTGATCAGTAATTACGTCAGTCACTTTACCTAAAAATCAGTTGTGTAAAAGAATAATACGTACACACAAACACATATATAACATATGCACACACATACACACACACAGCCTAGTTCTGCCACCCAGGCTAGAGTGCAGCGGCACGATCATAGATTACTGCAGCCTTTCACTCCTGAGTTCAAACAATTCTCTTGCTTCAGCCTCCCAAATAGCTGAAACTACAGACACAAGCCACAATGCCTGGTTATTATTTTTTTAAGTTTTTGATAGAGATAGGGTTTCCCTATGTTGTGGAGGTTGGTCTCAAACTCCTGGCTTCAAACACTCTTCCTACCTCAGCCTCCCACAGTGCTGGAATTACAGGCTTGAGCCACTGTGCCTAGTAAGATAGTAATAAATGTTTTTAAACAGCATAAAAACAAATTGGAACAAAATACTAAAATACAATAACAGAAAAGATTAGCATGAGGGCATGAGAGGAGATTGGGATTTTAAAATCTGTATATTAAGAAGTCACTTCATCAAAAAGTCACCTATACACATATGTTTATTGCAGTAAAATTCACAGTTGCAAAGATAATCTAAGTGCCATCAACCAATAAGTAGATAAAGAAAATGTGGTATATATATACCATGAAATGCTACTCAGCCAAAAAAAAAAAAAAAAAGAAGACGAAGAAGAAGAAAAACAAAGAGAATGAAATAATGTCTTTTGCAGCAACTTAGATGGAGCTGGAGGCCATTATTCTAAGTAAAGTAACTCAGGAATTAAAAGCCAAATATCATGTGTTCTCACTTACAAGTGGGAGCTAACCTATGGGTAAGGGAAGGCATACAGAGGGTTATAATGGATTTTGGAGACTCATGCCCTACAATGAAGTAATTTTCCTAATCAGATATATTGAAATCTCTCTCACTTTCTCTGTGGTAAAATATTCTGTATTTCCTCCTTTGTGGGCAAAGAGGAAAGAAATGTCCTTCGTTCAGGGTGAGGGATAAGAAACTACACATTGGGTACAATGTATACTACTTGGTGACGAGTGCACTAAAATCTCAAACTTTACCATTTATACAATTTACCCATGTAACTGAAAACCACTTGTACTGCAAAAGCTACTGAAATTTAAAAATTAATTTAAAAATATACTATTTGGGAGACAAAAATATCTATTAAATTCAGTCAAGTGTGAGTAAACATTATAGATAATCATTTTTTAGAGTAACAATAAAATGCATATATTCCAAACCAGCAGAGGGAAAATGTAGGAAATGAAGAAATCTCAATCAATTCAATGGGGAGCAAAACAGAAGAAAACGGACACAAAGAAGGCACAAAATAGAATGATTTCTATTCCTAGGGGTACATACCCAGTAATGAGATTGCTGGGTCAAATTGTATTTCTGTCTTTAGGTCTTTGAGAAATCATCACATAGAATACTGTGCAGCCATAAAAATGAACAACGTCATGTCTTTTGCAGGCACATAGATGGAGCTGGAGGCCATTATCCTTAGCAAACTAACATGGGAACAGAAACAAACTAACACAGGAACAGAAAAACAAATACTACATCTTCTAAGTGGGAGCTAAATGATGAGAACACATAGACCCATAGAGGGGAACAACACACACTGAGGCTTTTTGGGGGGTGGAGAGTTGGAGGAGGGAGAGAGTCGGAAAAAATAACTAATAAAATATCTAGGCTTAATATCTCAGTGATGAAATAATCTGTACCAAAAAAACCCTATGACACAAGTTTACCTATATAACAAATCTTCACTTGTACCATTGAACTTAAAATTAAAAAAAAAATGTTTTATTGGAACACACACACACACAAAAAGTACAAAATAGAATAAAAGAGATAAATCCAAATATATCATAATAAATGCAAATGAACTGAGCTTACTTCTTAAAGGACCTATCTTTTCAGAATAAATTATTATTTACAAAAGTTAGTCCTAAAACCTAAAGGTACAGAAAAAGACTTATGGGGGATATCTAGTTATGTATTATATAAAAGAGATAAAAGACAAACATTAAGTAGAAGAAAGTAGTTACAAGTACAGTTACAGAGGAAAATGCCAACAAGTATCAGAGCAGTTTTAGACTTAAAATGTGATCATATTAGAAGAGATAATTCATTAGGAAGATTTAACAATCCTGTTTAGATGTATTTCATTGTATCATGCACCTTGCACAAATCTCAAATATAAAGTCTAAATGAATTAAGATGTAAAATTGTTAAACTTGTAAAAGAAATAAAGGATTCATTTAGAGATTGAGATATAAATGTTAAGAAGTAGTTTGATATTTGATTGTAATAAATTCAAAACTTTAACACAATAAATTACAAATAAGTTCTTAAGACAAATGGTAGATTTAGAAGAACATATATACTTGGCAGAAGATTAATGTGGTAAGCATATTAACTATCGATACAATCTAGTACAAAAGAGGGCAAATGATATAAAACTCAAATTGCCTATAAACATATGGCAATGTTTATTCCCACTGTTGAGTAGGCAAATGCAAATTGAATTCACGAAATACTTTCTCACCTAACAGGCAGGCAACACCAAGTCTTACAATGCCACATATTGTTGCTGTAGTAGTTGTTGTTTATAAATATCTAACATGGCAATTCATTTACCACATGTTTTAACCACTCTCACAGCATCCTAAAAAATATCCTGTGTTCATCCTCCTCAGCCTGGCATTACAATCAAAGTAGAAAATTTTACCATGCATTTTCTCTAACAGATTGTGCATATAAATGCTAAATGAAACTGGCTGAATCTTTATCTTTGGTGAATTTTTCTGTTGATACTTATGATGATGCTCCTGCCAGAGAAGTGTCTATTTATTCTTTCAATTTGATTCCTGTTTGTGAGATATTTCTACTTTATGACAGGTATTTTTAATTAAATACCCTTTGCTGTGGACATTTTTCAATGATTTCTTGAAAGTCTATATCAATCACTAGTTACAGATGCTTCTTTGAATGTAATTTTGTATTAAACTAAAAATAATAGCCAGTTAGATCCAATATACACCTGCCTGTGCTTCATTGGTATATCCTCCATGAAGACAGAATCTTTACTTACCAATCTAGCTTAACACACAATCTTACAAGAAAGATTAAAAAATAATTGTGTATTTATAGATCGCATTGTAATTTATGATTTCCCAATTCCAAAAATGAAAATGTGTAAAAATGAAACTAAATGTTTAAATTGTACATGTACAAGATTGAAAAATTGTTGGGCTATATAAACTCAACCATATTTTAATTTGAATAAACAATAATTTTAGTGTAAGAATGTTCTAAATAGTGCATGGGACATATTTATGCTAAATAAGTTGTTGTTTATCTGAAATTGAAATCTAATTGGGCATCCTTCTTTTATCTGGTGGCCCTACAAATTGCTATTCTGTAGCCTAGTTTACATCTTGCTATGTTAAATCATATTTTAAATTTTATTTTAAAACTTTAAGAAATGAATCAAACAGTCTGGGTAATCTTTGTTCATTTAATTTGCTGTAAGGTCTAGAGAAATGTGTCCATATACTCATCTATAATCTAACACTACAGCCCTACATGTTTGAGGCATATTTTTGAAACTGGGATTTTTCTTTACTGTATTCTTCACTAAAAATTATGGCAAACTTTCAGTTCAGTTTTACAGAATTTTTTTCCCTGTGTATACATTTTCTCATTTTATTATATAGTTTTATAACAGTTTAAAAGCATATTTTATATTATTAGATTCGGTGTCTAATTTAAAATATAACTCAATTACTTCTATCTGTAAGTGGCTCCTCCCTTTGCCTCCACACTTCCAGGGAGGAATAATAAATGCATGTATTTTTCTCATTCTAGTTCCATCAAGTTTTTACCTAACAAAAAGTAATAACCAACTTTGCAATAAGTTGATGTCACTACTCATTTTTGGTGTTTTAATTATTGATTTTTAATATAATTTTTTAAACAATATTTTGATGTGAATTTGAGAAAAAACAGTAGGCTCTGCTCACCATTAGTTTAAGCTGATTTTACCTTAGTAAGGTAACTTCAGACTTTCTGTGATTAAGGTTAAGAAAAATCTTGTACCCCTTTTTTCTTTAATATTAATTGTGTTGTTTTTGAATCAATGGGGCATATTTTTTAGAGTAGTTTTAGGTTTACAGAAAAATTGAATGGAAATACATAGAGTGCCCATATACTATCTCACCCTGACACACACAGGTTCCTCTTTAATATCTTGCACTACTGTGGTATGCCGGTTACAACTAGCAAGCTAATCTCAATAATCTACTATTAACAAAAATCTATAGTTTAGGGTTCACTCTTTGTGTTGAACATTTTATAGAGTTTTGACAACTTTATAAAGACATATATCTGACATTACAGTATAATACAGAATAGTTTTACTATCTAAAAATCCCCTATGATTCTTCTGTTCACCGCTTTCTCTCCCTGAACCCTGGCAACTACTGATCTTTTTACCATCTCTGTAGGTTTTCCTTTTCTGAAACGTCACATATTTGGAATGATAAAATGTGTCATCTTTTCAGATAAGCTTTTTTACTTAGCAACATGCATTTATGGTTCCTTGACGTCTTTTCATAGCTAGATAGCTCATTTCTTCTTATCATTTAATTATAGTCCATTGTAAAAATGTACCACAATTTCTCTATCCATTAACCTATTGAGAAACATTTTGGTTACTTACCAGTTTTGGTTATTAAGCAAACTTGCTATAAATATTTGTGTGCATGTTTTGTGTGAACATTCATCATTTGTTTTACAAATAATTTTGGACTTACTTGTTTTTTCTTCTTATACCAAAATATCAAATTTAGATAAGTAATTATTATATTACATGTTGGTTGACAAACAATTGTCTCTTGTATTAATTTTTCTTCAACTGTCAGGACAGATGCTAATTCAGAGGATTATGGAATCCCTTTAGGTTACTCTACAGTTACGTGGTTGGTTGTTGTTTTGTCTCACCATTTTTTTTTTTTTTGAGACCAAACTTCACTCTTGTCCAGGCTGGAGTGCAATGACCCAATCTCAGCTCCCTGCAAGCTCCGATTACAGGAATGAGTCACTGCACCCAGGCTTCATCTCACTCTTGTAACATAATGCAATACCTCTGTGCTGCTGTCTGTTATCACGGCAGCATAAAAAGTGTTGTTATCTTTCTTTGGGAGAGGAAGGGTATGGAGAAGATGGTTTGTGTATAGACTTACTCAAAATGAATTATATCTCTTCTCAATAGCTTTTTAATACTACCCTTACTTCAGATAATAAATCATTACTAAAGTGAAAGTCACAAATATATGATCAAGTGTGCTTTGAAATACCATATTTAATAGATAAGGATTTATTCCTTGAAGCTGTATTAATTTATATTTCTATGTGTTACATAAAATAGCATATTAAGAAAATTAAGTCTGAATGAGACAACTGTTCAAATACTAAAATAATCTAATGTTAAAACTATTCCTAATAAAGAGCTTAAAATATGAGATAATCTCCATTTTTCATATTAAAATAATTATATACTGCATTTGTGGCTTTTGCAAACATAGCTGTAATTACCCCTGGCATTGTATTGCTTACTGTCTTTTTTCCCACTTATTAAAGCTATTTATTTACAACAAATGCTTGGTATGCAAACATTAGTCTGCTGTTAACAAAAGTGAAGCCCAAATTTGTAATTAGCTACAGCTGTACATGCTGCTTCCTTTATTCAAAAGTCTTCTATCATTGTGAAGCTGCTTAGCTCATTTTATTCTTTGTGGGAACCAATCTCAGATACTAGATAAAGGCCTCATTCTCCATATGCTTAGTTTAAATCAACTATTATCTGTTCTAATTGGGATGAAGAGTGTGGTTTATAGCAAAAGTTGGATTGAAAAGAGGAGAGGGAGAAGGAGACCCTTGATGAAGTTGTGCACCCACTGCACTAAATTAGAATGAATATTATACATCAGTTAATACTTTAAGCACCAATTCAAACTTCTATGTCCAAGCTATGTATCACTAAATGCCAATTAATTAAAATCAAGTGTCTCTCTTACATCATAGAATCAAACTATGACTTGATGTTTTTCAATATCAGTTAATCCTATTCATGTGTAGCCCACTGATAGAATAGAATATAAAGTAGCTTGGGCCCTGCAACCATAGATAACTTACTTAACCTCTCTCTAGTTTTCAGTTTCTTTATTTGTAAAATGGAGATAATAATAGCAAATGCTTTATCGGGATCTAGTGAGGATTAAATGAGCCACTATTCACAAACCCTTAGAACACTGCCTGATAGGTAGCAAGTGATACACTAGTATTAGCTATTACTATATGATCTGGTATATTTTAGGAAGTAAAATTTTTTATATCAATTGTTGATGTTATTGATCAAAAGATAAAGAGATCTCAGTGAAGTCCATTGAGTTGATAATTTTTAAAGGGAAAAAGTTAACCATTAAGCAAAAATTTTATTTAGAAATCTTTGTTTACATATGGCTGACTCCCCGAGTAGAGGAAAATGCCCTATCACTATTTCTAATGATTTTTGTGTTTATATTACAACATGGAAATAGAAGTATATTTTTACTACCCATTGACTAATGTTTTACCTTCTCAATTATCACTCCAGATATACTCAAAAGAGAACTATAAAATCTATTGAAGTTAGGTTACTGCTAATGGTAGCTATAATAATCCTGAGATAACTTTATTTGATATTTAATAGATAAAATGTCAAAGAAAGGAGTCAAAGTCTCAAAGAATGGAAAAATCATATCATATTTTAAAAAACTCACTCCAAAAGATTAACCTGAAAAGATCAATAGTTAGAATTTCAACTTATAGGTGGACTTCATTTAGATTAAAAGATGCACTCCAGGAAACTAGGATCTCAGTAAGAATACCATTTTTTTATATTTAGATTGAATGAATAAGATCTAATATTTGATACCACAACAGGTGATTACCATCAATAAAAATAATTTATTCTAGATTTTAAAACATCTAAAAGAGTGGAACTGAAATGTTCCTAACACAAACTAATGATAAATGCTTGAAGTGATGCATATCCCTATTATGCTGATGTGACTATTACTATGTCTTTATCAAAGCATCATATATACCCCCATAAATATATACACCTATTATGTGCCCATAATAATTTTAGCAAAAAAATACTATTTTTTAATCTAAATATTTCTAAATCTCATGGATATACAAATCTCAACAAATTTCCATGGTTCTCAGGAAGAATCTTAGAGGCTACATCTAAATTAAGATAAATAATCTGAGATCGTTACATACTTGTTTTCTTTGCTGTGGGCTTCTAATTTAAAACCAAGTTATCAGGTCTGAAAAAAATGGTTAGTAAAATGGTGCCAATCTTGTCAGTAACTATTAAAACTAAATCCAATATTAATTTGTAAAAAGAAAATATTTATGGGAAACAGGAAAGTAGTACAACAAGTGAATAACTGGGATATGTGATGTTTGGCATTTGTTAATTTCAAGGTAAGATGGCTGTAAGCCTGTGAGTGCAAGTTTGCAAGGTGGATGGTCAGGAGGAGAGAAAAAGATAGACAAGATTAGACAGAGTTGGGTCTATTTTTCACAGGTCAAAGCCCGATATAGTAGTGAAAATGTCTGTGGTTCTCAGCTTTACTTTAGGTTATTAATTATGTTTTCAGGAAGCTCCAACTCCAAGCAGCAATCATGAATGATAGTCAAATAAAAAGTAGAATGCATCAGGTACCTATAATTTAGATTTTCAGCAGGCAGCAAATTTTTGAGACCTATTCAGTAGCGATTTCATTGAAAGGTTCATTGGCTTTTTCAGTCTTCTTTAGAAATCTAAATTCAGCTCAATAGTTGGCAGTTGGAATTTGGTGTGTCACCATATGACACTAAAGCCACTATCACTACTGACAGTGTGAATAGAGAAAACCCCTGTAATTATCTCATAATCTCAAGTTTTCTGAGACTAGTTTGAGGGCTTGATATTCACATCTGAACTAAAATTCCCAGTTTTTCATTGGAAGTGATCAGTACTCAAGGCACTAAAGGAAAACATAAGTCTAGAACTCTGGTAACCTTACAAGGTACTACACATTTTATTCTTTAAAGCTACTGTTACCTGTCCACTGATGGGAAAATAGACAGGTAATTGTGGCAAAGTTGCCAGAGCTTCCACAGCCTGCTGGCTTTTCGTTTTTCTGACTATAACTCTTTCCTATTATACTTTAATCATCACACTGGATTTCCTTCTTGACTCATGCCTGAACTTGCTTCCGGCTCTCTGGATTCCTTTCCTTGGGCCAACCAGCTGCTTTGGTTCTACACCAAACTTGGATAGTTAGAGAGCCATCTATTTTGGTTTTTCATATCTTTCTCCATTTTACACTTGTAAGAGTCCAGATGTGTGTGTGTGTGTGTGTGTGTGTGTGTGTGTGTGTGTCCTTGCCTTTGCAAGTCAGGGCGGCCAGAACTGTGGGTAGTGTAGAAACACTGTAACTGCCCAAAGTAATAATATCATGGTTTCATTATTGCCGTCTGTAATTTTTCATCACATTCTTGCACTGTGAGTTTAAAAAGATCTCTACAACATCTATCAGTAAACTTGTTTTCCTTTATTTAGCTATACATGTGATTACTCATTTTTTTATTCCTACTGATTGCATTAATTTTTTATGTGATCACCAATTATTTTTAAAAAGTCTTAAGAGGAAGTTTAAATGTGGTTTGTTTTTACCATAAAATATTATCTTTTGCCATAATATGAGTGCTATCATTTTATGAGAGCTACAAATAATTTTAAAAAATGAAAAATAAAAACTCTAGTGTGATGGCTATACTTACACTTAAAACTTCATACTTGTTATCAATATCAAATTTTGACCCAGAACTTGATTAAAATATTCATTAGATGCTCAAGAAAATAAAGTCAGCCTTTGGGTGACAAGATTATTTTTAAAAAGAGTAAATTAAAGACCTGTATTGATATTAGAGTAAGTTACAGGATAGCTTCTCCAAAATAGTCTACCCATGTAGTTTGCTTACTTATCAAGGATTTTGGTGATATATACCTAATCATGGTGCACTGACATAAAAAAGTTGAAGAACCAGAATCAAGGTCCACCACAATTATGAAAAGATAGCGAGAAGGTAGTGATCCATACCTGTAGTCCCAGCTACTCAGGAGTCTGAAATAGGAGGATCTCTTGAGCCCAGGAGGTCAAGACTGCCATGGGTCATGATTACACCATTACACTCCAGCCTGGGCAACAGAATGAGACTCTATTTCAGAAAAAAAGAAAAAGATAAGAAAACTTAAAAGTCAGAAACATAAAACAAAATCACAAATCACACAGACAAAAGCCCAGGCAAAAGCCTGTGACATACCTCAGATGTTCTAAATGTAGCAGACCCTTAAGGACACCTTATACAAAATAAGATAACATAACATTTACTTATTTCTTCTCACTTTTAATCCACTAAAGAAAAAGGTGACTTAAAGCTACTGGAAATATTTGTGGCTCCAAATACAATTTCTATTACAATATCTAAAAATCTAATCAATCATTCTTGTTAAAAAAAACAAAAAACAAAAAAAACCCCACACATTTAGCAAATGTTCACCTGTCTTTAATACTAGTCACTTTTCTACAATTTTACCCTTCTATATTCGCTTTTTCTCTTTGAATCTTAGTTCTTGTCATCCAACCTAGCCTTTGGCTTCTGAAGCTCTTATTCTGCATCTACTCAATTAAAACCAAATTCAGAGGAAAAGTAACAGTAATTTTGTATTAGCTCAAAATAAGGCCTCCTATCTCTCCATACGATCTCAATGTTGTGCGGTCATTTTATTTTCTAACTCCCCACAGCAGCCTTACCGGTGTCCTCTACTTTAGCCTATATCTCAGCATTCTTCTTCACAGAAAAATATAAACTACCAGGTAGGAAATCCTTCTGCTTTTTATTCTCCCCTTGCTGAAAACAAATTAGAATCTTCTCTTATATTTATATCCTCATAGTATCTATGACAAATTTATCCTTTTGTTCTAGGAATTTAATTTTCTCCCATCTTCATGAATGTTTCATTTATCTAATGCCTCTACTGAATTCCTAACATGTCACTCTCTGCTACAATGGTTCTTAAACCTGGCTTTTCATTGAAATCATGCGGAGAGCTTAAACAAGTATTTATTGCTGGGTTTCAAATATAAAGATTCTTATGAGATTGATGCGAGGTGTGGCCTGGACATTAGGAGGTTTTAAAGTTATTCAGGTGATTTTGATGTGCAACTAGGGTTTAAAGTCACCATTTTTCTAGCTCATTTTCTGAAAATACAAGGCATTCAAAATTGTTTCTATAATTATTATTTTGAAAGATACTTCAAATCTGTGACAATTTAAGCATCAAAATAAACAATACTAACAGTTTACAATAAACTGAATAGGTAGTAATTTACAAGTTCATATTGATGAAAGAAGAAAGAAAAAAGAATTAGCTCTTCCTTATAATAGAATGAGAGCTAAAAGACGAGAAAGTTGAAATTAGAAAAACACTATTTGACAACCATTACAGTAATCCTTAATTCAAGAAATAAACTCCAATGGATGTTAAAACCAGTGGGTGAAAGTAGGATGAGATACAGATTTATATATAATATAAAAGTTCCTCCCCACAAAAAGATTATTAACCATGAGACAAAAGTGAGTCAAAAGGGTAACAAGCGATTTTGCAGTTCTAAAATCAAATGATCAAAGCTTAAATCACCAGTAACAGAAAACTTAATATCATGTATCATTCAATAGGAGCCAATGAGGAAAAAACAGTATTACTTCTGTGATATTCCAGCAAGAACAGCATTTCCTCTGCCTAGTGATGAAGAACATGGGGCAAACCAATATGAGGGACATTCTTAAAAAAAAAATCCCTGGGCTAGAATCTTCAGAAATATCAAAGTAATAAAATTCAAGACTGTGGAACTTTTATATTGAAGAAGAGATTACAAGAAAACTGGGTATAATATTAGATCCAGAAATAGATCTTCTAGCCATAAAGATTATTTGAGATAATTGCTGGAACTTACATAAGGACCTTAAATAAAAAAATATATAGGAGTTCTTTGAAATACTGTTGCAACTTTTTAAGTTTAAAAGTGTATCAAAATAAAAAGACCCCAAAACAAAAACACTGACCCTATTAACTCTTCAGAATGTGACTCTAAAACCATTACAGTTGTTATCAACTCTTCTTAATATTGTTTTATCTCCTTTCATTCTGCTCAGCCTAACTTCCTCAAAGAATGCAATTCATTTGTTTTCTTCATTCATCTTTCTTTCATTCTTCAAGTGTATGTATTTGAATTCTGACTTTAATATTCTACTTAAACTATTTCTACAACTGTCATTCTTGACCCCCTTTTTTGCTACATTCAGTAAAACTATTTTTTGTTGTTTCTCATATCATTCGTCTTCCTTCTGAATGTTGTAGTCTAACGATATCCTGATCACTACTCTAGACATCCCTTCATTCAATAAATATTTAATCAGTTTATTTCAATCACAAGGTACTTTCCAGGAGAGAAAATCTAGTGGTGAACAAAACAGAGCAAGTCCTTATTCTCCTAAAGGTTGCATTCAAGTGTGGGAAAACAGACAACAAAATAAGTAACAAATAAACAAGATAGTTTCAGGAAGTATGAAACAATATGATATTAAGACAACATAGTGTGACAAAGAATGACTATGAGAAAGGACTGTGTGGTAGAGATTGCATTAGACACGTAGGTCAGGAAAAACTTTTTGACAAGGTTCTGTTTGAGTATAAAAATGTCATGTGACTGTCTAGTAGAAGGCATTCCTGGAAAAACAAGCAACAAATTCAAATGAACTGAATGTTGAGTGAGCTTTGATATATTTGAAGAAGAGAAAGAATGGTGAAACTGCAGCAGAGTGATCAGGAAGTAGCACTGCGATAGTGAGATTACATAGCAAGTTTGGATTTTATGTCCAGTACAACAGAAAGCTACTGAAGTGTCCTGATCAAAGTTCATGGGGTTTTTCAATTTATATTTAAAGGTAAAACCAGTGCTTTCTTTTCTGCTTTCGAAGGTACATCTAACATTATAATTATTTTGTTAATTTGTTTGTATTTCCTGAGAATTCCATCTTAATCACTCTACTTTTCTTAAAGTACATATAATCCTTTAATAAGTAACTCCTATAATCTTATCTGACACATATACACTGATAACTCTTCAGGATCTCCTTTGAGCTCTAGACCCATTGTCTAGTAGTCACTATACATATGCATAAACTCTGCTCACCATCTTTTCCTTTAGATCAGCTTTTCCCCCCACATTCCCTGGTCTACTGAAAGATACCACCATCCACTCAACCTTGGAGATAGCCTTGGTTACTCTAAGTACCCAATCAATAACCAACTCAAATGAAACTTTCTCATCGGAGTCACTTTATGCATCTCTTTCCTCCTACCTCACTGTAATACTATTAGTTTTGACTCTTCATTATCACTCAACTGATCTACTGCAAATGCCTGTTTCAAATCTCAGCTGTGCCACACTCATTTTGTTTATACTGCCAGAATGAATGTTCATGAAAACAGATTTGCTCAGGGGGAACTCATGCTGAAGACAGACACACTGGACTGGGGGCAACTCACTTCAATATGCTTCAATTAATAAGATGTATAATATAGTAATAGTAACAATAATTGCAATGATGATGATGATGATTGAAGAGGACTTATTGAGTATTTGCTACAGGATAGACCCTCATCTAAAAGCTCATATATATTAACTCATTTGATCCTCATATTGACCATAAGGAGTAGATTCTATCATGATGTCTACATTACAGATGAGGTAACTAACACATAGAAAGACTGAGTAACTCACTCAAAGGTGTATGGTACAGACAGGGCTTTGCCATGCTGCCCAACCTGGTCTCAAAATCCTGGGCTCAAGTGATCTGCCTACTTCAGCCTCCCAGAATGCTGAAATCACAGGCTCTGACTTTTTTTTTTTTTTTTTTTTTAATAGAGATGGAATCTCAATATGTTGCCCAGGCTGGCCTCAAACTCCTGGCCATAAGTTACCCTCACAACTTGGCCTCCCAAAGTGCTGTGACCACATGCATGGGCCACTGCGCCCAGCCAGAAGCTAGCTATCTAAATGAATTTGGTTTCTTTATAAAATCCTGTAGCCAATTCCAAGAATTTTGTGTTACCTTATTCATGTTTAATCTTCCTTTAACACACTGAAACTCCTTTTAAAAAGCTTAAATTATCTCTCTGTGCTTTAAATTAAACATAAATTTGCTATCCCGTTTTCTCGAATACTTTGTAAGGGCTTCACTATAACTTGTTGCATTCACAGTGGCATAATTTAGAATAATACGCAAATTTTTAATAAATGAATGAATACCTGCCCGTCACCAACCACTGCTATCTCATTTCAACTCAGTTTTCTAGTAGACAAGGTGGTCTTTCAATATGGGTACCTAATAGATATGTTTTCAAAAATAAAATACAGAGAAGAATGAGAGAGTCACAAAACATAGGAAAACTATCGAGTTGTTGATACATAGGTGAAGGTGATAATTATGAATCTAGAGGATAGCATTAGGACACTGTATTTGGGGATAGGGAAGAAGTTCAGAATGGTAAGAAAGAGAAATGGGATACATGAAAACTTAGATGTTAGGAAACAATGATGCAAATTTTACAGTTTTGTCTGGTAGGAGTAAATGAACTCAACTTTCCAAGAACTTAAAAAAAAACATCTTTCAGTTTTGTAATAATGACCTTTCCTACAAAATGAAGCCAACTAGTCACAGTCATCTCACCACACTAAACTGTTCCTTTTGTACAACTACCCTTTCAATTATTCAATTATAACTAGAAAAAAATGCCAATTATTTTTGCCAAATTGAAATTTGGGGTTTAAACTAATGATTTCTTTTATATTTAAATACATTGATCAGGGAGATAGAAAGCTATGTAAATAGGACTAGTGGTTGTCTTTAGAATAGAGCATTTGAAGAAGAGTTTAGGTGCTGGGAAAGAAGTCAAGAATCTGAAAATCCAGCTAAAATGGAAGTTTAAATATTTAGAGAAGGTTGGTACTTGGAAAGCTATTCACTAGTTCAAGTGTTTTAGCCTAAAAAGGTGGAAAATAAAAAGCTGTTTACAAGTTTTTACTGGTTTGTTATATAAAATGTGTTGTGCATGTGATATCTAAATTTAAAGTAACATGATTTAAACTGCACTACGTGATGAAGAGTCCTCCGAGGTCACTAAAGCTTTGATTTTCCAGTTAGCTTATTTTATAGCTAGTGCTTTGGAAGCCATCAAGTCCATAACGAGATAGATCAATCAGAGTGTTTTTATTGGTCTACTGCGTACCATAGACTATACACAGCAGTACTCATTGAATCAGACTGCTTGGGAACAGCAGCTTTAACCTTGAGACTTGAACAGAGAAAATAACTGCTTCAAAATTAAATCTCCATGAATTATATATATTCTTATATAAAATTGAATATTTAAACAGTGTCAATTGAAATCCATTGGTAATGAACCAAGTGCAGTTACTTCAAAGAGGAATCATGGTGAAAACATCACATTGTTACTGATTTAAAATGGCTTACTTTAAAGCCCTATACTCAAACATCGGACTTTGCAGTGATTCAAAGAAACCATTAAATAGCTTAAGCAATACTCTAAAAGTAAAGTGAAAAGGAATAAGTGACCTTCAAAAGTTGCTTGTAGGGCCCATGATGATTTTATTGTTTTATGTTTGCTTATCTGCCTTTCAAAAAAAGCTGAGGTAAATAAAAGAGGTAACATGAGCCAACATATAGTATAGTAAATGACATACTCATGGTATTCAATAAATGTTAATTATCATCCCCAGATTTTTGAAATGTCTCAAAGATTATTGTAAGGCTACACAAATTACCTGATGTTCTGATTTCTTATATCCAAGTCAGTTTTATCAGTGTTCAGATTACTCCAAAAAAATAATAATAATAAGGGCAAGATGTGATTTTACTGGTAATGAGGGAAAACTGGTAGAATTGGTGCTGGAATCACTAACCAGTAATAGTTCACCCTAAAGGATGTGGACAGTTCACATCACAATATCCAACTGAGTATGTAACCACAGGTAGAATTTGTATCCAAAAGGTCTCTGCAATGGGGTGGGAGCATGGAAAGAGAATCTCTGCAGTGATAATGAAGAGAGATTGCTTTAATTTTTAGGCATCCTTCAAAGTTGAAGTAGATGCACACCAAAAATTGGACACATTAAAAAAATAATTCTGTAACTGTAAGTCAGTCGGTAGGAACTTGGCTAGTGGCCAGTGTCTCAGAGAAGTGACTGAAGTTTATATTACAGTGTTCATCTTAGCAGGAAGCTGGATGTGAATCCAGAGCTAGAAAACAAGTACTTGGCTCCAAGGAGCCCATCTGGAACTTACTGCTATGGTTAAGAAACCATAGTGAATACAATGCATACAAATGGTGTACAAGACTCCAAATTTTGTATAAACTTGATTTACATTGATCCAGACACTCGGTAGCCTGAGATTTCAAAGTGCAGATCTTTAATACATACAACTGAACAAGGCTGAGGTGACCAGAGGGCTACCAGACAGATGCTGCCCAGGACACTGTGAATCATTGGTATTTTCCTGTCCCATCTGATACCACGTGGCAGGCACCACATTCAGAACTAACCGTTTCTTATAATCGCCTTCAGATTCCACCAAGTCTCACCCCTCAGCATCTATCAATAAGAGCTTAACTAAGAAACAGTCTCAAATGTTTAAGAGCCATTAAAATATTGCTTCTAAATTTTTGATAACTAGACTTACAAAGGAGTATAAAATGGTATTCAACTTAGATATGAAATAAAATTTCTCTGGCCTATCTTGCTTTTATTCCTCTCTGCCATAGATTATAAATGCCACAAATGCAGAGCCAAGTCTATTATATATACCAGTATATGTCCATCACCTAGTAGGTGCTCATGTAATATTTATGAAATGGTAAATGCATAAAGGGACAGATAAATATTGCTACTGCTAGAATTTGAAAAAGAAAAAAATAGCAAATAAACCTTGCTCTTATCTTCTTAAATTTTCTGGGACAACTTTTGGCAACCCTTTTTCCTAGCAGTATTTTTAGAGTAGCCCTTTATAACCTAACATCCACTTGTCTTTCCAATGTTATCTTTTGTACTAATGTTTTATTTGTACTTTTTGGTAACTGGTGAAAATATTTCATATTCTTCTCATGACCTTCCTACATTAAAGCTAGCTCTAAATAAATACTTGAAGAAGTTTCATGCATTCTGTTTGTGATGCAAAGCAAGGTATCAAATTAACTTTCTCAGCCTCCCCTTCTACTGAGGTTTAACTGGACCAGGAATAGGGTCTTGAATTAATCTATGCCTGTCTCCAAGCCCACTCAGTATCTTCTACATGGTGAATGTTCAAACGATATTTGTGGATTAAAAGTAGTGGTAAAAAGCACTAGTGTCACTAGATATTAGCAAAAAATAGTTACAGTAATTAATAAATTTATCAAGTATAAATCTGTGGCTTTATTCAATACAACTGAGCTATTGACGGAGATATGGAGGCATCCAGGTATTCAAAAAGAATGTAACAGCTATAGGCAGAACATACGGTTAAAGTCGAAGTATGATGTTTTCCAAGAGCCACTACTTAAGGCAGAAATAATCTCTTTGTCATTTTTCGTCAAAATTCTCTGAGCCCATGGCAGTACATCAGTGAGGCTATTAGATATATTAATAGAGCTGCAACATTTAAGAAAGTAAATATGACAGCACCAATTTAAACCTATCTCTGAGCAAAACTTGGGGATAAAAGAGTGTTATATGTATCAAAGGTTCACATTTAAGGAAAAGCACCCCAAAATGCAGAAAATGTACTACTGGATGTAACTAAGTTTTGTAAGAGCCATTTTTTTCCAAAGAAACTTAATATAGATTTCATAATGGAAGAAAATGGTCAGTAGATTTGCTGTAAATCAGACATCATTTCTCTGTGCCCTTTTTGCCCTCATACATGAGGTTATACATTTTGTGACAGACAGTGCAACTGAAAAGAGCTACTGCTCATCAGAGCAAGACACCCTAATGGGGAGAGTGTCCTCCATTATCACAATGTATGGAAAGGTGCTGCAATGGAATGACTCATTCAACTGATGATCTCAGTGACTTCTGAGTTTAATACCATTCAAGAAACATGTATTGATTGTCTACCATGTGGCATACACTGAAGCAGCTATGTATAATAATATCATTGTGGGGATACATGGTTTTGCAGATATTTACTTTGACTTTAATCCCTGCCTCAACACTTACAGCATGATCTCTTTTAATAATAATAATGCAACATTTGTTGAGGGGTTACCAATTGTTAGACACCATGCTAAGTTATTTAATCCTCATAACAAACTAATTTGATAAATACTGTGATTATTATCCCGATACAAATGAAGAAACTGAAGCCTGAACAGGAAAACTGTTTTTCCCAGTTTCCTCATCTGAAAAACTCCTTCCCTTTAGGATTATCATGAGAATTTAAAATAATGTAGTTTTAACGACAGGAATAAGGTGTAGGAAGCATCTAGAATAGCAGTGTGATTTGTTAAATAATCTACATTATAGCTCAGTATTATATTTCTTATAGATTTCATCTTCCTTGAAAATTTATATATTTAATGGTTTAAACTATATAATTTAAAATTCACTCACATCCTCTCTTGTCTTATTTGCTAACCATTTTTACACACTCCAGCCTACTTTCCCTAAAGTTAATTGATGAAGACTATAATTTATATAGCTCATCTTGCTTTTATAATGACCACCTTCAATTGAACATATCTTCATTTCTTTTCTCTTACCTCCTGATTGATTGCTGAGTACCCATTCCTTCCACACTACCAATAATTCATTATGCCTAAATCTTAGACATAATAGCTCTTTACTAACTACTATTTACTGCTGTTTTCCACATGTACCATAGTAAAATGAAAAAATTTAAGTGTGCCAAGTGTTTAAATCTTTCTGAAGACCTGTATTCCGAAGCTAAGCAAATGCTGGCTAGTTGGGTGTCATGCAGTCTAGTGATTTTGAGAAATACATTATTGCTTAATCAAAAATAGGATGATTATGACAATTTGTCTTTAGAGATTGGCTGAATAAACTTCTGATTCTCAGAAAGATGGGACTGAAATGAAGAACATACAATTTAATGTTCCAGAACATTTAGAAGACACTTGAAAACTGAGAACAAGGATAAGTGCTTTAAGTAAATTGTACACATTTATAACATCTTTAATATTTTCTTAAATCACTAACACAATGAATGCAACTCTCTGGAATGAGCTATTTCCTTAATGCTTTTAAAAATTCATATTGATTTTAATCACTGAATATACTATACAAATAAAGTTGTTTCTAAAGGAAAAATTTACTTTCCATTCCTTTTGTTTCCAGGAGGAGGAATTTTTAATTGGGACTTCCCCAGAGTACATGGCCAGCTTCTTTTGCCCCAAGCTTTAATCAGTCCAGCGGGAGGTTCGAAATACATTTGGAGGGTAAGTATTGCTCCCCATGTTCCACTGGTGGGTATAACAGCTGTTATCATTGGAAATTCCATCTATTTTTCCTTCCACACCAGAAGAGTGTGGGTCATGGTTAAGGATGACTATTCTGTAGACTCAAATTTTCTATTTAATGACTGCCTTTAGGTCTAAATTTGTGAAACAGGAAGAACCGGAAAACTCATTTGGCCCTCAGACCTAAATCATGTTCACTAAAAGCAATTTTGATAATAAAAATATATTTGTTCTCCATCTGCCTAATTCCTACTCCTGTTAAAGGGTTCTAAACTGCAGATGGGTAAAAAGTGGGGCTAGGTATTCAATCCCTAACCACCACCCCTCACCCCTAAAATCCACATATAAATAAAATACTTCTTTATTTTCGTATTTCTGGCTTTAAAAGTTTTCTTTTAAATGTTTATATTTTTACTTTAATAGCTGCAATATAATAAATGTAATTGAGTCTTTCATTTGCTTATTTAGAAACCTTGCATGTTTCTTAGTGTACTGCTAAATAACTTAAGTGAATTTACCTGCTACAGTTCCTGATTCATAGCTGATGTATAATAAATCCAACTGACCTTCTTGTACTCTAGGTAAAAACACATAGTTTTTAGTCCAAAAACAAAGTGCTTTTAAAAATAGCTGTTTAATCAAGTTTTGTTTGACTACCATATCTTTCTTTGTTCTCATAATGTTTATATAGCATGGAAAGCTTCTTTACTCTATTGACATGCTTTATAACCCTTAGTTCTTTTGTAAAATCATGGTTATTTGTAATGTTAACTTGGTTACATTGTAATGTTAAAAATGTAATGTAACAATAGTTGTAAACAACAGGTGTCAATTATTTTAACGGCAAGACTCCCTGATAGCTTTTCATTTGCTTCCTTTAAACCTCATGTATATATGGCTGTCCTTTTTACGTTCTCATCCCAGGTTTCTAGTTTGAATTTCTGTAGTTCTAAAATTAGAAAGATTAGAATTACAATATAAGGCCTCCTGCATCTAGTCTTCTGGATTTTAATTATTTCTCACCAACTAGACCACTGAACACAAGATCTGGAAGGCAGAAATAAGTTGAGAACTAAATTCCTGGCACTTTGTCCATTGCTGCTATCAAAACAGTTCATGATGTTCATACACTGTTGGTGTGAATGCAAATTAATTCAGCCACTGTGGAAAGAAGTTTGGAGATTTCTCAAAGGACTTAGAACTGCCATTCATCCCAGCAATCTCATTATTGGATGTATATCCAAAAGAAAAATTTGACACATACCTGGATATTTTCATCACAGCACTATTCACAATAGTAAAGACATGGCATCAGCCTAGGTACCCATCAAGGGTGGATTGGAATTTTTAAAATATGGTACTTATACACCATGGAATACTACACAGCCATAAAAAAGAAGGAAATCATGCATTTTGCAGCAACATGGATGCAGCTGGAGGCCATAATCCTAAGTGAACTAATTCAGGAGCAGATAACCAAATACCACATGTTCTCACTTAGTAGAAGCTAAACATTGGGTACTCAGGGATATAACGATGGCAACAATAAACACCGGATTCTACTATAAGGAGGGATAGAAGTGGATATGGGTAGAAAAACTGCCTATTGGGGAGTATACTTACTACCTGTATGAATAAATGAGTCATATCCTAAACCTCAGCAGCATTGCACAATATGCCTCTGTAACAAATCTGCACATGTATCCCCTGAATCTAAAAAGTTGAAAGTATTAAATAAATACTAATAATTTTTCAAAAATTAATGGAGATGTTTATTTCTGTTGCAATGTTCCGTCTTCAGCTTCATAAGTAATGAGAAGCACATTTATAGCAGTGATAATGACAGAATTCAGCCTCCTACTGAACAATCAGTGGTTATGTGAGTGCCAGGGGGAGCTATAGCAGTGCTGATGTTAGCTAATAACTGGATTGTAGTTGCAGCAGAATGTTCTTGAACTTATCAGTCCTGACCTCAGATTTCATCTTTCTATGGTAGATGTAGCATATGTCTCTGAGTGTTCTTAAAGGAACAATCTAGAGCCTCTTCCCACTCCTCCAGTTACTTTATATTTATTCAGCTCTTTATAATAAATGTTTTTCTGTTTAAAATGGCAGCAATGTTTTTTATTTTTTGAAATGGTCCCTGACAGCAATATATCTTCTGAAGTTTAATTCTTGAGTCTGTGCTGATTATGCAGAATTAAGGATATAGTTTGTAAAGTACTTCCATTTTTATATATTTTAGCATTAACCTGAAAGGCCTGGAAAAAAGCTATTTTTTATTCAGATTTGAAAATGAAGTGACATAGATGGGTTGCTATAGCAAGAAATTACCTTATATTTTTCCATCTCTATCATCACAGGTGTCTCACAGAATTTGAAGCCAGATGCTATTGATGGATATATTAGTAATGAATAATTTAATATATATTAAATATAAAATGGTCAGATATGGGCAGATTTTATATAAAAAATTTTAACATTCTAAATGTGAATAATATTGAATGAGTGCCATTAAATATATAGCTTATCAATGTTTTTCAATGGTTACAGGAATCTAAAGAGTCATTCCATTTTCATTAATGAAAGAACTTTATTAAAATGGGAATCACGGAAAGGTTAGTTAGCTTTGGAAAGGATCAGAAACTAACCTTTACAAAACAGAATGCATCTATTTGTTTCTAGCAGCTAGGTTTTCTGGGCCATTTCCAGATATACTGACAGGACCAGATGTCAGCTGCAAGAAAAATCAACCCAAAATAATGGAATTTTTAAAGTCAGAGCAAAAAACAAAACAAGGCAATAGATAATAAAAACTATCTGTTCAACTAGACAATAGTCATTAAATGTGTGTGTGAAGGGGTGATAAAATTAGCTGATGCATAAAATGAGTCTTTCTACTTAAGAAATTTAAGATTTTCTAAGTTTGATTAAATCTAAATTACATCTAGACAATGGTAGACATGCAGAATAGGTTGAAAGCCAAGGTTAGATTTTATTGGTAAATCAAGAGACCATAAAGTAAAAGGAAGAAACAATGTAAATCAGACATACTAGTGATTTGCAGCATTAAGGAAGTTTATTCATCAAGCTTTTTACAATTGCTACTGAATTTATTTTTATAGAATAGCTATGTGTTCAACTTGTTATATATTTATTGGTTCCTTTTTATATTTCATTACAATAATATGTTAGGAAATAGATTTCCGACATTTTATATTGCTGTGTAAATTGCAACCTGCCACAAACAGAAAACCTTGTAATACAAATTTCAAGATTCTGCAAATATGCTGTATTTAGGTTTATTTTAAAAACAAGATTGCAGGGGCTAGGTAGGATAAAATGGGGTTCTAATGGCCAAAAATTTGGACCCGATGTAGCCAATCACCTTGTCATTCTTCCAAGGCATTTTGTCCACTTAACGACTTTTAGTGCCAAAATCATGTTGTTTCAATTATGGACTTCAATAAAGAATTAGAGTTGATAGAGAGCCTTTTGGGAGAATAAAAAGACAAGATAATGGATGATTTGCATGGAAAACCTGGATCATTGAGTTGATTCTTTTATATCTATATTATTTTTTCTCTGAAATGCTTAAACGTTATCACATAACTTGAACTGTGTCACTTTGAAACACTGACATTAAAATAGTGGAAGAAAAAAAAAGTCTGTTTAAAAAGGAGAATAATCTAGGTTACAAGTTGAGTTTTTACAATATAATTCTAGGCTTCTCATGTGGGCTTCCTATTGACTGGATTAACAGCGTTTGAATAACAGCTCAGCAGAGTCATAGTGTGCCACAGTAGTGCTTGTCAGAGATTTGCTTCCAGTCCACCATAAAATGCCCTTCTACCTCTTCTGCAAAGGGCATACTCCCTTCATATTCTTATTTTTACAATCAAATGCAAAGTGTTTTATTTAATTCAAGAGCCTGAAAACTGTAAAAGAACCAATCATGTAATAAGTTGTACATTTCTCAACTATCAGAAAAAAAAAAGCATGTTGACTTATCCTGTCAACAAAATCAGCAGGGACATCCTACTGGGGAATAAAAATGTTAAGGACAAACATGTTAGAGTTTCTGACAACAACTGTCAACGCAAAGTCATGTCATATTCCATGTACTTTGAGTGAGATGGGTAATCAGGGGTGAAGCCCAATTTTTGTTTCCCTATTTTAAAGTGTAACTCTATACAAATTTTACTTTCAAGTTATTATATCAAATTTATACATGTATCTTGATTAGTTGTGGGAAAGAAACAAGTAGTAACAGACAAGTTTTTGGCTTTGATAGGCAATATGATATTACAAAAACATCTTGATTATTTGCTGAATGTTCTGTTTATTGCCCTATTCAAAGATTACTTTTCTCCATTAGGAAGTATGACAGGAAATAAGTAGTAATTATTTTAATATAATTATTGGGCATTACTAAAATACAACTGTATCCTTAAACCATCTTTGCCTTAGACATGGTTCAATAAGCTTGTGAGATCTCATAGTTTATTTGAACTGTAATTTGAAATTATTTTTGATATTGTATCTCCATCATACCACCTCAACACAAATTAGTTTTGTTTTGATTCCTTATAATTAGTAAGTAGAACTAATCAGCAGAATCACCATGATGTAGGACACTTATTTTACAAATGTAAATATGGATTTGAAACATTTTTTCACATTTTGGCTTCTCTAACTTAAATATAAGCTACATTTTCATTTTGAATATATCATTTTTTCTCATTTTTCTACTCATTACTAACTTCTCTTATATTTAAGTGATTTTTGTGGTATACAGTTTTGATTCCTTTTTCCTTTTCTGTTCATTTTTAATTTACTATCTTAGTGGTTACCCTGAAGATTACAATAAATTTCTTAAACTTGTAGCTATCTACTTCAAGATAAAAGCTTTTTAGGTTCAATATTTTACAAAAACCCTCCTCTTACATAGTTCTTCACCTCCTGCCTTACATTGTGTAATTACAAATTTTATCTTTCTTTGTTGTGTGCCTACTAATACAGATTTATGATCATTGCTTTTTGTACTTGTCACTTAAACCATAGGGTTTGAAATGTCAAAAGTTAAAAAAAAGGATACAATACTGGCTTTTGTATTTACCTTGGTAGTTAACTTTATTGCTATTCTTCATTCCATCCCATAGTTTGAGTAAGTTTCTAATGTCCTTTTATGCCCAACAACTGAAGAATTCCTTTAGCATTTATTGTAGAGGAGTTCTATCAGTGATGAACTTTGCTTACCTGGGAATGAAAATATCTTCCTCAATTTTGAAGGGCAGTCGGATAAAGAAAATATGGTACATGTACACTGTGGAATACTACAAAGCCATAAAAAGAATAAAATCATGTCCTTTGCAGCAACATGGATGCAGCTAGAGGTCATAATCCTAAGTGAACTAACACAGGGACAAAATCAAAGGCTGCATGTTCTTACTTATTAGTGGGAGCTAAACATTAAGCACCCCAAAATGTAAACACGAGAAAAGACAATGTGTGAACTACTACAGCAAAGAGGAAGGGAAGGGTTATGGGTTGAAAAACTACCTATTGGACACCATGCTCACTAACTGAGTATAATATATCCATGTAACAAATCTGTACATGGAGCTTCTCTATCTAAAATAAAAGTTGAGAAGAAAGAAAAAAAGATCCCCCAAATAAATCACTCCTTCCTACCTCCAAATAAGATTATATTTCCAGAAAAAGTAGACAATGTATAAATTTTAAAAGAATAAAATTATTTATCTGACTCTTCTTTGTAAATAAGGCCTCAGAAGTTAAATCTGTCAATCACAGTGAGGTAAAGCTAAGTTCAATATTAATGTCTTTCTCCCTTGAAATGGAAAGGATTCATCTCCCAGTAATTTGCTTTAATGAAACGTCTAGTTTTCATTTTCAAAAAAAAAAAAACAAATTCTTGGATAATAGATTTTCCCCCTGTTTTAGCACTTAAAATATGTCATACCAATGTCTTCTGGACTCCATGGTATCTGATGAGAAATCAGGTTTAATCTTATTGGGGAGACATTATACTTAATGAGTAACCTCTTTTAGTGAATTCAAAATTTTCTCTTTGTCTATGGCTTTTGACAGTATGATTATAATATGATGTGTAGCTTTCTGTCCACCAAATATGGAAATTTGGGGTCACTATGTCTTCCAGTATTCTTTCTTTCCTGCTCTGTCTCCACTCATCTGGCACTCTATTTATGAATATGTTGTTATGCTTGATGGTGTCTCACAGTCTCTTAGACTTTTTATTCAAACCTTTTTTTGATTTTTAATCTTCAGACTAGATATTTCAATGGACCTGTAATTAAGTTTTCAGGTTTTATTTCATCTGCCTGCTCAAAGCTGCTATTGAAACCACAGAATTTCATTTCAGTTATTGTCCTTTTTAATTCTAGTTTCTGTTTCACTCCTTTTAATAATTTCTCTGTGTTGATACTCTCCATTTCTTGGGACATTTTTCTGTAAGTTTTCCTTACGTTATTGTTCATGGGTTCCTTTTTTAGCCCTGTAAGTATTTACAGAGTTGATATAAAGTCTTTGTCTAGTAAATCTATCTGTTTTTCCTCAGGGACAATTTCTGTTAATCCCTCCAGTGAATTCAGCATACTTTCTTGTTTATTTGTGTGCTTCATAATTTTTGTTGAAAATTGAACATTTTGAGTATTATAATATATTAACTTTCGACATCAGATTATTTCCAGTTCTCAGAATTTGTTTTTGTTGCTTACTGTTGATAGAAGTTAGTCTGTTTAGTGACTTTTAAGCATTATTTTTGTTAACTTTGTATTTCTTGTTATTTATGGTCACAGAAGTCTCTGTTTTCTCAGATTATCATCAACTAGTTTTTGAAAGAGGTTTTCTTGTATTGAGGAAGCCAAAAATATAAAACTTTAAAAAATTTTAAAAGCAAATAAAATCTTTTCTACTCTCTACAAATTGCTTTGTGTTGGGGAAACCCTTCAATGCTCAGCGAGATCATTTACAAATATGCCTTAGCCTTCACTCTCTGCTTATGCTGAACCTATAAATCAGCCAAATTGGAAGGTTTAAGGTTATATTATTTGTACTTGCATAATTGTTCCTTTGATTTACCCCTGATTTTCTCATGTGTGTTTTTTTTTTATCTCTTTGTATAATTGGTCTGCTTTATATTTTTAATTCTTTGTTTTTAAAAAATTAGCCATCATGTTTAAATGCTCAAGAGATCTGTCCCATTCTGTACATTTTTTTCCTTTTCCATAATATTTTATTCTTTATGAATGCAGTAGTTTCTCTTAGATCTCTACTGATTTTATTTACGGTTTCTTTAAGGCATCTCTTTGCTTTTTGCTTTTTTTTTTTCTTTTCCTTTTGTTACTGTGGGCTTGCAGTCTATTTTCTTTCAAATATCTGGCTATTCATATTTACTGTTGTGAGAATTTTATAGCCTCAAGGGTTATTTTGTATTCATAAAAGACTATTAAGGACAATATTTTGTATTTTAAGAATTAATATTCAATTTATTAACGCTATAATTTTCATTTAAGTTTCTAAGCAGAGTTTATAAAACAATTGTAAGTTTAAAGAAGTCTTTGAATAACGCACATTCAATTCAAGTGTAGTTAACTGTAAACTTTAAATTGCATTTATACATGTAATATTTTCAATTACCTTCTAAATTACTTTAATTGTCTGATTCAAACAAAACCTTCCTGCATATTTAAATGATTCATAAATCTAATAAAGTAAACTTATGAATATGATTAAAGTCCTCCCAGTTTCTAATACTGAGCATAAGCTTAATTAGATTGAATTTTAAAATAAAAAAACTCAGTTATGTAATAGTAATTGGAAGTCTGTCACTTGAATATGCCAAACTCCTTTAAAAATAACAAGTGCATATATGACATAAAATGTGGGTATAGATCCAGACATCCCAGGAGGCTCCTTCCCTTCCCTCTTTCTTCATCTTGGCAAAAATGAAGCCACACAGTTTCAAGGCAGCAAAATAGAAGAACACAAGACTCCCCAGAGGCTCCACCTTCCAAAGAAAATTATTTCCTTCAGCTAGAAATTCCCATTGTTACAGCCAATTAATTGTTCTCTGCTCCCTTCCTGTTCCCTTTTGATTCCACACTGAAAGGAAGGAATGGGACCCTCTGTCACCTCTCTTACCTTGTTGTCTTTCTCTGAGGGCCTCCAAAAGCTTTTCAGTGGTATAATGAGAGCAATTAGTAAAAGAATCATGTGAACTTTGCTTCAGACTTCTCTGCCTGACAGCTACCCCAGTAAACTTTATTGGGTTTAGTAATAATGACATTCCACAGTTTCTTTATTAACACAAAAGTGTCTCTACCATGGTTTCTTATATTCAGAAAGACAGTTTCTCTCAGTTAATTGAAATTACTTACTATTTTATAGTTGCTTTGTTTTGGACTTCAAAATTTCTAAAGACATTTGTCTTGGAGGTTATTAAATCTGTGTTGCTGGATCTATTAGAAAGTTTTACAGTCATATACACTAAATTCTTCTGTCTACTCATAGAAGTCTGAAGTTCTCAACCAGGCTAATTACTTTGTTACATTTTTGCACTTCAGCTTTTTAAATATGTAAAATATTTTTCAAACAATGTAAAAGACATATGAATGCTATGATCCTAACACTCAGAATGAATTTCACAGGTTCTAAATACGTAAATTGATTTTCTATGCAACTTGATGGAATTTTAGGTTCTTTTTATACTCTTTAGCTCATACAAATTTTATAGGTATGTAAAATGATATCTAATTGAGTTTGAAACATTTCACAATAGCTTTGTCTGTCTATCACAAATTTTTAGGTAATCCCACTCATATAGTTGGCAAGTAAAAAGATAATTGAAAACTTTGGATAAATGGTGGGGCTTGACAACTCTTTGGATTCATTTTAAAATAATCAAGTACTTTTTAAATAAAACTTATTAGATAATTGGCGAGGTATAATTTTTCTTTGAAGCCATTATGCTTTTTAAGAAGAGAATAATCCAATATCTTAACTAGAGGTGGGAGAGAATAAGGTATAATCACACATCATATAACAATATTTTGGGCAACAATGGACCACTTATTTAATGGTGTTACCTTAAGATTACATTGAAGCTCCCCTATACAGGTGTAGCATTTTAAACGTTTTATACAATATTTTTCCTATATCTTTTTATGTTTAGATATACTCACACCATAGTGTTACAATTGCCTACAGTAGTCAGTACAGTAAATATTCTCTACGGCTTTGTAGCACAGGAGCAATAGGCCATACCAGATAGCTTAGGTGTGTAGCAGGCTATACTATCTAGGTTTGGGTAAGTACAGTGTTGTGTTTGCACAACAACAAAATCACCTAACAACACACTTATCAGAAAGTATCCCCACTGTTAAGCAATGCATAGCTGTGATACAGGAGTCAGGCAGGGAAGTGCTGGGTAAAGAAGGTTGGGGTTCCCAGAGAGGTTTCCACCTTCATGCCTGTGTCCATGGACCTATGTGAGGACAGGCATTTCTGTTTCTGTGCCCCAAAAGTTGCCTTTCGGCTCATCATGCCCCCATCCTGTGCCCATAAAAACCTAGGACCATAGTGGGCACACACATAAGCAGCTGGATGTCAAGAGGAGCAGAAGAACACACCAACAGATACTACCGGACAACAGCAGGCCATCAACAGCAGGACAACTGGAATTCAGTCAGTGGCAATTGGGGGAGAGTCCATACATTGGGCAGCCCGACTCCAGGAGAAGATCACCTTCCCAGTCCATCCCCCTTTAAGCCCCCCATCCACCTTGCTGAGAGCTACCTCCACCACTCAATAAAACCTTGCACCCATCCTCCAAACCCACATGTGATCCTATTTTTCTGATACACAATGGCAAGAACCCAGGATACAGAAAGCCCTCAGTCCTTGCAACAAGGCAGAGGGTCTAATTGAGCAGATTAACACTAGCCACCTGCAGATGGCTAAGCTGAAAGATCATACTATAACACACGCCCACTGGGGCTTCGGGAGCTGTAAACACTCAACCCTAGATGCTGCTATGGGGCTGGAGCCCAAAAACACTCCCCTCAACCTGCCTGTCTGCATGCTCCCCCTAGGAATTTGAGCAGCAGGGCACTGAAGAAGAAAGCCACACTTCTGGCACATACCCTCCCGAGGGGGATGAGGGAACTCTTCCCATCTAAGCTGTACATGCTTGACAAGGAGTGTAATGGGATCAGGGAAGAAAAGTAGTGCTGAGGTTTCAAATAGTTCCATATATAGATTTTTACTTAATGCTCCTGTTTACAGTCCATAAACTCATTTTTTTATTCTATGTGTCTGGATGTATCTGAATCTGGTAAACTTCTAATGAATAAGCAATAAATAAATAATCCTCCATTCTCCTGTGAGAGTACAGGTTTAAGTATAGGAATGAGGGGTAGTGGCCTATTTGTGTAGTGAGATACCTATTTTCCTGCTTTCAGCCTTATATATTATCCTGGCCACCCACACATATTCAACAGAGTTTCTGGCATATTCAGTAGAGTTTCTAGAAAATTTTTCAGAGAGTGTGTTCTGGTTTTCCTTAAGAAGTGTTTTGGCAGCCACTTATTTTTTACCTATCTCTGTTCTGCTATGCCAATTACCACACAACTACATACTTTCTTAATCTAAAATTTGTTGAATTCATGTATTTATTCTTGTCTCCTACTCTAGCTCTTTTTCTTTGTTGGTAACATTTTTATTTCTTTGCTCTCATTTGAGTGAGGTTTTTGAAGGAGGAGGACTTCAAATATGTGCAATCTTCCATTTTTTAGGAGGTAGTTTATTTAAATGCTTCAAATTGAGAAATAGTACAATATACACACCCATATAATTTGGTATATATATACACACACATACACACACACACATACATACATACACACACACACACACCTATATATATATAATCCATATATATATGGACACCATATAATCTAAATATAATTTGGTATATACATATAATCCATACATACATGTATATATTATATATATAATTTTAGGAATAATTATATTGTGTTCATTACATTTAATAAATTTAGGGTACAAGAATTATAATTTATAATGATTATATTGAAATATGTATTACATATTTTTTAACAAAATATTCTAGTATATCTGAGCTAATGAAAAGGATTTGTTCTCTTAAGATAAGGATATGATGGAGAGAAGGTCAGAATAACCTAATGAGCAGGGCATGAATTACAATCGATTTTAATGTTCATATAAGAATGGTCCTATTTGATATCCCTAGAAAATAGATAATCAGAAAAATAGTCTAGTTTGTGAAAAAAAATGAAATTTTCCTTCAGACACACAACCAGTAACAACCATTACATTATTTTAGAAAAAAAGGTATGACATATCTTGAGAGTTATAATATGCCTAGATCATATTGTTCTGTGATAAAAGTTATAACATGCTTGCTGTTAGAAATTGGTTAGTCATCACAGTGAGAAGCTATTTAAAATGGGACTGACCTGAAAATAAGAGTTCTTGTTTCCCCCATGTTGAACATGTTCTCTTTTTGACTAATCAACCAATTATTAAATTTATTTATCATTATATTATACAAATATCATAATTAGATTTATACTAATTCAGAGAATTCAAATTTCTGTTCATACACAAAATAATTAGAACAAACATTAATATTTCATACAGAGTGTTTGGGAGACATGGAACTTGACCATGTTTTTGCACAGTGTCCATGTTTTTGCACAGTGTTTTCAAAATGGTAGACAATACATGCACAAAGACTATTATACACAGTATAATATTATTTTCCTAATGCTTAACATAAGATATGAAATATAATCTGTGCATAATAAACTTTTGTAGAAATAATGAAAAGCCATTCTTGTCATTAGAAAAATTATGGTCAATTGCAAAACATTAAAGTGGTTATACCTTCAAGGGAGAAAGATTTGAAGAGTTACGGGAAATAATATCAGATTATTCAGTATTTTGGGTAGTCTTGAAAG
The DNA here is from genome assembly GCF_001604975.1 of Cebus imitator. Lineage (NCBI taxonomy): Eukaryota > Metazoa > Chordata > Mammalia > Primates > Cebidae > Cebus > Cebus imitator. Next base: position 2,753,380 of record NW_016107419.1, read on the forward strand.
GGTATGAGGAAAGACAATTTTTTTTTAATGGTTAAAATGTCAGAAGATGAAATTAGTTGGTGGAAACATATTTGTGAATATTTTTAGAACTGACTCATTTCAAAACATCATGACTGGCAATACTGAAGGAAGTATATGAAATTCAAAATAATGGGTTTATTATAGCAAATCCTTCTATATTAATAGTAATTAACCATCTGCAGCTTTCATATCACAAGCAGAAACTCATGATAATTTCCTGCTCACTAAGGCATGAAAAAGCTATTATTTACTCATTAACACATTAGTTTAGTATTGTTCCTTTAATTACCAAATTCCAAGATATAAATTATCAGAAGCTTTCTTTCAAACTATAGATTATATATTTGCTTATACATTTATTATTTTTAAATTTTATAATCTAGAGAGAAGTAAATTTTTGGAGATCACCAGTTTATTCATTTTTCTGCTGGAAGAAAATAGATTTACCATCAATGCTTGGGTTACATCACACACTCCAGAAAATGCAATAAATATATATTTATTTCATATCTGAGATGTCTGGCACAAATCTTTCTGAAAGGCAGAAAGCATGTAAAATCTAAAAACTCCTGGAAAAGTGCTAAATGCTGTAATCCAACCTGTCATAACTGCATTGCTGTTTAAAGATATTGCCTGAAAAGAACATTTAGAAAGCTCTTGGGTTGGTAAATCAAAATGCTTCACTTTTCTCTATGGGCAATCAAAGTGATTCAATTTCAGTCCTAAGAATAGTGCTGTATTTATGGAGGTAGAAGTATGAGAGTTGAATTTTTCTGATGTTTATTTATCTTCATATTTTCCCTTAGATAATTTCCTTTTCTATATAATAAAGAAAACAAGGAGGATATGTTTAAGGGTCTCACCAAGCTCATTTTGTCATAAAAGCCAGTTATTTTCACACAGAGTCAATTATACAATTAAATATAGAGCCCAGTGGAAAATAAAAATTTGAGACTACTTATTCAAAACTTATTAAGAATTTTAGAATAGCATAAATCTATACACAGTTCTCTTGTAAGCTTGGGGATCTGTATGACTGCATAGATCACATGCCCTGTTTGTGTATAAACAGAATTTTACTGATGATGTAGTTTAATATTCTAAACTTACAAATGAGGAAGTATAGAACCAGAGAGATTAAGTGATTTATCTATGATTACTGTATGTATGAAAATATGGAACATCCTAGGTTCCTGCCTTCAAAATAAATTTAGTGTTGCTTTTTGAAAAAAAAATTAAGACATCTGACAAGCTAAATAAATTTTATGAATTGAGAAAACAGCAGTGATGACTCCAAGTGTTTTAAATTTTTTGACAATAAATAAAATATATAATACAGTTATTAATTGCTCACTTGATGTTGCCCAATATAAGGAATGTACTTAATGCCTCTGAATTATACATTTAAAAATTATTAATATGGTAAATTATGTATATTTTATGACAATAATAAAAAAGTCCCTGTGATCTCTCTATTTATTTAGACAAATAAATGTCCATTTTTAAGACCATGTAACTCTCTTTTTTAATCTTACAGGAATATCTATTATTTCCATGTATCTGTGTTTGGTGGTTATAACAAGAACACATACTTCTCTGGGATTATATTCTTAACTTTCCTATCTTCAGTTCTCTTTGATCTGTTTTTGTACTAAAATATTCTTTCTTTCCTATACATGCTCTTTAACCCTGATACAGTAGCCTAACTTTTTCCCCTCTTCACAAACACACACATTCTCTCATTTCCAGCTTTGGAAGTCCAACTTATCTTTCAATATCTAAATAATAGGTCATTTCTAAGAAGTGTTCCTTATGCTCAACAATAATCACCAACTATTCCTTTTCTTGTGGTAACAGTTTATTGTTTTTCTCTTATTGTGTGTATTGTATTCTGCAATAAATTATACTTAATTGTGCTCATACTGGTTTCAGTGTCTCAAAAATTGGTTGATATCAGGAAACTCAGCAAATATTTATAATTATATTTGCCTTTCGATCACTATATAAAAAAATTAAGCATTACAAACTTTCCTTGGATTCTAAGCCTTGAAATGATAAACACTTTAGAGCTATACTTCACATGAAACTATAAATCATTTATTATTTAATATTAAAAAACAGAAAATTTTTACATTTGCTCTTTAACATTACAGAACAAGAGGATAAAGTCCTTTCTTAATGCTTATAAGTACTCACAATGAATCCAATAGTTCTCTGTGAGTTAAATGTTTCTTTAAGTTACTTACGGCTCAAATGCTAGAAACCGACTTTATTTTTTTCTTTAATCAGTACTAAGAATTAGTACTTATAACTTTTCTATAAACCTGAGTATAAAATTCAGAGAAACGGCATTTCAATGCATTTTTTCCAAACAAATGTCACTTTATGTTTACAGTTCCAGTACCCATATAAGCATTGCATTCTTGCAACATACAAGCCTATCCTTTTTCTTAATTCTTTCAGAAAATTGGCCATGCTTTGTTAAATCTCAAGAAAAAAGTTTATAATTCCTCCTGAGTCAATTGTTTTATAATAAGACATCCCTTTGATTATATTCAAACTGAGGTCTATTTCATTCAAACAATAAGCATTAAGCTTGAAAAACCAAGTTAAAATAGTTCTGCCTTAAAAAAATAGGTATAATAGTGATTGATGTAACAAGAAAACTTAAAATTAAGGCCACTTTGTCCTTCCCAGATAATATATTTAAGGAATATATAAGTCTTCTATTTTAAAAATTTACTTAAGTCCTAATTTTAGCAAATGATAACTAAGAATGAATTGACTCTTATGCAAGTCCTTTAGAAGAGTTAATTTAGTTCAGTTCCAAGCTAATGTAATGTGGGCAGAATGTATCTTATTTTTTATGTATATTTACTTATTATAATAAAAATATTTCAAGAAATATTTCTCTGGAAATGAAACATTTACTTTTGGCTTACCAAAGTATGACAGAATTTCTAATCTAACATTAAAATTATGTAATCTTTTGTTTATTAAAAACTTTCACAGGAAAACACATTTTATAGTTTTAACAGTGTTCCAGACAATAAAACAATCTAGAATTAAAAATTATTTGTGTCATTTTGTGTATAATTTTATATTTAAATAATTTTATTTTGTGCTTATTGTAAATATAATGGTAGTCCTTTTGATACAAGAATGAAATTGCATACAAAAGAATAAAGTAGAGAAAATAATTAATACAAAATATCTCAAATATAAAAATAATCCCTTTTTCTTTTTGAAAAAGTTTTTTGTATGTGTGCATATATTGGAATTTCTAAAAACTGAGAGAAGTAGGTCATAAATCTCTTACTATGGCTGAAAATCTATCTGCTTAGTAAATCTGGATTTGCGTTATAACTGGATGACTTTTCATCTAATGAATAAAAATTCATGGCTAATATATCTTTATTATGATATCACTGAATACCAATTAAGATTATGATCAGTACATCTCAACTTTGTGGGCTAAAAAGAAATTATTAATAAAGAATTTTGTGACTACTTGGTAGTCATTAGGAAAAACAAGTTTTAATTCACATATTGTCTACCAAGGTAAACTTCAGAAGGATTGAAAAAAACATAAGGCATAAATAAATAAAACCATACAATTAGTAGAAGGAAATCTGGGCAAATTACTTTATCACCTGCAAGTGGATAATGTAATTCTAGCTAGGTCCCAAAGTTCAAAAGACAATAAGAGAAAAAATTTGATTTGATTGGCTAAAATTCGAAATTTCTACATTGACAAAGTCAAAACATTAATAGACTAAAAGATAAATTTGATAATTTATATTATCAAATATCAAATATATCTTTCATAATTTATAACATAGACAAAAGCCAATTACCCCAATATAAAATAAGCTAATAATCCAGAAGAAATATAGTAGACAGAGACAAAAATTCATAATCGACATTTAAGGAAATTTATTGAAAGAAACATGAATAGCTTTCAACATGTAAAACATAGTTCAACTTCAGTCATAATATGAGAAATATAAATTGAAGACACTAATATATAGTTTCTTGCCCATTAAATTGGCAAAAATCCAAACATAAAGACATTTTTTAAATAGAAAAGAATTCTCCAAAATGAATGAAGCTAATTATGAATCAAATTAGAAACTAAACTACAGAAAGTATGTTTTAAAAATCAGTCAGTAGTTTAATTTTGTATGTGTTTAGTAAGACATATTCTAAAAATCAAAAATAGACTTCAAAAATTTTTGTTATTTTGCATTCTTAATTTGTAACTTATTGTTATGCATAAATCAGTGCCTTTGTGCATTGTAAGAGGAAGTAAAAAATACTGTCAATCTATATTTTGAACAAAAATATTCTAAAATCAAATGAGGCATACTATGTATCCAGCTAAAAGTTTACTGAAAATATTGTAAAAAACTCACAATTTCTGATATATATTTATTTTTTAATTTTACTTTAAGTTCGGGGATACATGTGGAGAACATGAAGGTTTGTTTGATAAGTTCAGGGATACATGTGGAGAACATGAAGATTTGTTTGATATACATATTTTCTTGTTCTGAACATTGAACTAGCCCAAAAACTATATTTTCTTAAAATTATTTTCTCGAAATCCACATTTTAGACTTCAAAGCCATTTATAGCCAAAAATAACTAGGTTTTGGTAAGGAAAACATTTAGTACTTAAAATATCTTATGGTTACAGAAAACAGAGAATTTTTTAAAGGTTAAGTTTAATGAAGCTGTGATAAAAAGACCCAGGATCTAATTTGAAAAAATCCCAGTGGAAAAAAAAAAAAAGAAAAGCATGCCAATTTGGGCATCAAACAAGTAATGACTTTAGTTAATTGAAACACATTAAATCTATGAAAATCCATAGGTAGAAAATGATACCTCAAAAACAGAAAGCCAGAAAAGTATCATTATCACCACCTAAGATGATTTATAACCAAAGTTTTACTTTCAAGTATCATTATTAAAGGATAAAAATTAATGTAGTCTGCCTTTACAGTAGGAATTATTTTTCATGATAACCGGTTTAACCTATTAAAAGAATGTTGTCTTTTAATAGCTTGTGAAAGCAAAACATTAAGATAATTGAATTTATAGGGTTAGATAGCAGAATACTGGCTACCAGAGGGTGAGAAGGGTAGTTGAGGGATGGAGTAGGGAGTAGGGATGATTAATGGGTACAAAAATATAATTGGATAGATTGAATAAGATCTAGTATTTGATAGCAAATCACAGTGAATACAGTCAAGAATAATTTATTGTACATTTAAAAATAACTGAGAGAATATAATTGGATTGTTTGTAACATAAAGAAATGATACATGTTTGAGGTGATAGATACCCCATTTACCTTCATATGATTTGTTACCCATTGTATGCCTGTATGAAAATGTCTCATGTACCCCACAAATACATACATCTACTATGTACCCACAAAAGTTTAAAATTTAAAGCTTAAAAAAGTAGCTAGCTAATATATATTCAAAGAACAATAAAATAAGGAAACTATCAATATGCAACTAAAAAATTTAAGCCTTGTGCAGTGGCTCACGCCTCTAATCCCAGCATATTAGGAGGTCAAGCAGGAAGGATCGTTTGAGCTCAGGAGTTGGAGACCAACCTGGGTAATATAGTTAGACATCATCTATACAAATAATAATAATTAGCAAGGCATAGTGCATGCCTGTAGTAGGCATAGTGGTACATGCCTGTAGTCCCAGCTACTCAGGAGGCCGAAGAGGAGGTTTGCTTGAGCCCAGACAGTTGAGGCTGCAGTGAGCTATGATTGCACCACTGTCCTCCAGTCTGTACTACAAAGCAGGACCCTGTCTCAAAAAAAATTATTCATGCATGTTTTACTAATTGGAATAAAAATCACTAGGAAAATGGCTGATGTGGATTGGACATTCATCTAAAGAATAGCGTAAAAACAAAAGAAGGATCACATTAACCCACTGTGGAATCATTGGTTAATCCTTAGTCATATTCATAGTGGGTCAACCAGATAGGATGAATCTCCTCATGTAAACTATATTATATAAACTATACATCATTCATTATTTAATGTTGCAAAACAATTTTAATTTGAATCTTACCAACACTTAGATATAACTTCCTGTTTCTAAGAAATAGTAAAGGCTTAATAAAACTAAACGACCCCTGGAGAAAACTATCACAGAAATTCGAAAATATGGTGTATTCTGCAAGATTGCCCACATTAAAACAGGGCTGTTGTTATAGGACATTTCTAAATTAAAAGAAATGTAAAGGTTGTAACAAAAAGATACAATCCACGATGCTCTATTAAACAAAACCTACTAGTGAAGAATACATTGGGAATAACTATAGAAATGAACTGGCTTCTAGATGATAGTAAGGAATTATTGTTAATTATATGTTATTTTGTCTAAGATGAAAATGGTTTTATATTTTGGAAAATAAATACCAAATTATTCATGGATGAAATACTACATTTGAAATAACTTTAAAATACTTAAGCTAATAATAATACTAACAAAGCTACTAGAGTTAGATTAAGTGCTTTCAAAGTTTGAACTTGCCGCTTGGTAACTATGTGGCTTCAAATATGTTACTGAACCATTCTGATATTCTTTTCCTCACCATTGAAATGGGGCATAAATAATACTTCCTATCTCAATAAGCTTTTCTTTTCTTTCTTTCTTTCTTTCTTTCTTTCTTTCTTTCTTTCTTTTTTTTTTTTACTGATTTAGTTTTTAAATGTAAAGCACTAAAAAAACAGTACCTGAAACATAGGAAGCAAAATAAGTATCCGCTCTTATAGTATGCTCTAGTGCTCATTTTATGAATAAGTCTTACGTTCAGTATGTGCCTATTTCTTAAAAATAGGTTGAGCAGATTCTTATTAATCCATTTTTTGTCTACTAAGGTCATAATTGAGTTCCTTTATGCAACATAGGATTTGGTTATTTAAGTTGTCTTTTTAGCCATAATATGCTGGTAGGTTAGGAAGAAGAATGTGCCTTCTATAAGCAGAGACTGTATCTCTACTCAACTTGTAAATTGGCTGAAACCTTTAGAATGGGTCTTTTTCTCCCAAGTAGAGACCCACACTTTCTTGTGGAGTTCAAAGCTTAATATTGTTTTTATTTTTTAAGGTAAACCAATCACTGCACTTACAAATCAGCTTAAAGATTGTCCTCTCACACTACAGTATAAGCTTTTTGCATTGCTGTACTATGCATAATTCTCTTTTGACTTTGTAGCCTTTATTTGCCACTGCCAGCTCTTGCCTTATGTAGCTACATGATTTTCCATCTTTCCTACAAAAGGAAAGAAAATGTTGTATAATTTTCTCATTGGAAGGTTGTTATACATGTTACACACTCTGAGCACTGACAGAATTAACATTTGAATGCCTAGGAAGTGTTGAGAACACAGAAGATCAAGAGGGCAACTTGCTGTGGCAGGCATGAGTCAAGTGTAATCAGAAGACATACAATTTGAGGCTTCTCATTCAGATAAGAGGGACAAGAGTAGAACATGTGTCTGAAATTCTGGCTACTTGGAGTGCTTCCCAAGAGACTGGTATCTCTCTCTTGACTTAGGGAACTGACAGGAGGCTGAGATGCTTTTGATGCCTGGTTGCTGCCGAGACCAAAAGAGGGAAGAGTAACTTGCTACCAAAGAACCCCAGAACTTGAATATCTGGTGCAGGCAGACCAGAGGGGGCAAGAGAGTAAAAGCTCCTGTCAAGCCTCTCTGAAACTGCATACACAGGCTCAAAGAAATTGCATCTCTTCTGCAAAGCTTTCAGATGCTCCCAGGATTTTTAGCCAGGCTAATTCATGAAAGTCTTCCACTGTACAAGGCCCATTTATAAAGACAAGTAGAGGAGGCTATTTCTTTTTCAGATGAATAAATTCCTAACAGAAAGTTCTAAAATAACACAAACAAACAGAGAAACATGGTCCTAGCAAAGGACCAAAATAAGTCTCTGAAAAACAATGCTTAAAAAACAGAGGTATATGAATTACTTGATATGAATTCAAGATAGCCATCATAAAGATTCTCAACAGCAAAAAAATGCATGAAAAGGGCAGGGCATGGTAGCTCATGCCTGTAATCCCAACATTTTGGGAGGCCGAGGTAGGCTGCTCATGAGGTCAACAGATCGGGACCATCTTGTACAGGATGATGAAAGCCTGTCTCCACTAAAAATACCAAAATTAGCTGGGCGTGGTGCCACAAACCTGTAATCCCAACTACTCGGGAGGCTGCAGCAGGTGAATCACTTGAACCCAGGAGGCAGAGGTTGCAGTGAGCCGAGATCACACCACTGCACTCCAGCCTGGCAACAGAGACACAATCTAAAAAAAAAAAAAAAAAAAAAAAAAAAAAAGCATAAAGAAATGAGACTGTTAACAGGGAGAAAATATAAAAATGAACCAAACAGAATTTTGGAGTTTAAGAATTCTAGACACCACAGAAAAAAATAAAATCACAATAAAGACTTTAATACTTGAAACTATAAAATTACTGGAAGAAAACATTAGGGGAAACACTTCAGGACATTGGTCTGGGTGAACATTTCTTGTGTAAAATCTCAAAAGTACAGGCTACCAAAGCAGAAATAGATCATTGGATTACATCAAACTAAACCACTTGTGCCTAGCAAAGAAAACAATCAACAGAGTGAATAGACAACCCAGAATGGGAGAAAATATTTGCAAACTATCCATCAGAAAAGGCATTAATAACGAAAATAAATAAGAAGCTCAAACAACACAATAGAAGTGATATAAATAATCCGATCTTAAAATGGGCAAAAGATCTGAGCAGAAGACATACTAATAGGCAAGAGGTATGTGAAAAAAAACAGCAGCATCACTAATTATCAGAAAAATGTAAATCAAAATCACAATGCAATGTCATCTCACCCTAGTCAAAATGACTTACATAAAAAAGACAGACAGGTGTTCTTATTTTAGACAAAAAGACAGACAGGTGCCACTGTGGAGAAAGGGAACCCTCATACACTGTTGGTAGGAATGAAAACTAGTATAGCCACTATTGAGAACAGTACGAAGGGTCCTCAAAAAACTAAAACTCAAACTTCCATATGTTCTAGCAATTCCACTACTTAGTATATATCCAAAAGAATGGAAATCAATATATTAAAGATATGTCTGCACATTTATTTTTATTGCAGCAGTTTTCACAGTAGCCAAATTATGAAATCAACCTATGTGTTCATCAACAGATAAATGGATGAAGAAAACATGTTATATGTATACAATGGAATATTATTCAGCCTTAAAAAGAATGCAATCATGTCATTTGCAGTAACATGGCTGGAAGTAGAGGCCATTACATTAAGTGAAATAAGTCAAGCACTGAAAGACAAATATCATATGTTCTTGCTTATATTCAAGAACTGAAAAAGTGGATCTCACCAAGACAGAGAGTAGGCTGGAGGTTACCAGAAGCCAGGGGTGGGGGTGATAAAGGGAAAAATGAAATATACATATATTTATTACCACCAAACTGTAACTTAAAAATGGTAAAGATAATAAATCATATATGTATATTTTACCTCAGTAAAATTTTTAAAGAAAATAATACAATAACTGACTAAAAACTTCACTAAGAAGGTGGAACAATAGACTTGATCAAGCAGAAATAAGAATTAGCAAACCTGAAGACATGCCATTGAAATTATTAGCTCAGAGGAATAAAAAAAAAAAAGTATACAAAGAGTGAAAAAGCATATGAGACTATGGAACACCATTATTAATGGAATGAAGAATAAAAACATATAATCATCTCAATAAATGCAGAAAAATCATTTAACAAAATTTAATATACTATCATGATAAAAACCCATAACAAATTACAAACTTACCTCAACACAATAAACCCAGATGTGACAAACTCACAGCTAACATCATATTCAACAGCAAAACCTGAAAGCTTTTCCTCTAGTATCTGAAACAAAGCAGGGATGTCAGTCTTACCAGTTCCTTCAACATAAAACCAGGAAGTCCTAGCCAGAGCAATTAGGCTAGAAAAAGAAACAAAAGACTTCCAAATAGAAAAGGAAGAACTAGCAGCATATGATGTAGAAAACCCTAAAAACTAAACACACACACACAAACACAATCTGTCGGAACAAATAAACAAATTCAGTACAGTTGCAAAATCAAAGTAAAATAAGTTCCATGTCTATATACCAAGAATGAATTCTTAAAAATAAGCTATTTATTTACAATAGCACCAAAAAGAATAAAATATTGAGGAATAAACCTAACAATGTTAGAGGCTTCTATGCTGAAGTATCTAAAGAAAGTAGTGAAACTCATAGAAAGATAAAATAGAATCATTGTTGCCAGGGCCTGGGTCAGGGAGAAAAGAAAGTTACTGTTCAAGGAGTTCAGCGTTTCAGTCATGCAAGATAGAAAAAAAGTTCTAAAGATCTGCTTTATAAAATTGTGCTGTAGTTAACAGTACTGTACTGCACTAAAAAATGCTTAAATGGAAAGATCTCATGGTATATGTTTTTTTACCATGATTAAAACAAAAAGAGCCAAGCAAAATAATTTGGGTTATAAATCATTTTTTAGTTTTGTTCTATTCACTTGCAGTCAAGAGCTACAGGGCTATTCCCTTTGTAACATTTTAATTTGCTAAATGATTCAGACACAGAAATGATGGTGCAAAAACCAGCTAGTTTTCATGAAATAATAAAGAGTAGATCTATATTCTAACATTTTAAGAGTTTAGGGTCCTTCATCTGTTCCCATGGAAATACTGAAAATCTCATTTATTTGATCAGACAATAAAAGGCCCCCCAAAACCAGAGTGTACTTTTTTCCTAGTGCTTTAACATAATATCAAGGAGAGTAAAATAAAAAATGAAATGAAATGAAATGAAAATACAATAAATTCTGTGTATATTTGGGGCACTAGATTTTAATTGCTCTGTGCATAATACTTTAAAATTTGTAAAAACTTTATTAACTTGAATGTTTATAATTGAAAACATGAACGGATATTTGAACTCTTCTGTAGGTTTTAGACAGGGTTTAAGCAAAGGACTAATTAAAATACCTGCCCATCTTCTATGTGCTACTTTTACTGAAAATAAGCATCTTCCTTATGAAGTTCCCCCAGGTGAGGGAACTGCCATGTATTTTCACACTGTTTTTCAGCATTTAGAACTGTGCCTGGTAATGAATAGGCATTCAGTATATGCTTTAAAATAAAATATTCAATGTTGCACAAAACAGAGAACCTGAAAAGAACAGTAAACATAAATACACACTCAGTAAATTCTGATCAATGTTTCAATCCCGTATTTCCTCTGAAACATGAAGAATCTCTTTGTTTACCAAGATTTTTGGCTTGTTTAGAATGCATTGGAGTATCTGAAAGCAAGCATTCACTTTTTAAGAATTCTTCAGTAGAGACATTTTTGCTTTAATGAGTGGGCCCTGAACAGAACAGTTCCTGAATAACTATTAGACCCAAGCATATGCTGTGATAATCTCTGTTATTAACCTTGTATGATTAATGAAATCAAAATTTGAACATTTTATAGATCTTTTCAAAATGTCTTAAAATTTAAATAAATATTTTAGTATAAATGCCAGGCATTTTTGATGATTCATACCCAAGTCAATGATGATGAAATGATAAATACATGTATGTGTGCTTACACATACACACATGTGAATAAAAACACAATTTTATGAACATAGTGGCAATAATGCAGTTTCAGAGACAAGTGCCAGTCAGTAATAATAGATAATATATAGTGATTCAACTTCCAAATAATGTATTTCTGTCTACATTTTCCACTTACTTTTCCCAAATTCATGATCCAATGTACAATATTAGTTCATATTGAAAATGCATAATAATTCATGTTAACTTGCTGCTAATATAGTAGTAACATTATCTAGATAGAATATAATCTTATCAATATTATAGACCAATTAAGATGATTTTATGACTTTTTCTGGCATCTGTCAGTAATAATTGAAACTAGAATCAGGAATGACCTGCTGTAACATTTATATGCTATATAAATATGCAAACCAAATTATATGTTGTAGCTATGCTTGAGAAATCTCTTGAAACTCTATCCACTTCATGAAATAACCAGATAAAATTGTGTATGTTTTCATCATTCATTGTTGATGTCTTTCCATGAAAATGTCAATAATGTGCTCCCCACCCCAGCCAATAAGTTGCATTTATCAAGAGACCAGCTCAACTTTCTTCACCTAAGAGGATAACAGTACTGGCAAATACTTTCTGCTACTAAGAAGATAGTAATTTCTGCTATTAAAATCCATAACCTTCATTTGTTTTTTAATGTTAATCGAAATCTTTACAATAGTCAGGAAAGCCAGGAAATAGTTAATACACAAATCACTTTTTTCCTAGTACCACAAGGTTTTTTATTTCACTCACAACACTTCAATCATATCAGTGTGTCATCGTCAACCACTAGAAGTTCATGAAAATGGAAAGGCTTAAATCATTTGGTTCTAAATCATAATGTAATATGACCTTGTCAATCTTTTTTAAAAAATTATATTCTTTAGAATTTTCAGCAGATATTTTGAAGCTTCCAAAATAATTAATGGTGACTGGCACTGAAATAGTTTTGCAAGAAGGCAAAAAATATAGAACTAGGCTCATAATTGAGCTTAAGATCACAGTGGTCTACCCTAGGTATTTAACATCTAGCCTCACCTTTGAGACTTTATCCAGTATTTGACTGAGCCACAGGGAACAGCATATCATGTACTCTTTCCTGACCTGCTGTTCTCAGTGACTCACTTTCAAATAACTTTTGAAGCTCTATTGCACTCAATGTTTTGTAAATGACTCATATAATCTAAGTTTCAAAAGTGATTTGGTGGGAATGAAGCATAAATATTTTGTGCAACCCAGCCCATTTCCTTCTTGCTAACTGTAAGCCAGTCATAAAGATTTTAGAATACAAGAACCCAATGTTCACTATGGTTCAACAGATGCTTTTATTATTGCATTCTTTATGCTTTGAATGTGGAATTTCTGAGAAATTCTTAAAAGTATATTTGTAATGTGAAATTCAAGACTGTGCTTGACCTAAATTATTTTTATTAAATTCTTGAGGCTAATATATAATACTAAAATCTTTTAAAAGTATATTTGTAATGTGAAATTCAAGACTGTGCTTGACCTAAATTAAGATATTTTTATTAAATTCTTGAGGCTAATATATAATACTAAAATATTTTGTTTTCTATTATATTTGGAAAGCTTATATTTACATGGTAGAAACATCAGCACAACTCTTCAGTAAGAGTATGAATAGTTTATGCTATAATGAGAATTTTAATTAGTTTTGTAGTATTTCTCTATATTTCAAAATATATCTCTCCTCAATGCTTAAAATGTCATTTTATTTCTTATATACCTAAGAAATCTTTGCGCACATTACATGCTTAATAAATGTTTGCTATATTATCACATAAAAAATTATTCATGGACAAAAAAAGCATTTCAAATGCATATTATGTACAATAGTGTTAATAATGAAATATTTTCAATATGTCATAAAATAAATCAATGCTAATCTTTATAGCTAAAAATATAGATTTTATAAATTAATATACATAATTTATAATATAAATATTTTCTGAGAAGTATTTCTCAGAAAGATCCATGAATGATTATTTTTTATAAGTGTTATATAACTGTTGAACAAATTCCTGTGTAATTTTAAATTTATAAAGATATAAGGTCACTTTTATTATAAAACTAAATATACTTATTAAACCTTTTTAAATTATACATACATAATATGTCATTGAATCCATTGTGTATGTTCAAGCTTGGGCTTGTGTGTATGTGTGTGTAGTATGTGTTAGTGTTTATACTCTATGTGTAAATGTATGTGTATGTGAAGTTCATATTTTGAATTTGCATTTATATTCCTTTTTCATGTGCCAAGATTATTTATTAAATCATCTTTCAATTCAATCACCAATAGTTCACCTGGCTCACAAACTTTTAATGTTAAAAGTTGACAGTTTCATTAGTCATGTTGCTGGAATAATACAAGCTACAATCTGAAACCTGTCATAATAATCATACATTGTGGACATTTGTTGTATAGTAATAAAATAATCAAGCTAAGATTTATTGTCATACCTTACAATAAAACAGAAGAAAATAAATAAAATAATTTTTTAAATTGTGCTTTTTCTTGGAACATAAACAAATTCTGGATTGTCTTTAGTATCAATAAAGTCTAAGTTGACATGGAAATATTAATTAATATATATTTAATAAGTACTGATACGGCTAACTGCTCTGTAAATAACCTAAAATTCACAATCTGGATGAGTCATCAACTTTTTAATATAAAATTATCACAGGATTATGTATTTTTTGACTGTAATTTTCAGCATAAAATAGGAGTTCAAAATAAAAGTAAGCAATATGAGCTTGAATTTTCAAAAAGTATTTATAAACCATGTCGAATCTATGCTCCTAACCCTGTCGAATAGAGGATTTCTATTTACTGAAAAGCTATCAAGGTGGGAGGGACAGCCTAAACAAAAATTTAAAAATTAAGAAACATGGTATATGTAATAATCAATAAGATTGATAAATTAATAGAAAAATGTAGATGTTAAGTCTTGGCTCATGGACTCAATGAGGTTCTAAGACAATACAAAATGATATTTGAAAAAATCTCAAATATAACCATTAATATAAAAAATATTTTCCATTATATTGTAATTCAGACATGGGAAAAATTAATGTCTGTTAATAATAAAATAGTTTAAAATACCATAAATATAAACCAAGTTTTACAAACACCTTTCAGTTCAGTTGTACACAGTTGAATACCATAACATAAACTAAAGGTAAAATAAAAGACATTATTTTTAATGGTTGTTAGTTTAAGAATCACTGAAAGTCTGATTTATCTTTTAACTCCTCAGCATAACAGTTATACTCTGAGCACAATTTATTTATTATTTTAAGTGAATGATTGCATTTATTTATGGTACAGAATAGCTTCCCAATAAATATCGTTGAAGAGATAAATGAATTGGATGCTGTTTTCCAAATGATAACAAGCTGAAACATAGTGACAATCTTCAGCCTTTTTAAGAGCATATTTTATAGATTAAAGGGTTAAGAATTGTGGGATCCACATACACTTTGTAAAAGGAAATCTTCTTTTTCATGTTTCTTAATCTGTTACCAGTTTTTCCAAGAACTAACATTTCCTAACCTGATATGAAACAGATTAGGCAATTCTTTTTGACAGTTATTTTTTAGAATAATAGATAACTAAATATAAATAATTGTGTGTATAATACCTTACATCAAAATATATAATTATTTGTTTATTAATGTATTTTCCACACTGGAGTATGAGATCCTTGAAGGACAAAATTAACATCACTTGCTGTTTGTAATTTTTCAACACCCAGTGCCTCCCAGCATCCCCACTTTCGGCATCCCCAGTGTCTATTATCCACTTTATACATCCATGTGTACACACTGTTAGCTCCCACTTAAGAGTAAGAAGATGTAGCACTTCATTTTCTGTTTTTAAGTTATTTCACTCAGGATAGTGGCCTCTAGCTCCATGCATGTTGATGCAAAATACATGATTTCATTCTTTTTATGGCTGAGTAGTACTCTACGGTATTCAACCTTCCCAGCACCATTTGTTGAATGCACTGCTCTTAGTTGAATGAACTTAGCACCCTTGTCAAAAATCAATTAGCAATAGATAATATGAAATTATCTCTGGGTTCTTTTGGAATTTTTATTTCTTTATTGATACTCTATTTGATAAGATTATTTTTATGGCTTCCTTTAGTTATTTGAATACAGTTTCCTTTAGATATTTTAAACATATTTAATATAGTTGGTTTAAAGTCTTTGCCCAAAAAGCTCAATGCTTGGGCTTCCAAAGGGACAGGTTCTATTAGTTGCTTTTCATCCTTGCGTAGTGGCCATAATTTCTTTTTCTTTTGCATGTTTTTTTATTGTTGTCAAAACTTAAATATTTGGGATATCATAATGTGGACAGAAGGTATTAAGATACCCTTCTGTCCCAAGGTTTCTTCAAACAATTGTTTTATTTTTTGCTACTTGTTTATTCAGAGACATTTTATGAACAAATGTTGTGAAGGCTGTATTCTTTATTTAATGTATTCACTGAAGTATCTGTTCCGCTAACCTAATGATCAGCTTGTTATTGGACAGAAATTTTCTTAAATGCCTGAAATCAAAACAAAGAAAACCCAAACTCACACACTTTGTAAATTGCTTCTCTGTGTGTGTTGGGGCACACAATGACACTCGGCCAGGCAGTTCACAACTCTGCCTTAGCCTTTACTTTCTGCTTGTGTGAAACCTTAGGGTCAGCCAGAGTTGAGACCAAGACTTTCTAAGGTCTTTCCAAAGCATGTGCACAGACCTGGGCATATTTTTGACCTTCTGAATTCCCAGAAATGTCTTGGATCTTTTCAAAATCCTTATTCCCCAGCGCATCTCATTTCCCAGTCTTTCTTCTAAGCTTTTGGTTAATCTATGGTTTGCTCCAACCGGTAGCCATTGAAGCTATCAAATATGAAGAAAATGTTTACCTATGAATGCTTCTGCCAAACACCCCTTGGTAGCTGACTCAGCATCAAGAGAGTTCCAAGTAAGAAAAAATAAATGTAAACTCTTAGCCTGATTCTACAGGAGCCAGGTAGATCGAAACAAATAATAGAAATTCCTTACAAGTTAAATCAGGCATGCTTTTCCCAGTACCTACATCAAGAATGTGTTATGTCGGGGGACTATCTTCAGGGCCACTGCTGAGTGGGTAAGAGGTGGAGGGGACTAGGGTTACTTAAAATACCACAGATCTCACTGTTCTTTTTGATATACAGCTGTTTTTTGTTTTTTGTTTGTTTGTTTTATTAAGCATTCCATGATTGCTTCAGGCTTTTAGTCCTTTTCTAGAGCTCCCAAAAAGTTAATTCTGGCAACTTTCTTTTTGCTTTTATGGAGTAACAAATTTTTTAATTTCCTTACTCCAACATGTTTGCTAATATCACTCTAAATAGTCAACTATTTTTTTAAAGCTTTAAAATAAGAAAGATGTCTTGTAATTATTCATGTGGTTAGCATTTTGAGTGTTCTTTATCCTTTGTGTGTCTGTATTTTCATCTAGAATCATTTTTCTTTTGGCTTTATAAACTTCCTTAATATATCTTACAGTGTAATCTTTGCCCAATAAATTCTTGCATCTCTTGTCGAATAAAATTATTATTTTGCCTTCAATTTTGAAATATTTTTAGCTGAGTAAAAAACTCTAAGTAGCAAAGTTTTTTCTTATTATTTTAAAGATGTTGCTTGACTATACCAATATTTTCAGTAAAACATCTGCTGGCATGCCTGTTCCTCTTGTGTAACATGTATTTTTTTCTTTGTATATTGTTAAGAAATTTTTAATCACATTTTATGGGTATATTACGTATAACATGACTTGATTTAGTTTACATCATTTTTTCTTGTAATCAGGCTTCATTATTCTTCTTAGAATCCAGGGTATAATTTTTGTCAAATTTGAAATTATTTCAGCCATTTTTTTTCAAAAATTTTTCTATCACCTTCTCTCTTTTCATTTAAGTCCCCAAATTCATGTAGCTAATCCCCAACTTATGATAGTTTTATTTAAAACTTTCAACTTTAGAATAGGTTTACTGGGACCTCTTTATAAGTTCAGGAGCTTCTCCGTTTGTTATGATGGTTGGACTTAAAATTCCTTGACTATAAGATGGAAATATCAGGGTGTTAAATGCATTTTCCACTTGCAATGAGTTTATCAGGACATAGCCCCATCATTAGTCAAGGACCTATGTATATTAGGTTGCTAGGAGTTGCCCCTCAGCACAACATTTTAAATATTTTTTTAATCTGTTCATTTTTTAAAAGTTATCTATTTGCAGATGACGTGATTGTATATTTAGAAGACCCCATTGTCTCAGCCCAAAATCTCCTGAAACTGATAAGCAACTTGAGCAAAGTCTCAGGATACAAAATCAATGTGCAAAAATCACAAGCATTCCTATACACCAATAACAGACTTAAAGAGACCCAAATCAAGAAAGAACTGTCACTCACAATTGCTACAAAGAGAATAAGATACCTAGGAATACAACTAACAAAGGATGTAAAGGACCTCTTCAAGGAGAACTACAAACCACTGCTCAAGGAAATAAGAGAGGACACAAACAGATGGAAAAGCATTCCATGAACATGGTTAGGAAGAATTAATATTGTGAAAATGGCCATACTTCCTAAAGTAATTTACAGATTCAATGCTATCCCCATCAATCTACCAAAGACCTTCTTCGCAGAACTGGAAAAAACCACCTTAAACTTCATATGGAACCAAAAGAGAGCCTCCATAGCCAAGTCAATTCTAAGCAAAAAGAACAAAGCCAGAGGCATCACACTATCTGACTTCAAACTATACTACAAGGCTGCAGTAATCAAAACAGCATGTTACTGGTATCAAAACAGAGATATAGACCAATGGAAAAGAACAGAGGCCTCAGAGGCAACATAACACATCTACAACCATCTGATGTTTGACAAACAAGACAAAAACAAGCAATGGGGAAAGGATTCCCTGTTTAATAAATGGTGTTGGGAAAACTCGCTAGCCATATGCAGAAAGTAGAAACTGGACCCCTTCCTGACACCTTACAAAAATTAACTCCAGATGGGTTAAAGACTTAAACATAAGAACTTACACCATAAAAACCCTAGAAGAAAACCTAGGCAAAACCATTCAGGACATAAGCATAGGAAAGGACTTCATGACTAAAACACCAAAAGCACTGGCAACAAAAGCCAAAATAGACAAATAGGACCTAATCAAACTCCACAGCTTCTGCACAGCAAAAGAAACAGTCGTTAGAGTGAATCGGCAACCAACAGAATGGGAAAACATTTTTGCAATCTACCCATCTGACAAAGGGCTAATATCCAGAATCTACAAAGAACGAAAGCAGATTTACAAGAAAAAACAAGCCCATTCAAAAGTGGGCAAAGGATACGAACAGACACTTTTCAAAAGAAGACATATATGAGGCCAACAAACATCTAAAAAAATGCTCATCATCACTGGTCATTAGAGAAATGCAATCAAAACTACATTGAGATACCATCTCACGCCAGTTAGAATGGTGATCATTAAAAAACCTGAAGACAACAGATGCTGGAGAGGATGTGAAGAAATAGGAACACTTTTGCACTGTTGGTGGGAGTGTAAATTAGTTCAACCATTGTGGAAGACAGTGTGGCGATTCCTCAAGGACCTAGAAATAGAAATTCCATTTGGCCCAGCAATCCCATTACTGGGTATATATCCAAAGGATTATAAATCATTCTATTATAAGGACACATGCACACGAATGTTCATTGCAGCTCTGTTTACAATAGCAAAGACTTGGAACCAACCCAAATGCCCATCGATGACAGACTGGACAGGGAAAATGTGGCACATATACACCATGGAATACTATGCAGCCATCAAAAATGATGAGTTCGTGTCCTTTGTAGGTACATGGATGAACCTGGAAACCATAATTATCAGCAAACTGACACAAGAACAGAAAATCAAGCACCACATGTTCTTACTCATAGGTGAGTGTTGAACAATGAGAACACATGGACACAGGGAGGGGAGCATCACACATTGGGTTCTGCAGGGGGGAACTAGGGGAGGGACAGTGGAGGGTGGGGAGTTGGGGAGGGGTAACATGGGGAGAAATACCAGATATAGGTGATAGGGAGGAAGGCAGCAAACCACACTGCCGTGTGTGTACCTATGCAACAATCTTACACGTTCTTCACATGAACCCCAAAACCTAAAATGCAATAAAAAATGATAAAATAAAATAAAAATTATTTTTGGTTTTTAGTTTGGTTAGTTGCTATTGCTATGTCTTGAGATTCACTAATATTTTCTTCTACCCTGTCTAATCTGTTATTATCCATTCACTATGTTTTTTATCTCGGACTTTGAAGATTTTTGTCTTGAGAAGTTGATCTGTCTATATTTTACTATGTGACCACTTAACATTTGAAATATAGATGATGCAGTCATAATACATGAGTTGATCATCTTCTTTGTTCATCCTAACATCTATTTCAGTTCTTTTTTGATTTATCAATGTTTTTTCCTCTAGTCTTTTTCGAAGGTTCTTTTCCCAAGCTCAGTCAACAGTCTCTTACACACGTACTGATCAATTACTCAGTTGAATATTTGAGGAGGTTACCTCAGAGACCCCTGTCTCTGCAGCTCTCTTCTATCTGGTATCCCCTAATAATTCTAACTGCATTCGTCTTTCCAGGCTCCACAGTCCATCTTCTCAATTTGAGGAGTAAGCTGGGCTCTGTGTGTATCCCTCTATTTGTGCTATAGAGAAAAATTCTCTCAGGCAGTATACTGAAAACATTTGAGAGTTTGAAGGATAATATCATTTTTATTAGACCCTCAGGAATAGCTGTCATTAATTGCCTATCTACAGTGTGTTGAAAATAACTGTCTTTTCATCAGTTTGGGTAGGATGTTTTGCCTATTTCCTGTTAGTCCATCTTGGCTAGAAACATAATCACTAATCAGCAACTTTTAATGTAATAGTTAAATTATATGCTAGCAAGAAAACAATCTTTTAATATACTACAAAAGTAGAAAACTAAGAAATACATAACTAAATGTTCAGAGAAGAAAGTAGAAAAAGATAAAGATAGAAAGGAAATGTATGAAAAGATGATAATAGTAGTGTTTAAGTAGCAGGTTTATTGTAACATTCCCCATTTTTTTCTGTCTTTCCAAATTTTCTCTGAGAACTACGTGTAAGTAAATTTTATGTGTATAGTGAACTTCTCTTTTGAATGAAGTAATTGGATTTGCCAAGGGAATGCTTTAAAATGTCAGCTTCTGTAAGAGCCCTTTAGTAGAGAAATAAGGCGCACATGAGGCAAACGCTCTGCAATAGTTCTCACGGTAACCCAGGCACATTTCTTCCAGTAAATTGTTACTCTGGTCCTCATCATTTTGGCTTCTGTGATCTTACAAAAATCCCTAGATGTGCTTTTCGCTATTTGTTTTATCTTACACATTTGAAAAATGATATAAATATCTATATCTAACTCTTTTTTACTTTATGAAAGAGAATTACAAGATTGCTTAAGAAAATAATGAATAAGGTGTCTCATTCAAGGGCATCAGCACTATCTAACACAGATTATAACAACATTGTCTAACAACATTGTCTAACACAGATTATGGTTAATTTTCACTGCTAACTTGCTTTTATATTTAATATGTCTATGCAATGTGACTTTTTGAATATCATTTTAAAGCACCTGCGAATTAATAGATCTATATTATCTATGAGTTTCATGAGCCTTAAATTTTAAGAATATGCATAAAAATTCTATTAATAATTTTTAGCATCCAGAACTTTTATTTTTTTCTCAAAGAAAATGAGTGTACACTTTGACCTCTGCTCTGTGGTGTGTTGCATCAGCTTCTTTCATTGTTATTCCCCAAGTGCTCAATTGATCATGCCCAAATGGCAGCAGGTTAGCTAGCTGCAGCTGGAAGTCAGTAGATTGATTCTCATCTCCCACTCCAATATTCTCTGACGTTGACTCATTTAATTATAGGTTATTGGAATAAAAAGTTGACAGAATTATTTTCTGTAAATTAAATGCAGAGAAAGATTACATATAAAACAATATAATTTAAAAAAACAATTGGCCAATTTCTATATGGTTTCTATAAAATCAACTTAAAGAAATGTTTGTTCCAATTAACTCCACAAACTGTGTTCTCTCTTTTCATGTCTCTACCCCTCATTAGTTAATAAAAGTGCCTACCAGAGCAATGTGTTTAGGGTTCACGATATTATCAGTGATAAAATAGTTTATGACAAAAACAATGAGCCACTTTGATCTACTAATGCAAGTCATTCATTTATCCATTCATTCATTCAATATATTTTTTTAAGCCTCTGATATGTACAAGGTCCTGTGCTTGGCATTAGATATATATGATTTTGAACAAGTTATATACAAACTCTGTTCAAAGTGGCTCTAATTCAGTCAAAAAAACCACAAATTCATGTTTTCAAGTTGCTTATCTAGTTATACATAAAGATATTTATATTGTCTTTTAGGATGCTTTCTGCCATGGTCTTGTTGATAGAACAATCTGCACTCACTTGTTTGGTATTTCCTGTCATATCATTGCCAGATCTCAGATTTTTCCATGTTGAGCCTTATTAGCCTATGTTGGAGTTAAAAGCAAGTCTAACAAAAATTTTCACAAATCTGCCTTAATTTTGCTTCCTGAATTCATTATAGGTTCAGAGTTCCTGTGGCTTCCTGAATCCAACCAAAGTTGAGAAATATATGTATTTCAGGATATTTCAGCAATGCCTGCTTAGTCATTTCTGAAACTCTAGTTTGTTTGTTCTCCCCCTACCCCCAATTCTCTGGCATCTCAGAACACAGATATTTCACACACATTGCCTAGAAATATATTTGCAATTTAAAATTCAGACAGGCAGGCTTTGTTTACTTTAACCATTATTAGGAAACAGTTTTAAAATATAGATTTCTTCCTTCTTAAATAAAGGATATACACAAGGTTTTTTTATTGATGACTCAGAATGTAAACTTTACTTATTATTTTAAAATGTATAATACCACATACTTTATTTTTATATTCTCAGTGATTATTTTTTTACCCATCTCTGTCTTCTCTCTGTCTTTCTAGTTTGCTGACTTTTATATACTATAGGCTATAAAAACTCTCTACAAATTTTTGAAGTCATAGAGAGTAAATAAAAGTAAATTTCACCCTGGGTTAAAAAATCTTAAGGACTTCCTTTTATGTCACAAAAGACAGTGCTAGTGAAAAGCAATTTCATAATGTTAGATGCTCTCAGGGATTGCTTAAATCTGACCTCTGAGTAAATCAGAAGTAGTAACTGGAAAAATTGTAGTGCTTTACATACTATACTCAGGTTATAAAATGTCTACACATGAATTATAGGATAGATATAATTTATTTATTATTTATTTAAGCAGGCATATATTGAGATTCTCCTATGTACCTGAATCTTCAGAGAACACAGGTGGGTAGATTCAAAGATGTGATACATTAGCTATCTTTGATTGTACAATTCAAGTTGAGGAGGTGAATAATGGATAACTATTTCAACAATTATTTATTCATTTTTTGAAAACTGTACTTGAGGCCTGGCATGGTGGCTCACATGTGTAATTACAGCATTTTGGGAGGCCGAGGCAGGTGGATTACTTGAGGTTAGGAGTTCGAGAACAGTCTGGCAAACATGGTGAAACCCTGTCTCTACTGAGAATACAAAAATTAGCCCGGCATGGTGGTAGACACCTGTAATCCCAGCTACTATAGAGGATGAGGCAGGAGGATTGCCTGAACCAGGTAGGCGGGGGTTGCAGTGAGCCGAGATCTCGTCACTGCACTCCACCTGGGTGACAAGAGCAGCTTTAAATATAAATATGAGACTCAGATGGAGTGGATGAAGAAACAGTAAATAAACCATAATTAAAATGCTCAACTTAGGGACTAGTTAATAATTTGTAATATATGGTACATGAAAAAGGAAAAAAACAAAATACTGTATAGAAAACGGAAATAGAAAACAGTCTTAGACTAGGACATGAAGAATGAGATATCAAGATAAGGAGATTCGAATTTTCTCTATAGGAAACTGGGTTTTAATCAAGAATGTGATATGATCACATTTGTTCTGGAAATATAACTCTGAAGACAGTACATCAATTAATTACTATGTCAATGGATTAACATAATTTTTTAACTTAATAGGAAACAATAAATATATTTTAAAATACATCCTTATAACTATGTATTATTTCTTTAGGAAACACATATTGCCCATATTCTATATGGATCTTGTTTGCCAGGCACCAATTGAAAACTCTTAAATAGCTCTTGGCAGAGTTTCCAAAAATCACTAACAGAAGCCAGACATCCAGAAAATGCATGTCTTTTTTGATTTCCCTAAGTTTCAGGTAGGTGGTAATCTCATTTAATTTCTCAGAAAAAACTGCTCACTCAGAGTATTTATAAATTTGCCATATGGTATTTAAAACCTCAAGTCAAAAAAGTGTTAGGAATTGTATAGACAGAACCAGAGCAAGCTGGTTAATGTTGCTCTCCATTCAGGAACCCTGGAGATTTCTTTGGGTGCCAAAAACTGAAGCCAAATAATCTTAATATTTGACTTTTACTCTTTTGTTTTTAATCAGCTGCACAAACCAAGAATTGCATTAGAGCCTAGAGGTATTTTCCTTCCTCACATAAAAATTAAACACAGAAACATAATTTTTCCAAATCTACCCCATACCAGAATGCTTCCAAACTAATTTATGTAGAGCTATGTCTATTCATGTGCCTCATTATCTTCACTGATTATTTGCAGGTGTCAACGAATGAGAAGCCAGGGAATGGGTCCATTGGCTTATAATAAATATTGAAATGACTTATAAAACATACTGTGATTGTGGCACGTGATTAAAAAAGGGAAAATATAAATATTTGTGTAATTTCTCTCAAAATGGCTTTATACAACAAAGATTATAAATGCAAAAACTACAGAACTTCTTCTGATCATTGGATAAAAAAAATCTGTGATGGAAGATGGTCTGAGATTAGGGGGACTCACTTTTTTCCCTCATAAATAGAAAATACATTTACATTATGTTATGTGAAATTATTGAACAGCTGCTTGGAAAGAGAGAAAAACAAGAACACCAGCCTGCCAAGGGGATGCAGTGCCCACACGAGATCAGATGCATAGAGTAAATAGAAATGGCATTCAGGAAGGGTGATAAGCAATCAAGTAAAGACCAAAGTGAGATGCTCTGACCTTATATTTAGCATCCGTGCCAAATTAGCATAGCTGTGCAGTGTACTAGAAAATTAAGTGGAAAAAAAGGACAAAGTAAGTGTAAAATCAAAGCAGAAGTTGCACATGTTTGGAATATCTAAAATAATTATGCTCTCTTTCATATCCAGAGGGCTACACTGTGGTCAGCTCATCTTTTTATGGGGAGCCACAGGTTCAAAAGAAAATACTATGAGCTTGACCTATACTAATTAAACGGAAGCAGTTTACTCTCTCTGGGTCTTGGCCTAGATGAGTCTGAGTGGTCTCAGGGTAAAGAGGTGACTTAAAGAGAGGAACAAAGAACCTTAGCTGTATTCATTATGCTACCCTCATTTTCTTTCCTGCTCAGCCACAGATCATTAACTCAGCAAGTTTTTTTTCCACACACCGAGAGACTGCTGTACTCAGTTTAACATATATGGAGTCTTGTGATTCATTGGAAAGCTTCAAAGATAGAAAAACATGAGGTAAATCAGTCTTTTGTGCTCTATTATTTCACCAATATGCTAATCATTTCTTAAGAGTATGTAAATGAATTTACTGCATGCCCTGGAGCTTCCTAAAGTAAGTTTTTTGAGCAGAGATAATTTACTTCAAAAAAGAAGGAACAAGATTCATTCTATTTGTCTTTTAGTCTCAACATTAAATCAAAGCTATTCAGACAGGTGAGAAGAAAATTAAGATGCTATTCTATAAAAGTAGTGGACACCAAGTTCAAATCTAATCACAGACAATAGCACAGCACATAGAATGTTTCCAAATAATTAACAGCTATGGCTATCTTTCTAACAAACTCAGAAAGGTATGTTAGAAATCCCTTAGCAGATTGCCACCTGTTCTCTTGCAGCTGGCTCCTATGGAAAAAAAAAATCATAATGAGTATAATCAGTTCTCTTTCCCAGAGTCCTAACATACAATGAAGTCTGCAAGGGCCACCTACCAAGATTGCATAAACTTATTCCCTGTGCCCAGATCTATTTTTTTTTTTTTTCTTTTTTAGGAGATCATCTAATCACAGTCAGTTTTTCTCAGCAGGAATCATAGAAATGATTTACATGTGGGAAGAAAAAGAGGCTAACATCCTGAAGCCACATTTGTAAAAGGTCCACATTCTGGGGTCCCACTGGGCAAATGCATCCTCCAGCAGCATCTGGCTTCTCCTAGGTTTCCTCTTTTCTTCACACTACTAGTGCTTTCTCATGAGAAACTCAAGTGTGTTCAAAAGTAAAAGGGAACAAAGGCAGATCTGTATATGGGCTCTACACTCCAACATTATGTTATAAATAGTCTGAGAATCTTATGATTGTCATG
This sequence comes from Cebus imitator, assembly GCF_001604975.1. Classification (NCBI taxonomy): domain Eukaryota; kingdom Metazoa; phylum Chordata; class Mammalia; order Primates; family Cebidae; genus Cebus; species Cebus imitator. The sequence continues at coordinate 2,779,752 of NW_016107419.1, forward strand.
ATTCTGAAATACCAAAAAACTCAATGCCTTTTGTTTTTTTATCTTTTTTCCAAGAACTATGATGTCTCTTTTTATTAATTATGCAAGAAACTTTCTGTTTACTTTTCCTTCTCTCTTCAATCTGGATGTTAGAAACACTCACCTAGACATGTCTGTCATAGGGGTCTAAATGTTCCACATATCCTTCTGGCAGATGTGTCCCTGCCTGTGGACTCCTGATCAGGAAAAGGGTGTTAGATCAGTCTTTATATCTGGCGAACCACCGAATAGATCAGCAGGCCCTCACATGCCTGTCCCTGATGTGACCTATGGGAAAGTTCTTTTCAATCAATTGATAATAATATCTCTCTTTGATTTGGACTGGAAAACACAAAAACTGGACAATTGGTAGAGACAGAATGGATCAAGAATGAAAAAAAGGCTGAATAGATTATGAAAAAGAAACTAGAAAATTGAGAGCAGGAGAGAAAAGGGAAGAACAGTTTCTGGAGCTGCCTTGAATCTAGATCTATTCTAATCTACATAAGTAATAAAATTTTATAATAAACCCTGTTTTTTTCCATAACTTGTATGATTCTTTTTTCTCTCATGAACATCATACAGAAAATCTATTAATGGTGCCTATACGCCAGGAAATTTAAAAAATATATACTTTATTTTGCATAGTCCTGCCCACTCACTGCTTCAGTTCTTTTTCCAAGAGATGCCTATGGGAGTTTTCTTTCCAAAAAGCTCCTATGGAAGCTTTTAGGGCAATGATACTCAACGTATAGCTGAGACCAGTCACATGAGCATCACCTGGAAATATGCTGGAAATGCAAATTTCTCAGCCCAATTCCATACCCAGTGAATGAACTAGATCAGAAACTCTGTGTGGGGGGGCGGGGGCAAAAATCTGTGTTTTAGCAAACTTTCCTGTACCTGTACCCTGATACTAACTAAAATTTGAGAGCAACAGCAATATGACATTGAAAATTACAGGACTGTATCATCTCTGTGTTCTAAGTTTAAAAGGAATATGTGGACTGAATATGGTAAATGTTAAATGTACCAAAAACTGGTTTACCCAATCAAATATTTACTGAAAAATACCTAGTTCAAGGCAGTAAATTAAGGTCAAGAAAATCATGAAACAATGATAATACAGTCAAGTAGAGGAGGCTGTGCCTGTAATTCCATCACTTTGTGAGGCCAAGGTAGTGTCTTGGCCTATAGTTCCAGCACTTTGGGAGGCCAAGGCCGGAGGATCACTTGAGCCCAGGAGTTGGGGACCCGCCTCTGCAACATACTGAAACTCCATCTCTATAAAAATAAAAAATTAGCTGTGCATGGAGGGTATGTGGCTGTAGTACTAGCTACTTGGGATGCTGAGGCAGGAGAGTAACTTGAGCCTAAAATTTTGAGGCTGCAGTGAGTTCTTAATGTGCCACTGGACTCCAGCCTGGTGAAAGAGTGAGACTCTGACAGAAGACAGAAAAAGGAAGGGAAGGGAAGGGAAGGGAAGGGGGAAGGGAAGGGTGAAGGAAGGAAGGAAGGAAGGAAGGAAGGAAGGAAGGAAGGAAGGAAAGAAGGGAGGGAGGAGGGATGGGGGGAGACAGGGAAAGGAAGAGAGAAAAAGAAGAAGAAGAGGAGGAGGAGGAAGGAGAAGGAGGAGAGAAGAAAAGGAAAAGGAGAAGACGGAAAGGAGAAAGAAAGAAAGAAGGAAAAAGAAAGAAAGAAAAAGAGAAAGAAAGAAAGAAAGAGAAAGAAAGAAAGAAAGAAAAAGAAAGAAAGAAAGAAAGAAAGAGCAAGCAAGCTACAGTACAATGATATATTTGAAAATAGAGGTATTTACCAAGTTTTGGTGAATGCAAAAGAAGTCATTACAGATGTCAAGGAGATGAAATCAGAGCAGAGAAAAAGCAATTTCTATGCACATAGCAAATTGTTACACAATATGTCACATGGCAGCTAATAATATTTTTGCAGCAAGTGGTAGGATAATCTGGAGAGCAGTTTCTCTTTATCATAACACATGACTGCAGAACCATGAGGAATCTGCCCCCCATGATTCAAACACCTCCCAAAAGACCAAGCCTTCCAACACTGCCACCAAGGAAATCAAATTTCAACCTGAGTTTTAGTGTGAACAAACCAAACCATAGCAGTCTCTTCATCTTTTACTTGATGCATTCAGTTAATTTACAATTAAACAACTATACATCATTATATTTTTCTTTACTTTCTATTTAGCCTTCTTAATGTTTGATTAGTTTTGGTGTCAAAACACAACATTTTATGACACTTTAACTCATTTATGCCCCTTAACTTGTATGTTATTATATTTTCATTTTCTATATACCTTATTACACATAATCTTCTTTGTACAATCAATGTGCCTTTAGATTTTCCCACATTTTTATCCTTTCTCTTACATCTCATTGTTTTCTGCACCTACAAACTTTTTTTATATGAAAGCATTTTTCTTCTCCCTAAAAGTAATCTGCTAGTATGTTTATTAGTTATTAATTCTTTCAGATTTTTATGTGTGAATATTTGTTTATTTTACCTTGAAACAAAATTTTTCAATGATGGTTTTCCTGGACAGATACTTTTGTTTTCATTCATTTCCATTCAGGAATGGAAGATTATCTTTTGGGAACCATTGTCTTTTGGGTCCTTTGTTTCAGTTGCAAGATTAACTATTTCATTAATATTTGCTCCTTTGAAAATAATTTGTCCTATTTTTCTCTGGCTGATTTAAATATTCTGTCTGGGTGTGCTTTTCTTTTAAAATATTCTACTTAAAGTTATTAGAGTCCTTTGAATCTATGACTTGCTGTTCATTACTTTTGAAAGAATTTCAGCCATTATCTTGCTTCTCCTTTATTTTCTCTTTCCTTTTCTTCTGGGAAACCAATTACGTGTATGTTAGATCTTTTTGCAGGATTCCTTGTATCTTTAAATATTCCTTCATATTTATTTTCTATCCTTCATTGCTTTCATATTTCATTCTGAAAAATTTCTTCTAACCTACACTCGTTTATTAGTTTTTCCTTTAGGTATGCCTAATTTAACAAATACATGTACTGAGTTCTCTATTTCAATAATAGTACCTTCCACTTTTAATATTTCCATTTAGTTATTTTTTTAATATTTCCTAGTTCTCTGATTATATTGTCAATCTTTATCTTTTATTAACAATATCAAGCATAGTTATTTTAAAAATATTTTTCTAACAACTCTATCTGGGTACTCTGCAAGTCTATTTCTTTTATCTATTGTTTCTTTGGTGTCATCCCAATTATTTCCACTTCCCATGCTAATTAAGCTAACGAATTTTCATTAAGTAATAGACATTGTATTTGGAAACAAAATTTTGAAATAACTAAGACCTTGTAGTGTATTTTCTTCCTTTAGAGAAGAATTACATTTGCCTCCAATAGGCAGACCAGACAATGTAAGATTGATACCTGAATAATTACACAAATTAAGGTGTTCTTAAACAGGGTTTCCCTCCCTGTGAAAGCAACTAATTACTGATTTGCTCTCACTTCTAGGGATTTGCCCTTTAGAATACTCACTAAAAGTAAATTGGTTTCCTTAAGCTATCTCTTCTTGGCGTGCCCTGATTGGACTCCAATATTTTTCTTTACAACCCATAGCTCCATTGAGGCTGAAAATAGCTCTTTTCAACCTCCCAGACCCTGAGTCACATATCAGTTATCTGGCAGGTTTCTCCAGGGGAAATTCTGCCCCAAGACACTTCCTATCCTGAATTTTCTTTTCTCGGATTTTTCTAGCTTGTTAGCACCCAAATGTCATCATGGCATAAACTATTTTTAGTTACCTTTGCCAAGAGGATTGCACTACAATACCTAGTCTTTCATGGATGCAAATGAAAATCCTAAATTACTTTTAAATCCAGATAAATTTACGCTTTGTTTTTCACACAATAATGTCATGTGTGATATGAAGAGAATTGGTGATACAGTATTTAAGAGTATTGCATTCTAATTTTTGTGGCTTTTCTTTCAAGATGCTAACACTCATTGTATAGATTTTGATCTGATACAGTCTTACTTAATAATCTGTAGGTTGGTTCTTATTCTTCTATTGAATATATGTCTGTGGCTATCAAGTAGCTTTCATTCAAAATCTGCAAATATTTGATAAATTGATATGCGACATATTAATGACAGATTTATGTCATGCATGATTGAGACACCAGCTTCTTTCATTGACTTTGAAATTTCATTTACTAAAAAGGACCTTGAAATTTCATCTACCTTCAATTAGTACATTTGTAATTGTACCAATTGTACCAACTTAGTTAAATTGATGATCAAATGAATAGCTCTGACCAAACCTGCATAAGAACAGGCAGGGACGATTATGTCATAATTGCTGTGTAAAATAGTGATTAAAGAATTTCAATATTAGGTAAGTTTCATTGTGAAAAGTACATCTTAGAATCTGTGAAATATATTATTTTAATAATACATTCTGTGGAAATCAACCTGATGATTCATTTGATCATTCAATATATTTTTATAAAATGCTTGTTCTGAGTTAATGAGAAGCATAGCCTGTGGGAACATTGGAAACAGCCACTTTTTCTCTTTCGTCTTTTTTTTTTTTTCAAGATGGAATCTTGGTCTATCACCTAGGTCGGAGTGCAGTGGTGTGATCTCGGCTCACTGCAACCTCCACCTCCTGTGTTCAAAAGATTCTCCTGCCTCAGCCTCCTGGGTAGCTGGGATTACAGGCATGTGTCACCATGCCCAGCTAATTTTTGCATTTTTAGTAGAAAATGGGGTTTCACCATGTTGGCCAGGCTGGTCTCAAACTCCTACCTCGTTATCCACCCGCCTGGGCCTCCCAAAGTGCTGGGATTGCAAGCATGAGCCACTGCCCCCAGCCAGAAACAGTGACTTTTTCTAAGCTTGGTTTTTGAATATTGGTACTTATAAAGGGTAATATATTGACATTATTTTTGTTAGGTATAAAATAAAAAATGTTGGAAGAAATAATGTCAAAACAAAACACAAGAGCTATAAAGGCGTTAATAAAATAAGGGTATTATTTACCAAGCTCATTTCCCAGAAACCAAAGACAAAGGCACTGTCCCTGGTACTCAGCTGGGCACCTAGGTTCACTCACTCAGATATAACAACTTTGCTATGTACTAGTACAAGTAGTGTACAATGAAATGTGGTTACAGGGAATCCTACCACTTTGCAAACATGGCATTTTCTTAATATAAAATACAAGATCATGGCTATTGGCATGATTAATATGTTCATAACTTTTGATGGTCTTTTTAACCTATCAGTTTAAAATAATTGCTTAGATACTGGTCCTACTTTTTAATGGTAACTATAGGGATCATTTATAAATAAAACTTCTTTCTTTTTATTTTGGAATACTTTGCATTCATATGAACTACTCTTAGCTGCTGGTTTTGTGGCCAACCTAATATATGGCTTTCAGAAGGGTAATAATTATACATGTTGAAATCACTAAACTTAAATTTTCTCTTTAGACAATTCTGTGCAACTTCAGAGTTTTTAATATGCCCCTGAAGTTTTAAAAGTGAAAATTTATTAGAAAAGTTTGATTAATTTGAGGAGAAGAGATAAGGAGAAAAGTATATAATATTAGACACTTTAATAATAAATGCAATGCACAATTCTGGTCAACATTTTACTAGGATAGTCACTTCCAAAAAATATATTTAGATAAAACCCTTAGAAAGAAAATAGTGTTGGTAGAAAATAGTCAGCTTTCAATTAAGCTGGCAGTTATATTTTAGAGTGGCTGGAGATTCAGGAAATCATATTAAATAAGACAGTGAGGATGAATTAAGTTGGAAACTCGTTATGCTGTTAATCTTAAAGAGAGGTGACACTTTCACCTAATTTTGGTTTCATCTGCATGGCTGTAACATAGCAAAGCCTGAAGGAACATTCCTACTCCTGATCTACTCCAGCTAATCCTCTTATGCTACCCTTTGGGCACTGAATAAATTATAGCTAATCTACAAACAACAGGAGGATCTATGCAATTTCAGCTTTGAGAAGCAAAGACAGAAAAAATTTTCTAGAGGAATGAAAAGTAAGGAATAATGAACACCAGTCCACAATGATTCTTTTTCAAATAAAGATGAAACTACATGTTTGGTCTATAGAAATATGTTTTAGGGAAAAAAAATCCACAGAGATAGGTAGTTTTACTTTGATCACAAATAAATACACCATATTCTCTTTCCAAAAATGTTGATGGAGGAGAAAAGTTCATTTTAGGGAACTGAGCTTACGTAGACTGAAATAGATGTCACTGATAGGGTAGGTATCAGAAATCTTCCCAAAATGGAAAGGATCTGCATCAAGAAAGAGTATTAGTCACTTAAATTTGACAACTGGCATAGAAACTTTACAAAACCCAGAAAAGAAACTGTTTAAGGACCAAGTGCCCGCTATTGTTATGATTGTCTAGGACTCTGGATGCCTCTCCTACCCACCTCTGGCTCAGAGTTGACTGCACTAGCCATCAGGATACAGACACATAATCTAAGACAAATACTCTAAAACAGGGGTCCCCAACCCCCAAGCCATAGACCAGTACTGGTCTGTGGCCTGTTAGGAACTGGGCCACACAGCAAAGGTGAGCTGCTGGTGAGTTTACTGCTGCTCCCTATTGCTAGCTAGCATTAGGATCTAAGCTCCACCTGCTGTTAGATGAGCAGCAGCATTAGATTCTCACAGGAGTGTGAAAACTATTATGAACTGCACATGCAAAGGATCTAGGTTGAGTGCTTCTTTTGAGAATCTGGTGCCTGATGATTTGTAACTATGCCCCATCACCCCAAGATGAAACCACCTAGTTGCAGGAAAACAAGCTCAGAGCTCCCACTAATTCTACATTATGATGAGTTGTATAATTATTTCATTGTATATTACAATGTAATAAAAATAGAATTAAAGTACACAGTAAATGTAATGCACTTGAATCATCCTGAAACTAACTCCTACCCCACAGTCCGTGGAAGAACTGTCTTCCACAAAATTGGTCCCTGGTGCCAGAAGAGTTGGGGACCTCTGCTCTTACAATTAGGTGAGATATAGAGATTGTCAACTTTTGGGGACATGTTCTTTTCAACTGTTTGTTAGTCATCTCTACTTTCCTTTTTTTTTTTTTTTTTTTTTAATTGTCTATATCTGTAGCCTTTGCCAACTTTCTAATGAGAGACTTAGCTTTTTAATTGCTTATCAGTGTGTTAGATATCTTCATATTCTGAGGACATTAAATAGATATTTGACATAAAGTTGCAAATAATGTTCCTTCATTAACTTTAAGCCCTTTAATAATGGCTCATAACAGATCTTATACATTTCTTTTATATATATATCTATAGCTATTAATCACTTCACAATTTCTGCCTCTGGTATCTTACATAAATGTTTTCTTACCATTTAATTTATATGAATATTTTTTCTGTATAAATGTTTTATCTAGAGAGATTAAAATTACTCTCAAATTTTGAAATGTTTTATCAACTCATTTGCATTTAATCTTTAAATCTATTTTAAATTGCTTTTGAATGAAATAAGGTTCTAAGTTTTTCTTTAATGATAGACAACTGTCAATCATAGACAATTCTTCATGTATGATTTATAATATAATCATTACAGTATACTAAAAGTATTTTGGTTTTGTCTGCCCTGTTCTGTTTTAAAATTTTTCCTCATAGCTGTACAAAAATATTTAAGACTACTGAAGTTTTAGAATCACTTTTAATATCTGATAATAGATACTAAACTATTAGTTGTTTGTTACCTTATTTATTGAAGCATAATTGCATATTAAGCAGCATACATTTAATATGTATAATTTGCTAAGTTTGAAATACAGAAAGATCCATACAACTATCATGACAATGACAATAATTAGCATATCCTTCATCTCTAAAAGTTCACTCATGTCTCTTTGTCATTCTCTTGTCTTTCCAGTTCGGCCAGTATCAACCCTATTCCTATATATCCATTGATTGTCATGATTTTTCATCAATACAGATAACTTTGCTTTTTAAAAATATTATATAAGCAATCATTCAGAATGTAACTTTAAGGGGTCTGGCTCCTTTTAATCATAGCTATTATTTTTAGATTCATATATGTTGTTATGGGCATCAATAGTTTATTTTTTGCTACATAGTATTCTGTTATATTTCCACATTGCGATTTTTATACCCAACTACCTATTAGTAGATGTTTGGGCGGTTTCCAGTTTGGGCTATTCCAAACAAAGCTTCTTCGTTATATGTATATAAGTATTTGTATGGATGTATGCTTTTTCTCATGTAAATACCTAGGAGAGAAAATAACTGAATTGTATGGTAGGATTATGTTTTACTATTTTCAGAAACTGATAAAATTATTCCCAGGTGATTTTACCATTTCTGCCATCAATGTACACCCTCTTTGTAGAAGGGACTATTCAAGTATTGTGCTCAATTATTTGAGAATTTTATGCTCCAGATACAAGTCCTTTGTCAGCCATATGGGCTAGTTTGTGATTTGTTTGCATATTTTTAAACATTATTTTCTGCAGAGGGGAACACGAATCCTAGGACATATGTAACATTTTAGGGTTATAATTTTTCTCTTATGATGTCTCCTAGATGTTTTATAGCTTTATATTTAGTCCTATGATGCATTTTGAGATAATTTTATTATAAGTTTTGAATTATATGTAAAGACATTGACATGCCCATTTGTTGAAAAAGGCTTCCATTTATGTATTGAATTACATATACATCTTTGTAAAAAATCTATCAACCATATGTATGCGGGTCATTTTATTAATAACCTTTGATCCATTGATAAACTATTCAATAGCTATGCCAACACCTTGTTGACTTGATTATTGAAGCCTTGTAATAAGACTTTAGATCATATTGTATATGCCTTTCAGCTTTATTTTTTATTTTTCTAAAAATCTGTGGCTTTTCTAGGCTATTTGCATTTTCTCATAAATTTTATAATCAACTCATCAATTTGTACAATAAAAGCTTTCTATTCTTTTTTATTGGTGTTAAGTTTAATTCATATATCAATCTAAGAATAAATGACATTCATATATCATCTTCAGATATATATATCTTTCCACAATTATTTGTCTTCTTCAGCTTCTCTTAACATTACTTTGCATTTTTCCCTCTACAGATCTTGAACATTGTTTGTTGAATATATCTCTACCAAGCATTTCATATTTCTGACTCTCTTGTAAGTGATAATTTTTATTTCTATTGTTGAATGTTTGTTCTTAGTATATATAAGTTAAAATCATTTTTCTAGTTTAATCTTATATTTTGAAACTTTGCTAAAGTTATCTATTCTAGAAGTTTATTTTGTAGATTTGGTGGAATTTTCAACACAGTTGATCATGTCTTCTGCAAGTGGAGATTTAGTTCTTCCTTTCAAAACTGAGTGGATTTTATTTGTTTTTCTAGTCTTATTATGTTGGCTAAAACTTCTGTTACACAGTTGAAAAGAAGTAAATGGAGAAATTATCTATCCCTTACTCCTGATTTTAGTTTAAAAGCATTAAGTATTCCAGCATTAAATATGATATTATCTATAAATTTATTTGGAGATGCCCTGACTCAACTGAGTAAAATCCATTTTACTAAGATATATTATCAGAAATGAATATTCTAAATGCTTTTCTGCATCTGTTGGGATGACAGTGTTTTGTTTGATTTAGACTGCTTATGTGGTGAATTACATGACAACAATTATTGTTTTATCTGTTTCTAGATGATGTTTTATCAATTTTTGTTTTATTTATTTGATGTTTTGGCTCTAAGTACACATCAGTTTGGATTCTTAAAGACTTTTGCCACTTCAATTATTAACCTTGGCAATATTCTTTGCTCATAAATCTACTGTATTTGATATTAATAATGTTACTCCAATTTCCTTTTGATTAGTTGTAGAATGGAATTTTTCTATTATTTAATTTTATTTCAGTGTCTGTATTAGGTTAAATCTCTTATTAACAGCATATTATTAGGTTTTTCTTTTTTATCAAAACTTACAATCTTTTACCTTGAATTCTGTTTGTGGTTTTAGTGGTTATTTTAGGTTTCATACTATTCATTTTTATTAGTCTATTTTTAAGTACTATTTTCACCTTGTGAATATACGAGCCTTATAATAGTAGTGTCCCATTTTCCCAACTGATATTATGGGCTACTGTTGTCCCAAATTTTATTTTATGTATATTATATGCTACATTGTGGGTTTTTTTCTTAAAGGATTAACTTTAAGAAAATGAAATTTAAGAAAAAGCATTTTATACTCCTTCACATATTCAGTTTCTGGTATTCTGTATTTCTTTTCATAGAATTTCAATCTTATGTATATATCTAAAAGAATTGAAAAAAATTCTTCAAACAAAAACTTGTACGCAAATATTTCTAGCAGTATCATTCATAATAGACAAAGGTGGAAACTATCAAAATGTCCATTAATTAATGAATGGATAAGCAAAATGTGGCATATCTATACAATATAATATTGTTTAGCCATAAAAAATGAACAAAACACTAACTAAATAACCTTGAAAACATTATGATAATTAAAATAAGCCAAACAAAAAGTCCATGTAATCTACAATTATGTTTATACAAAATGCAAAAATTTAGCTAATTTATAGAGACAGAAAGAGGTTAGTATTTGCCACAGATTGCAGGGTGGATAAATAAATGGATAGTGGCTATGTAATGAGTTATGGTTTACTTTTGAGCTTATGAAAATGTTCTAGAAACTAGATAGTAATTATTATTTGCACAATGTGGTGAATATTCCTAATAACACTAAATTATACACTTTAAATGGTTACAAGAGTCAATTTTATGAAATGTGCATTTTACCATGATAAAAAATAGCTTGATATCCTGATTATATTCTCATCATAATTTTCCCCTTTTTTCAAAAATATTATGTAATTTAAATTAAATACACTATGCTATAGCAATTTTCTCCATCCATCTATGTACAACTTAATTTAAGAGAATTTATTGGTAGAAATACAAACTTGGAAGTCCGTTTAGTTGGTTACTTTTATAAATGAAGAAAATTCCCTAAAGACACTAGAAAACATAGATGGTAGAATAGGGACAGGAATTCAGGACTCCTGACCCCAAGATTGTTTCTTACAATACTACAAAATCCTGCTTCACATTAGCAAAGACAATTTGCATATAGAGACTATTACATTATGGAGAAAGCTTATGGATTGATTCCTCATTTCATTTGATGCATTTATAAATTGTATTTGTTATAAGTAAGTTCATAAATGAGGATGAAGAAAATGAGGGAATGTTTAGTAAAATTAGGTAGAAAAGATAAGATCAATGCATACCATAAGTTCATATGTATTTTCTAAAGGTAGGCTGAAAATGAAATATGTAGAGCTCCTATATGTATCTGAGTCTTCCAGAATTCAAATAAAGACAGAGATGCATTTATGCGTGATGGTTAACATTTATTATGTACTGGAGGGAACTATTAATAACAATGAGACTTCAGAAATATTTTCTCTTGTGCATCCCAATGAAATGATGCTGTAAATAAGGAATAATGTATTATTCCCATATTTTTCAATGTTTTCACAACATGTTCTTCTTTCATCTATCAGTTCTAAAATTTATAATATTTTATACCATTTTCTGTAAACTACAAGCCAATAGCATAACCCCAGGTTGGAAAAAAGCTTTAAGTTTTTAGTAATTATTATATATTTAGCAGAAAAATTTGGAGAAAATAAATATAACCACCTCTAATATTAATGCCCCCCCAAAAAAATAACAAGGAATTAAATGTATTTATTACACATTATATAAAATGTACATTCTTGCTACTTTTCCCTTTAAGATTCTCACTTCTTGCAGACAAGGTATAAGTAGAGGTATCAGGATGTTACTAAAGTATATTATAAGCTTTTGCTAGTGAACTAAGTATGACAAAAGACATATTTTTGTTAAGCAAAATGTAGAAGGTGACAAGAAAAGATAATGCTGTTAAAGAAAATGATAACTTTAGGGCAGAAAACAAGAAAAGACAAGACCAAGAGACCCTTAGGGTGGGTCTTAAACCCACAATCCTAGAAGGAATGCCAATGCCAAATCCCCAAAGCATCAGGGTAACGGAGGAAGGCAGCCAACACCACCAAATACCAAAAACTTGGAGTACCTGAGTATCAACCAACGAGGGTTCCCACATGACATGCCAGAAATTCCAGAGTATCTGGGAGCCAACCAAATGCTGAAAACTCTAGAGCGTACAGGTGTGGACCACAGTGAACCCAAAAGGCCTGTTTGGGACCACAGAACAATGTGACTTTGTTGTTCCAGGGTCAACACAATGGAGGACTTCTCACAACCAATTGTCCTATTTTAAACAAACAATGATGTCTTTGGGCAGTCAAACAATAGGGGATGTTGACCACTTAGCCAGAGGGTTTCATTACTGGATATTGTAGGAGAGTGGAAAGCAGAGAGGACACTCACCCATCCACAAGGGCCAAAATTAGGTTGTTCAGTCTTTCACATGGGACCCAGGTGAAGGTCTCTCCAAGTTTTCTCAGCTTGGGAGGGACTGACAGCCACAGTGGGAGCTGGGAGACAGTGTGGAGACCAGCTACCTACCTGCCTGCTAGTAGAAGCAGCAGCTCCCACATGAGGTGGTAGCACTATGACTGTTCATTTACTCAGCTCCACTGCCCACCAGGAATCATAATCGCTCTTGCTTTTTATTGTTTCAGTCTCAGTGTCATAACTCTGTAGATTTTGATCACCTTCTTGCTTTCTCTGACCAATTTCTGCCTCTCACTGACCATCTCACTGACCACTGTCTAGCCACTTCTCACTGTCTGTCTGTCCCACCCACTGTCACATCTTTGTCTCTCTCCAATTGCCACCTCTTTGGCTTTTTCATCCTTTCATGTTAGCCAGATGGTGCAGGGCATATGTGCCCCCAAATTGCAGCTTAGCCAGAAGGGTTATTGGCTTCATCCAAGAAAGAATTCAAGGGTGTGCTGGTGACAGCAACTTTTAATAAAGCAGCAGCATACAGTAGCAGCAGAGGTACTGCTTTGTGCAAAGCAGAGCTGCCTCATAGGCAGTGTTCCCAGAGTAGCAAAGGTTCAGAGACAGTTCTGTAGTCATATTTATACCCACTTTATACGAAAAGGAGCAGATTATGCAGAAATTTATTTAAAAAGTAGTAACTTTCAGGTCATCAGATCATTGCCATGGAAAAAACCAGTAACTCTGGGGAGATTCCATGGCAATGATAAACTGACATGTCACACTGGTGGGTGCATCTTACAGAGAGGAGCTTTTGCCTCTTCTCTATTTCAGCTAGTTCTCAACCTGGTCCAGTGTCTAAGCCCTATCTCTGGAGTGGAATTCAGCTTCCTACCTCACTTGGTTTATCTGTTTCCTTTAAAGCCATCCCTTAATTGTATTGCCCGTACACATAATAGCAGTTTCCTGGATCATAGTTAGCTATTCAAATTTGGATATATGATTAAGCTTACATATACACATATTTAGGGTAATGGATACAGTGAACAAGTGGAACTTCTAATGTGCTAAGAAAGCAATGCTAATTCTTACCTGACCTACTGATATGGTTTGGCTCTGTGTCCCCACCCAAATTTCATCTCAAATTGTAATGCCCATGTGTCAGGGTAGGAACCTGGTGAGAGGTGGTTGGATCATGTGGACCATTCCTTCCATGCTATTATCATTATAGTGAGTGAGTTCTCATGAGATATAATGGTTTAAAAGTATGTGGTGTATGGTTTTGTTTTTTTTTTTCCTTTCTCTCTCTCTCTCCCTCATGCCACAATATAAGATGTGGCTTGCTTCCCCTTTGCCTTCCACTATTATTGTAAGTTTCCTGAGGCTTCCCCAGCCATGTGGACCTGTGAATCAATTATACCTCCTTTCTTTATAAATTAGCCAGTTCAGGTAGTTCTGTATAGTGATGTGAAAACAGACTAATAAACCTACCAACATACTCATGTAAAACCATGTTTAGGGTTAAGGGTTATCTGCCATTTGGGTAAAATTGTGGACACATGCTAATGGCATTTCTGGTAACTCTTGATAAATAAAAGTTGCCTTGTGATTTCGATTGATTAAAAAGATAACTTCACATAAATAGTTAGGACTTGTAATTCCATGTAGGAGTCAAACTTCCTTCTTGTTTTAATTTTCCTTCTTTTTTCACCCTTTTATTGACTAATTATAATGACCCGAGACTGGACTTATTTCTTGCTTGGCCCATATTTCATCATCACAAGCAAATATATTTGATCTCATAACCATGAGAATACAATAACTTTCCAAACACACCTCTCTGGTTGTCTGCCACAGATGGACAACTTTAGTCAGCTACTAATCTTTGGACAATTTGTCCAATATTTGTCATTGGCTAGTTCATCTGTTGCTCCCCAAAGTCCAGAGGCTACACCAGCTGTTCAAGTAATCCCACTAATGTTCTATTTTCTTGATTTGAACTGAGCAGGAAGCATCTCCCACTGCTCCACTATACCAAGGATACGTTAGGTTGTGGGAGATCTACAGCACAATTTTCTCTAAAAATCCCAACTTTCCAACTCATCTCTTAATCTGTTGTATGCTGAAGGTACATTCTCAGTTAAAGGTCATAGTTTTGGAAGACCTCTTCTACTGCTCTTGTTTATATGATCTAGCAACTTAAATGGAATATAGGGATAGCTAGTCTCTCTATTTTCTTGGTGCCACAGAAAAAAGAGAAACAGAAGTGTTATTTGTCATATTCTTACATACACAATCAAATTTATATTCCATAAATGGTAAATTAAGTAGAACCATTGTTTACATGATATTTTGAAGGATATAATATATAAGAGTTTTTTTATTTATCCAATATTTATAGTGTACTTCTACTTTTTTTGTACAATGAATAGGCAAATATGCTACTTTATAAGGTAGAATTGGAAAAGAATAAAATTTGTTGAACTACTTTATGACTTATAATGCAGGAAGCTACACTTATTCTAAAGAGCACCATGACTTAGCTTCCAGTGACAAGGCATTCCCATATTGGTAATCTAGAACAAACACTCTTCCAGAGCCATCAGCACTAACAACTATCATTGCTGCTACTCCACATGTCATCTCATAATAATACCTTTGCATTGGTATCAACAAACAGAAGCGTTAGGTACAAGCTTCTTTGACAGTGACCATGAGATAAGGATATAGCTTTTACTTGTTCCTCTTGTTATTTGTATCGATTATGATCAATCAATTGCTCCACGTTGTAGAAAACAATAGATCTGAGACACTTACAACTGCTTTGTTGACATATAAAATGAATGGCTAAAATATAAAATGCATGGTTTTCTTTAGGAAAGTGGACTTTTGCAGAACTGCCATATGTCAATCTTGTTCCACAGTGTCACTGGAGTAAAAGAACTGAGAGTGAAAACACATACTACCATATAAACACCATCTTATGGAGTGAATATGTATAGTTACTTGAATAAAATACATAAATTAAAGTATGTAAGGTAGATATTAGTGTTGTGTACACAGACATTCAACTTTTCATCTTTCTAAACATTCATGAATGTCACAGGACTACAAAGAATGATTATTCGTCTCTCAACCTTAAACTAAACTAAATTAAGGATTCAAATAAAAGAAATTTTCATTTCATCATGAACATGTCATTGCTGGCATATGTCTTAAACAAAGAAAGTTAATTCCTTATAATCATTAGCCACTCATGAAATAAACTAAATTTATCCACCATTACCACATCATCACCATACCCCAAATAAAGTACTTGATGGTCTCTGAAAAAGCTTTGTATTTACTTAATCATTTTATTGAAAGAGGGTCTTGGATAATAATAATTTTTTAAATAAATTCAAACTTTAGGAAGCACCATCCATTTTTTGTCTGTTATTTGTCCCTATTAACAATTGAAATTTACACTGCAACCCCTTCCTTTGCCATTCTCAACTACTTCCCTGAGAAAAAGTTAGCTAATTAAATTTCAAGCTAATTGCCTACACACACAACAGTGTAATATCTGTAGTCAAAGTAATAATAAAGTGACTTTTGATCATCAGTGGAAACCTGCATCTAGCTCTCAACCTTGTAACCAGAGGGATATCACAAAAATTACAGAATAGAAAAGAAACAGAGAGAGTAAACAACACCCATAAAAACAAACAGGAAATGAAACTAGAATCTTTAGCTGAATGAAGAAAATGTTGAAGGGTCATGTAATAATCCAGGGCTTTAAATACTAAAGTCTTTTTAGTAAGAAAAACAAAAACAAATTTTTACATCCCTGTGAAGGACCCAACAATGATCGGAGGGATAACTCATAATTTGTGGAATAAATTACTCATAATGGAACCTGAAATTATTGACACAGTGGGTTTGGGGAATGTACTGCTTAAAAAAGAAAATTTATTATTCTTAGTATTCTTTAGTATTGCTTCCTATAGATATAAAGCTGGCATATAAGACAACTCAAGCCCATTTTCTTCTATATATGCAACTTGTTTAATAAACATTTAATTTTTAATCTTTAAATAAGAGCTGTACTGTTTTTTTTTCTCCTCAGAATTCCATCATAATTTTTAGGGAATCTAATTTTTATCCAGAACTAAAATATTTATGCTACTTGTATTAAAGCATGTACTTTTTATTTTAGTATTTAATTAATTTCCTATATAGAAGTGTGTCTAAGTTCCTGACAGGCAAAAGATTTTTTAAAATATACATAGTATTCTATTTTATCAATTCATATTTTTTCTCAGCAAATGACACAAGGAATTGTCAAATTCCTAAATATATAATATATCATTATCAAAAGTGACTAATAATCTTGCCATAAAATTCTGGAGAATACATTTTTATTAAACAGTTTAAATGAAAGAGTTTCCTTTATACTTTCATCTTAATTATTACTATATAAAAGCTATTTTTAGACTAGATTGAATCTTATACAGCCCTTTAAAGCCTATTTGAAAATTTTTTATTTTGAGTATTTACACTTTTCAAAATCAAGTAGAAGGGAATTGCATTAACATATAAAAATATTTTGAAAGGTAAAAGGAAGTTTCTTTCTTTAAATTTAACAGTCTCAATTACATTTCTGTGAAAAGTTTAGTGATAGCTCAGTTAATCAAAATTAGAACATCGACTCATGTTAGCAAAATATTTAACAGAAAAATAGGTATAAGATAAATTTAAATCTAGAAAAAATAATGTGACCATGTAAGATTTAGTTCAAATTAAAATGAAGAACATATATGTACTCCACATATGTGATAACAGTAATTTAAATTAAGAGCCAGGCTATTCTATATTCTCCTTCCAAATCAGAGAATGCTTATGTCATCTTTACTTTATTACTCTTATTAAGGCAAAAAATAGACTAATAAAATTTTGGAACATTTAAAGCATGAAGAGTTTCTGGTAGAAAGCTCTCAACTCACTAGAAAATGCAATTGCAAAGAATGTTTTATTCCTTAAGAATTCCGATTAACTAATATTGTATTATATTGTTACAATATAAAGAGTTTATTTTAAAATACCATAAATACAACATGTAATTCCATTGTAAGAATACGGCATTCATTCTTGAGTTTTAAATGTTATTTTTCTTCCCATTTGTGCTTTGTAAATATTTTCAAGACTTTAGTTATCCCCATACAAACTTGAGAAGAAAGGAAGGTAATTAAATATATTCTTTAGATGATCTAGAGCACAATAGAGCTATTTGGACTATCAGACAATAGAAGTGATATTGAGTAGGTCTAGAAAGACCCTCACTTGGCTGGTCC
The DNA here is from genome assembly GCF_001604975.1 of Cebus imitator. Classification (NCBI taxonomy): domain Eukaryota; kingdom Metazoa; phylum Chordata; class Mammalia; order Primates; family Cebidae; genus Cebus; species Cebus imitator. The sequence continues at coordinate 2,797,659 of NW_016107419.1, forward strand.
ATCTGCCTCCAGCTTCTTTTGACATCCTTGCCAGTCTCAGTGGTAAGAGCAGAAGAACTATACCCTTTCTTCTACCTTACCTTTATTCTGAGTTTCTAACTTGTATGTTGTAATTCACTTAGGAATTAAAATTAGATAATCAAACTTCTTCAAATTCTGTCTTAAATAATCAGATTCACAATGAAAGTTTTACGGTTTTTCCAAAACTCATAAGCTGCTAGCCACATTTATGAACTTTATAACAATTACTTTTTGTCTGCACAAAGGTTTTGCTTCTTGTTAGTTTAATATGTACAATAATTTGGGTATTGTTAAATTAATGACATTTGAAACAGGAAGTTATTACTTTATGCACGGCTAGTTGATAGATTGGTCAATTTCACAGGAATAGCTTCGTTGAATGACTTTCTAATTGAAAACAATAACCTCCAAATGGATAGGTTATTCATTCTTAAATTGTTTATTGAAACTGTTGTTAGAGACACTAAGTTCAAAAATAGGCTTGATCATATTTTCAAACGGGAAGAACATCACATAAAGGAAAATATACACATAGAATCTAAGTTAAAATAGAGGATGAAAATATGTGATACGACTAAATAGAAAATGGCCCAGTATTGGGATGATGTTTTACTCAAATTCAGTTTTCACGTAAATGTTCTCAAAGTTGAAACCTTTGTCACATGGCAAAGACTTGACCAACTTGTGAGCAGGCAATTGGCCAGCCTAGCAGATGGACGTGAAAGAATCTAGCCAAAGATGGATTTGTTCCATGCCAAGTAGCTGTGACGTGTATATTAAGATCATTATTCCCTGATGAGAAATTCAAAACATCTGTCCATTTGGGGCTGCTGTTTCACCAGATGGAAGCTTGTAACAACTGCTAAAGCAGCCAATACTGAAGTGATTTTTCAGATTATCAAATAGAATATTTTATAGTTGAACGATGAGGTAAAGATAATTAGCCTTATTTTGAACATATTTCCCTAAAGACTTCAAAAGATAACACTAAATGCAATTTTAGATTTATTTAGTTGCTTTCATTAATATATTACACTCACATGAATCTAATGACCGAATTATTTAGGTTATCATCAGAAACTATTATTGTTGGAGGAAAGAAAATGGAAAACCTGACAAAATTAACAAAAGGTAACTGAATGTGCATTTTTCCCAAAGTGTTTCTCAAACATGTCCAGATTACCCACTGATGTTAAAGCCCACATATTCACCAAATCTACCAAATTAATCAAGAGCTGCCAGTTGTACCAACTTTCTTGTGCTCATTTCCAAGTTTTACATATATGATTACTGGGAGCAAAAGTGAGGTTGGGAATATATTAGGCACCCCTTTGTGTAGGTTTCAATTAATTAATTTTTTATTCCTTTGCACCACTGGGAGCAGGCAGCAGAATCAATGTGCCTCCCCCATTACTATTTTCCATATTTAAAGAAAGAAAAAATAGCTCATGCTTTAGAAAATAGTTTCCTAGATGTAATTAATACATTAAAATAATATCAGTATTTTAGGCCTATTAAGGGATGATTAACATAAAAATTGTATATCTTTAAGATAAAAAACATACTGTGATACACATGTATATTGTGAAATTTTTGAAATACTCTAATATCCACCATCTCACATGGTTACCATGGTGCCTGTGTGGAGAGAACATGTAAGATCTACTCTCTTTGCAAATTCTGAGTATAAAATACCTTAGTATTAACCATAGCCACTATGTTGTACATTAGGTCTCCAGCACTTGCTTATTTATAATAAAAGTTTATACCCTTTGACTAATGTCTTTACACTCCCTATCACCCCCAATCTGCTGGCAACCACCTTTCTGTTCTCTGCTTCTATTAGTTTGACTTTTTTAGATTCCACATATAAGTAAAATCATGTATTGTGTTTCTGTGTTAAACTTATTACGCTTAGTATAATGTCCTCCAGACTCGCCTATGTTGTCATAAATTACAGGATTTATCTCTTTTTTAAGGTTAGTTTACTACTTTGTGTGTGTGTATGTATCTACATATATATGTATATAGAGGCATATAAACACATACATACATAAACATACATACACATATATATATTCTTTATCCATTCATCAATAGACAAATTCCTATATTGTTTCTATATCTTGGTTATTGTGAACAATTCTGCAATGAATCTGAAAATATACATAACTTTTTCAGATAGTGATATTATTTCCTTCAGAAATAAACAAAGAAGTGAAATTGCAGAATTATATGGATGCTCTACTATTAAATCCTCCATACTGATTTCCATAATGGCTGTCCAATATACACTCCCATCAACAGTGTATAAGTGTTCCCTTTTCTCCACATATCTACCAACATTTACCTCTATTTTTGTTAACTATCTTAACAGATGTGAAGTGAGATAGCTCATTGTAGTTTAGATTTGTATTTCCTTGATGATTAATGAGTTGAGAACCCATTCATTACCTGAAAGCCATTTTTATACTGTTTTCATTAAAATGTCTGTTTAAGTCCTTTGCCCATTTTTTGCTATGAACGTATATGTTTCTTGTATATTTTGAATATTAATATTTTATTAGAGAAATAGTATGCAAATTATTTATTCCATAGATTGCCTTTTCATTTGATTGATTAGTTTGCTATTGAGAAACTAATTTGTTTCATATAGTCCCACTTGTTTATTTTTGCTTTTGTTGCCTGCGCTTTTGATGTCATATCCCAAAAAGTCATTGCCAAAATCAATGTCAAGGAAGTGTCGCCCAATGTTTTCTTCTAAGAGTTTTACATTTTCAGTCTTATATTTAGGTCTTTAATCAATTTTGAATTAATTTTTTTTTTTTTTTTTTTTTTTTTTTTTTTTAATTTTTTTTTTTTTTTTTTTTTTTTTTTTTTTTGAGACGGAGTTTCGCTCTCGTTACCCAGGCTGGAGTGCAATGGCGCGATCTCGGCTCACCGCAACCTCCGCCTCCTGGGTTCAGGCAATTCTCCTGCCTCAGCCTCCTGAGTAGCTGGGATTACAGGCACGCACCACCATGCCCAGCTAATTTTTTTTTGTAGTTTTAGTAGAGGCGGGGTTTCACCATGTTGACCAGGATGGTCTCGATCTCTTGACCTCGTGATCCACCCGCCTCGGCCTCCCAAAGTGCTGGGATTACAGGCTTGAGCCACCGCGCCCGGCCAATTTTGAATTAATTTTTGTGTATGGTATTAGAGAAGATTCAGCTTCGTTCTTTTGTATGTGTATATTCAATTTTCTCAACATCATGGATTGGAGACACTTTCTTTTCCCTATTAGTATTTTTGGCAAGTTTGTGGGAAATTGGTTGACCTCATATATGTGGGTTTATTTCTGGGCTCACTGTTATGTTCAGCTTGACAATGTGTCTGTGTTTTTAATGCCACTACCATGGTGTTTGGTGGCTATAGCTTTGTAATACATTTTAAAATCAGAAAGTATAATGCCTCCAGGTTTGTACTGCTTGCTCCAGATTGCTTTTGTTATTCAAACTTTTTTGTGGTTACACATGAATTTCAGGATTTATTTTCTATTTCTGTGAATACAATGCAATTGAGATTTTAATAGACATTGCATTGAATCTATAAAACATTTTTGGTGGTACAGACATTTGGACAATATTAATTCTTCTAATCCTAGAACATAAGATATCTTTTTATTTATTTGTGTCTTCTTCAACTTGTTAACAATATTTTACAGTTTTCAGTGCCCAAATATTTCACCTCCTTGGTTAAATTTATTCCCAAGCATTTTGTTGTTGTTGTCGCTATTGTGAATGGAATTGTATTCTTTCTTTCTTTTTTTTTTTTTTTTGATAGGTTTTTGTTAAAGTGTAGAAATGCAACTGATTTTTGTGGGTTGATTTTATGTCCTCCAACTTTACTGAAATGTTTATTAGTTTTAAAAGTATTTTGGTGAAGTCTTTAGGTTTGTCTATATATGCAAGATCATGTAATCTGCAAACAAAGATAATTTTACTTCTTTCTTTTTCATTTGAATAGCTTTGTTTTTTTCTTACCTAATTGCTCTGGCTAAGACCTTCAATACTATATTGTTTTTTTGTTTGTTTGTTTTGTTTTGTTTGTTTGTTTTGTTTTGTTTTGAGACGGAGTCTTGCTCTGTCGCCAGGCTGGAGCACAGTGGCGCAGTCTCAGCTCACTGCAACCTCCGCCTCCTGGGTTCAAGTGATTCTTCCGCCTCAGCCTCCCAAGTAGCTGGGATTACAGGCGCGTGCCACCACACCCGGCTAATTTTTCTATTTTTAGTAGAGACGGGGTTTCATCATGGCGAGAATGGTCTCGATCTCGTGACCTCGTGATCCGCCCGCCTCGGCCTCCCAACGTGCTGGGATTACAGGCGTGAGCCACCGTGCCCGGCCTTCAATACTATATTGAATAGAAGTGGCAATAGTGAGCATTCTTGTCTTGTTCCAGTTCTTAGTGGAACCACTGAGTACAATGTTAGTTGTGGGTTTTTCAGACAGAACCTTCATTATGTTGAGCTAGCTTCTTTCTATATCTAATTTGTGGGGAGTTTTTATTATAAAAGGATGTAAAATATTGTCAAATTGTTTTTCTGGATCTATTGAGATGATTATATCATTTTTATCCTTCATTCTATTAACTTGAGGATTTATATATATTGATCTGTGTATGTGAAACCATCTTTGAATACCAGGAATAAATCTTGCTTGATCATGTTGTATGATCCTTTTAATGTGCTGTTGTATTCTGTTTGTTACTATTTTGTTGAGAATTTTTGCATCTGTGTTCATCAGGCAGCATGGTCTATAATTTTACTTTGTTAAAAATGATTAATACTACTTCTTTTTAAAATGTTTGGTAGAATTTACCAGTGAAGTCATCTGGCCCTGGGCTTTGCTTTGTTGGAAGATTTTTTAATGACTGATTTGATTTTCTGTAATTATTCCATGCAGATTTTCTATTTCTTCATGATTCCGTGCTTGCAGATTGTATATTTCTAAGGATTTATCCATTTGATCCAGGTTATCCAATTCGTCAGCATTATAATTGTTCTCAGTAATCTCTTATGAACCTTTGTGTTTCTGTGGTATTACAAAAATGCCTCCTCTTTTATTTTTGATTTTATTTTATTTGAACCTTCTCTCCTTCCTTGGTTAGCAAAAGATTATAGTCTCTATTTTATTTATTTCTGTTTTAATATTTGTTATTTCCTATCTTCTGCTAACTTAGGCCTTAGTGTGTTCTTTTTCCTAGTTTCTTAAGGTTAAAGTTAGAATGTTTGAAATTTTTTTTAATGTACCCATTTATCAATATAAACCTCCCTCTTAAACATGCTTTTGATATTTGCATGTTGCTTAAACACACCATGCAAAACAACATATGTTTTTTTTTATTTGTCTCAGTATATTTATTACCCTACTCATTTCTTCTTTGTCTCACTAGTTGTGCAGAAGGATGTTCTTTAATTTCTATATATTTATATGTTTTCTGGTTTTATTCATTATTGGTTTCTAGTTAAATGCTTTTATAGTCAGAAGAGATACTTGATATGATTTTAGTTTTTTTTAATTTGTTAAGGTTTGTTCTGTGGCCTAATATATAATTCTTCCTGGAGAATGTTTTGTGTCTGCTTAAGAAAAATGTATATCCTGCTGCTGTGGGATGAAATGTAGTGTGTATGTTTGTCTCATCCATTTGGTCTAAAGTTCGTTCAAGTCTAACTTTCCCTAATAAGTTTCTGTCTAAATGATCCATATATTGTTGAAAGTGAGCTCATGCATGTAATCCCAGCACTTTAGGAGCCTGAGGCAGGCAGATTGCTTGAGCCCAGGAGTTCAAGATCAGCCTGGGCAACATGGCAAGATCCCATCTCTACAAAAAATGAAAAAATTAGCCAGGTGTGGTGGTGCACAATGAGCTTCCACCTCAGAAGCTGAGGTAGGAGGATCACTTGAGCTCAGGTGGTCAAAGTTGCAGTGAGCTGTGTTTGTGCTTCTGCATTCTAGCCTGGGTGACAGGGTGAGACCTCATCTCAAAAAGAAAAAAGTAAAAAAAAGAAAGTAGGGTATTGAAGTCCCCTAATATTATTGTTTTGCTATCTATTTCTCCTTTCAGTTCTGCTAATATTTGCTTTATATAAAATTTAAGGTCTCTAATGTTGGATGCATATGTATTTACAATTTTTATATACTTTTGATGAATTGAAATTTTTATCATAATTATAACCTTAGTTGTCTCTTATCACAGTTTTGTCATAAAGTTTATTTATGTGACATAGCTATTCATTCTCTCTTCTGTTTCCCATTTGCATGGTATATTTTTTCCATCATTTTGCTTTCAGCTTATATGTGTCCTTGAAACTGGGGGGCATCTCTTATAGGCAAAATATCATTTTGTTTGTTTTGTTTTTATTCTTTAGCCACTCTGTTTCTTTTTATTGGATAATTTTATTCACTTACATTTATAGTAATATTGAATGGCTAGGGCTGAGTCATATGGCTACTAGGGCCAGTCCACAGTTGGGTTCATAGAAGGCCTGTTACCTGGTTCCAGCTCTGCTGAGCCATGGTTCTAGACAGAACAGTATCCATCCAGGACCACGGCTGAGGAGAGCTAAAGCCAGCTTATTAGGCTACTTCAGGGTATACAGTAGAGTTCCCAGATGATGGGCACATTAGCAGGGATACAGCTATATTTGGTTCACACTAGGTCCCTGAGCAGACTTCCACTGGATCTTACTGGGCAGGCAGTACTAAAAACAGAGCTGGATCCAGGACATAGGGCTGCTTCAGGATCTGCAGTCCAGTATACAGCCAATGAACCTGTTACCAGTGGCATGAAGGGGTATGTCTGGCTGTCTCTGGGTAGGCAGGATGACTTTGGACTGGTGATAGAGCAGGGCTGGATATCAGTTACAGTGTCACTTCAGGATTCAAAATTATGTCTACAGCCTATGGGTCAGTTACCAGGATATAGATGGGTGTTACTTCTCCCAGGTCCCTTGGTGGATAAGGACTATTGTAGGATCACAACCAAATAGGAGCTGGAGCTGGGTCCATAGGGAGATGGGCTGCTTCTGGGTTTCTAGACAGGACCACTGTCAGGAAGCCTGCTGTCTGGTGTGAGCCTGACTTTTCTCTTGGGTTCTACCGGCCACTTATCAGGATCTCAAAGCTTCAAAAAAGGCACTTTTGTCTGTAGATGGTTGTCAAATTATTGTTGCTATGGACAGATACCAGAAATCTTCTTGCTGATATAACCTAAGTTCAGTCTTAATGTTTTTGGGTTAAAACATAACATTATAAAATCCTCACATAGCTGTATTCAGTAACATTAACTCTACATTTTCTTTTGAACTTGGTGTCATATGAGCCCACAGCAATTATGTTTTTTCATCAGCTGACAAATGATTTGGTGAATGATAGTGCAAAACTAAAAAGAATATTAACACATCTCAAACCTAGCAACTTCTTGGAACTGCTGACTGTGCCATTTATTTACTGCTTCAGTAGTTGTGCTGCTATGTGTCCTAGCTACAATTAAGCCCCTCATGGAAAGCCACCTCTAGTCTTCATCACTGATAACCAACTATTCCGGCATTGAGAATAATCTTATTTCACACTGCTCATCCTAATGGCTGGTTGGTGATATTAAGATGGTCTATAATGAGAGAAATGGGAAAGTGGGGAGGAGATAAAGTACAAAATAGAGGACCTTCTTTTCTCTTCTTTATAGCTACTACATCTCTGCTGCACATCCCTCACTCAACCCAGAAGCAAAGCAGCAGGGTGTATTTAGAATTCATGTGAAGATCTATTTTTACACTGATAGCTTCAGCAGTATAAATCGTAATCTTCTCACTAGCCCTCCAGCTCTGTTGCTAAATGCATGTTTCTAAACTCCAGATGGAATCTTTATGAGACATGGCAATCTGGTCACTAAAACAGTGTAGGCAATTACTTGTTGGAGTTAGGTAGGCATACCACAGCTTAAGCAGTCGTTGCTCTTCAAAATGGAGAAGTTAGAATCTTGGGTAACTACTGGGCCCTGGAGGGATCTGGTTAGAAGACTGGAATAAAATAAAGGTGAGATTCACGTAAGATCTAAGCATGCTAGGACTATGAAAATAAATCATCAATAGCAGAGTTGCTGCCAAGATGACAGCAACTTCAAAGGTAAATGTGTCAGAGTCTGATTTGGAATCCTGATTGGCTTCTTTAAGGTTCACACTTAGGAATTAACCAGACAGCTTTGAGTTCTAAGTAGGCATCTCAAGAGTTGTGACAGAAATTGGGCTAATGATGGATGACTGTTAACCCTAATTTAAGCCCAAATTATCCTGAAGCTGAAGAAATTATCTCAGAATGGATATAGTCATAATTCCACTACCTACAGTTGAAAAGTAAAGTCTACCCGATAAAGAAAATCTGAAAGGAGACCTGCTCCCTGGGGAAGTACAGCCCTGAGCTAAAAAATCTCAGTCATAAGTCAAGGTCATCTGCTTCAGTCGGGCACAACATAGTGTTCCAAAGGTATTACAAGAGATAATATTTAGCTTGAGAGAGAATTATTTTTAAAAACATGAAGGGAGAATCCATTATGGAACCATGGAAATTTTAAGAAAAATTCCTACTTAGAGATTGAAAAATGCATGAATTTAGGCATAAAATATTGACTCAGTAACTAACAATGGTCCAGCTGCTAAGCTAAGGTTCAAGAATAGGTTCTACCTGCAAAGTAACTTGAAGAAAACAAGGCAGACTTCTCAATTCTTACAGCACTAGAATTGGAATACAAACAAATAGAACAATAATGGACTCCAGAGCCACACTACAACCAGAGTACCAAGTGGATGATCATAATGTAAGACTTAAAGCCAAATCTCACATGGCTTTATAAACCTCTTAAGGCATGGTTTTAGGAAGTTTGTGGAGCTACACTAAAAGCAAAACAGGTCCACTGACCTCAGCTGTTAGAAGAGACAGATTATAATCATTTCGAGTATGTAGGTCTAATAGTGAAGATCATTATTATCATTGTTATGAACACAATTGTAGTTGTAGGTCTTTTTCCTAAAGCTTTCCCTACCATTTGAATCAAGAAGCCATCACTGAGCACCTTCTATGTTCAATGCATGTTGCTAAGGTCCTGCGGGCACTGCAATGATGCACAAGTTTGCCAGACATATTACAACTAGAAAATGCAATAGAGTTTGTAAAAAAATAAAGAGGTTATATGAAAGAACTTCTGGCCTGCTAAATTCTTTAAAATTCTGTGAACAATTAGATATATTTTAAAAAACGAAGGTGTGAAAATTCACCTTAAAAAATTCCTATCTATGAAAAATAAAACATAATACATTTTACATGAAGCATCAATTTCTATTCATCTTTTTAGGAATATATGAATTGTAAAATGTGATATGCATTTGATTTTATATTTGAGTCACACAGAAAGCCAGTCTTTTAAAATCTATACACGTGAAACTTATTTCAAAGAAAATCTCTGGATTTATATAATTTTTTACAATTAAAGGGATTCCAACTAAGAGTACTGTTTTGATATTATTGAACAGTAGCTGCCTCTCTAAGTATTGCCTGGAGGACAAATTCATAATACTACTATTTTGAAAATGACTAGGTCACTGCTGAAAATTGGGTGATTTATTTTTGCCCAGTAGGATCTGTATTATACATTTTCTCACATGCAAATCTCTTTGATTAGTTCTTTTCTTGAAGTGGTAGAGAATAACCCATTAGATAATATGAATATTCTTACCCCAGCTCTTCACTGTACTCTTTGACTATTCGACTCTATAGTCTCAATCCTAAATTTCAACACTGCTCAGGCTTCATGTATAATATATTCCTAAAGAAAATGGAAAGTTCAGTTTCCTGATGATAGAAAAATAATACTCTCTGTGTGTCTATGTGTGTATGAGAATAGATCTCTTGAGCCTAACTGAAAATATATATATATATACACACACACATATATACACACACACACGTATACATGCATGAATAACACATAAACTTTATATATATATGTGATGTATGCTCTCGTATAATATGTATAAATTTTACTTAGTAATGATTATATTTCTACAAAGAGAAGGAATATATTTGTATAAACTCAGTGTAGTTATTATTTTTAATAAGCAGATTTACAGTTTGCCCCATCACTGGTGATAAGCCACCCTACAGAAACGTGACTTTGGCACCACCAGTGTAAACAAAGCTAATACATTTTTTTCAAACGGAATTCTTTGCATCTATCAATGACAGAATGTGTAGGAAATTTGTTTCATAGCTCAGTGAATTTCTGTGTCATCTTGACTTTTGTGTCTCCAGATTTTTTTATTCTGCTTTTCAGATTGCTTTGCTTATTCCTGTAAGCTTATTGCAGCTCAGTAAATAAATTTAGTTTTTCAGTTGGGCTCAAGAGATCTATTCTTATAAACCTTTCTCATCTTCTCTTAATTTCTTGGGGATTGGCTACGCTTATTCATTGCTAAGGTATTATCAGGGGATTTTCACCTTTTCTAAGGGATATCAAGATATGCATTTAATGAGACATTGACAATAGTAATGGGAATAACTGTTATTTTATTACTCCAAGGCTTGCATGGAGATTACACTGTGTTTCAAATTATTATGCTGAGTATAACCTTTGAATACAGTATTTCCCTTTTTTCACAATGTTCTTTTAGATACATAAATTGAGTGAGTATTCTGTTCTACGGTTTTATCCATATATTCAAGCTTCAGTGGTTTATGACGGTCTAACATATATTCTTTCTTTTTTCATCTAGTGTCTTTCCTTTCATTAGTTCTCTATAAATTGGTAGCTTTAGAAGGTGAGCAAGATAATGATTTGAACTGCTGCTTATCTAATGTAATTCATTGGAAACTCTGATAAGTTTTGGTGAGTGTGGAAATAATTATGTATAAAAAAAAGAGGTTTGAAAGTTATCACGTATATTGGTAGGGATGCAGAGTAAAGGAAACTTTTATACACCATTGGTGGGAATGTAAGCTAGTAAAGCCTCTACAGAAATAGTATGAAAATTTTGCAAAAAACTGAAACACAATTATCATTTGATCTAGCAATTCCACTGCTGGATATCTATCCAAAGAAAAAAAATCAATATATCAAAGGGATACCTGCACTTTTATATTTACCGCAACACTATTCACAATAGCAAGAAAAGGAACCAACCTAAGTGTCCATCAGTGGAGAAATGGGTGAAGAAAACATGATATATATGCATAATGGAATACTATTCAGTCATAAAAAGAGTGAAATCCTGTCATTTGAAACAACATAGATGAATTTAGAAATCATTATCTTAAGTGAAATTAGCCAGGCATAAAAAGTCAAATATCCTATGCTCTCATTTATATGTGGGTGCTGAAAAATTTCAACACATAGATATACAGTGTGTAAAAATAGATAACAAAGACTGGGAATGGTGAGTTGAGATGGGGGGATCAAGAGAAGTGGGCTAAAGGATAAAAATACACAGTGAGAAGGAACAAATTCACCATTTGATAGCAGAGTAGAAGCACTATACTTAAAACATATTTTGTACTCAGGTCATAGACTTGAGTCTATGTTTTATCCTGACTTAATCACTGTGCATTATATACATGTAGAAATACATCACATTCCTCATACATTTTCACTAATAAAAAGTTATAAAATATACTTCCACTGATTATGAAAGCATATTTTTTCTCTCATTTGCATTGATACTTTATTTTCATCATTGTAACTTATTCTACATTTTAAAAGTATCTTCTTTCTTACTTTAATGGCTACTTTAATTCTGATATGTAGTAGTTTTATTTGCTGGACTTCTAAATATTCAATAGTTTTCAAGAATAAAGAAAACATTAAATTTTAAATATAATTTAGATGTTATATTTATTTTCTCAAAATTGATGCTTGAATACATTAACAGGCAAAATGTAATTTTCCAGACCACCTTATGGTATAGTGATTCTTCCTCTCAAAAATAAAGAAAATTACACTTACTATATGTCAGAAATGTCTTTATAATATGCATTATAAACACACACAAATCAAAAGTTTGATAAAACAAGCTATAGACTGGAAGGAAATATTTGCAAAGGGCACATCTGATAAAGGGCAGCTATCTGAACTAAAAAAATGTAAAAAAAACCTCAGCAATAGTAAGATTTGCAACCCAATGTTAACATTAGCAGAAAACTTGAATAGACACCTCACAAAAGGAGATACACACATAGTAAGTAAGCATATAAAAAGATGTTCAACATCATATGTCACTAGGACATTGCAAATTACAACAACAATGAGATACCATTACATGCCTATTGGAATGGCAAAAATCCAAAACTGAAAACTTTAAATGCTGAAGTAGATGTGGAGCAACAGGAACTTTCATTCATTGCTGGTGGAAATGCAAAACCGTATAGCCACTTTGGAAGACAGTTTAAACGTTCTTTTATAAAACTGAACATACTCTTACCCTATAATCCAGCATTTGATATTTATCTAAACTCCTTAGTATTTATCTAAACAAGTTGAAAATTTATATTCACAAGAAAACCTGGACACAAATATTTATAGCTTGATTCAAAATTGCCAAAATGTATAAGCAACCAAGATGTCCAGTAGGTGAGTGTATAAATAAGGTATAAATAAGCTATGGTCCATTAGACAATGGAATATTATTCAGCACTATAAAGAAAATGAGCTGCCAAGACATGAGAAAATATGGAGGAAACTTAAATACATACCGCTAGGTTAAAAAAAAAAAAGCTAATCTGAAAAGCCTACATATTGTATAATTCCAACTATATGACATCTGAAAAATACAAAACTGTAGAGACAGAAGAAAGATCAGTGGTTGCCTGGGTTTAGCAAGGAGGGAGAGATGAATACACAGAACATAGAGAAATTTTAGAGCAGTGAAACTATTCTGTATGATACTATAATGGTGGATATATGTCATTATAGATTTGTTCAAACCCATAGAANATAATTCCAACTATATGACATCTGAAAAATACAAAACTGTAGAGACAGAAGAAAGATCAGTGGTTGCCTGGGTTTAGCAAGGAGGGAGAGATGAAATATACAGACACAGAGGATTTTTATAGCAGTGAAGATACTATATATGATAATATAATGGCAGAAATATGTCATTATACATTAATCAAAACTCACAGAATGTATATCAAGAGTAAATGCTACCGTAAAGTATTGAATTTGGATGATAGTAATATGTCAATGTAGGTTCATTAATTGTGATAAATGTACCACCATAGCATAGGATGTTAACAGTGGGAAGGTTATGGGTGAAGGGGATTGGAGAATATGATTAATTTTGCTGTGAACCTAAAACTTCTCCAGAAAACAACGTTTATTAAAAATAACCAAACACAATTATACTTTAAACCCCTTATCATCCCAATGTGGCCAAAGAATAAAATAACTATTAATAAAAAATACAGATATACTAATTAGCTTAATATGAAAGAGAAACTTCAAAGTTATTTCTCATTTTTTAATCAACTTAAATATCACATTCCAGAAATACTTCTTGAGCTCTAAATTAAATTGTGCTATTCTTTCTCAAAAAATCAATGATACATTGAAAACTAAGCCCTAGTACCTTGCAATGTGACCTTATTTCAAAATAGGGTCTTTGCAGATGTAATTAAGATGAGGTCATACTGAAATAGGGTGAGTTTCTAATCAAATGTATCTGGTATTATAATGTATATCTGGACAACCAAGTGAAGAGAGTTGCACATGGAGAAAACATCATGTGATGACAAATGCAGAGCTTAAAGTGATGCATCTACAAGCCAATGAACACAAAAATTGTCAGTAAATAACCAGAAGCTAGGAAGAGGAGAGAAAAAATTCCCCTATGGGCTAGAAGTGAAGTTTAAGTGAGACGATAAATTTTTGTTGTTTAAGCCACCTATTTTGTGGTACAGTCATGCATCACTTAATGATGGGGATACATTCTGAGAAATGTACTGTTAGACAATTTCATCATTGTGTGAACACCATATACTGTCTTGGAGACAGTATAGACTACTACACACCTAGGTTATACAGTAGAGTCTACTGTCTCTAGGATATGAACCTGTGCAGCATGTTCCTGAGCTGAATACAGAAGGCAACTGTAACACAAGTCACTAGGTAATAGAAAATTTTCAGCTCCATTATAATCTATGGGATCACTGTCATATATGTGGTCCATCATTGACTGAAACATCATTAAATGGAGCATGGCTATATTTCATTATGATATGCTAAGACTCTAATACAAGCCCCCTGGGCAATTAGGAGTTTCTGTATCATATCTTTATAGAGTCTTGTAGATTATCTTTATTGTGACACTTAGTTCATGCTGTTTACCTGTCTAACTGCCATTATATTTTTGTTATAGTAGAATACAGAAACCACCTTCTAGGAAACTATCTAGACATTCATTTATGTGTTAAATGAATGACTGAAGCATCAAAAGAAAAATAAAAGGAAAAAAATCTCCAACTCCATAAATAATAACTGACATTTATAAAGGGTATATTGTGAGCAAATCATACTTCTAGAATTTTACTTCTATTATTTACCCAATCTTCCAAGAGTCCTGAATTTATTTCTTGCAAAAAAAGGAGATGATTATGACTTTATTCCCATTTTACAAATTAGGAAAGTAAAGTCAAGCGAATTATATATTTTGTAATGGTTGATCCAATAAGGCTTTAAATCTTTAAATTTAGACAGTGTTGTAACTAAAGAACCTGAGCTCTTAAAGTCTATGTTATACAAACATAAAGCTCATTTACTTGTTTGTTTTTTTGTTTATCTGTCTCATCTGCACTACAATGTATGTTCTTTAAGGTTGGAATTTTTAATCTCTGCTATATTCACTGCTATATCCTTAATAAGTGTCTGGCATATAGTAGGCATTCAATAACTATTCAACAAAAGAATCAATAAATTAGTGCATAAACAAATTGTCTTGGAATAACTTTCTAAGAATAATCAATATAAATATAATATTTTAGAGCTAAATGTGTTTGCACAGTATCAGTGCATCTGGAGGTTCTGCCATATTACTTACTGTTCAGGATCTAGTCTGGTCAAAAGACTTGGATTCAAGTTGTGTAATGGTTATTTGCCATCCACTTAACCTTTAAAAAGTTCCTAAATTTTCTGATTCTGATTGCTTCATCTGTACAAATAGAACATAAATTTCATGTGATAATTAAAATGAAACTATTATATGTAAGACCACCTGCATATTATAAAATACCATATGTATTATTACTCAATATATTTAAAGCATTGTCTCCTAGTTATTTTATGAGCCAAATAATTTACTTAGTTCTCCTTCATGAAACACTCTATACGGAGCATACCTTTCTGAATAGCAAATCTTCTTCTTGAGTCCTCATGATGATATTATGATGACTGGTTAATTACATTTTAACTTATTCAGCAAGCTCTATTTCTGAGTGCAGTCCTATAACTGTAGAGTGGTATATCAGAAAGTAAATAGAAGTCACTACACATATAGCTGTATTAGCCCATTCTTACACTGATATAAAGATACTACATGAGACTGGCTAATTTATAAGGAAAAGAGATTTAACTGACTGACAGTTTCACATGGATGGGGAGACCTCAGGAAACTAACAATCATGGTGGAAGGTAAAGGAGAAGAAAAGCACATCTTATATGGCAACAGGCAAGAGAGACAGAGAGAGAGGGAGGAAGTGCCACACTTTAATACCATCAGCTCTCACGGGAACTTAGTCACTATCACGAGAACAGCATGGGGGAATCCACCCCCATGACCAATCACCTCCAACCAGGTCTCTCCCTAGACACATGGGGATTACAATTCAAGATGAGATTTGAATAGTGACACAAAGCCAAACCGTATCAGTAGTCATACTTTTGAATTGTACAATAATCTGACTTTTATCCTTTTTTCTTTTCTGATTAAAACTCACATAAAAATTAGCTGGCAAGAAGTATTCTGGTAAATACAAACATTAGCTACTATTTTGTAGATTACACTTATTGGAATAGGCACTAGGCAGATAATGTATTTGAGAGAATTTTTTTATTTTGAAGAATGTAATGTAATCAAATAAAATATAGTTATCAAGAACATACAAATGTCAGTACATGCAATTAGTTATAATTATGTCCAAATGTGATCCAACATTAGAAATGATGTAACGAAGAAAAGGACTTTGGCTTTGAATCCTGGATATGTTACTTCTGTGAGTATGCAGTCTGCTCATGACTCCATCCTATAGCAGAGGTGGTGATATCCATCCTTGGGGCATGTAAAGGTGCCTGGTTTCCTATCTCCCTCCTTAGTTTGGCCCCAGTGCAGAATGTGGGCTTCTGGGTGCTTGGCTTTTAGAAAGGTGCCAATGTGTTTAGCATTTCAGCATTTCACAGCTGAAATGCTAAACACAGGGCAAGGTAGCTGTGCCATGGTCTTCTTACCAGGGATGACAGCCCTGTCTCAGCAGAAGCAGCAGAAACAGGCAGCCACAGGGCACAACAGTCTGCTTGCTCCTCCATTCTGCAGCAATGGCAGCAGTATCCATCTTTGGAGTGTGCAAAAGTGCCCAGCCTCCTTGGTCCCTCCCTGAGGTAGTGGTGGCAGCAACAATGGTGACAGTACAAGGGCAAACACAAGCTTCTGGGAACTGGGAACTAGGAATGGCATCAGCCTGCAGCTGCTCACAGTTCAAAAGTCTGTGGAATTCCACATGAATTCAAGCAATGATTCGGCACAATCTCAAGGCAGTTCCTTGTTAGTCTGGAGGCCCAGGGTATCTATGGACTCTCCTGTTGTTAGGATTGTAAAAGTCCATGGCAGGAGTGTGGAGCCTCAGGGGTCTCTCACTCACCTGTTCCCTATGTCAGGTAGCTTCTCCCAGCTCCACACTGATCCCAGCCCAGCAGGCTACCTGGCTTCACTCTCCTTGGCATTTCATGATTCCCACTGTTTAATGAATTGCAGTGTTCTCTCTTAGGCAATCTATTTGAAGCATGAATATGTATTCCCTATTTTGATTTCTCTTTAAGGAAGAGGCACCAGCTAGCTGCATCTAGTCAGTCATCTTGAACTGGAAGCCTGGGGTAGTTTTTAAACACTTACGTATTGGTTTAGTGTGAAGGAGGAACAAAACAAGATAATTTGACTGAAAACACTTAACCTCCCCACATTCATCTTGACCCTATCACCCTCAATTCTTATAATGTCATATTTTTCAATTGAACTTTATAGTTACAGGTATTTTTACACATAATTAACTCATTTTAGTCTCACAACATCATGGACTATATATTCTAACTACTGAGGTGAAGATATCAAAATTTAAATTTTTAAGAAGAGAAAGAAACTGGCAGTGAACAGAAAGAGAAAGAGATGATGTGTACAAATTGCTACTGCAGTAAAGACATGATTCATTTTAGAAGAGATGAAAGAGCATCTGCCAGCTTCTCTTTGAGGCCTATACCTCAGGTCTTTCAAACATTTAAAAATGAATGCTTAAACAACATAAATGTTTAACTTTCTTTCTTCTAAAACATGAGATTGGCAATTCTGTGTTGGCATAGTGGCCACCTGGGTATTCAGGGACACAGCCTCTCATCACCTTTGTGTTTACTCTTTGTCCAAGAAAGTTCTTATCATTGCAGCATTATAGTCTTATATGACTTCCAAATTCCAGAAATCTTATCTGAATTTTGATAATGGGTGGGGAGAAAGAAAGGGTGTCAAAATAGTTCATATGTTAACTGTGTGGCATCCCTTTTAACATGCTTTTATTAGAGTCCATCCAGAAAGTTCTACTGATATTTTACTGTCCACCTTGATTTACAAGAGAGGCTGGAAAATTGTCATTTAACTTTTACAAGAGAGGCTGGAAAAATGTCATTCCTCCCAGAATAAAGTCAGAATCATATAACTGAGAAAGATGGTACAGTGAATCTTTTAAAAGCAACAAGACTCTGCCTCAAGGGACCAATTTTTATTTACCTGAATCTTGAGCTATTGAAGGACTTAAAATAGTGATATGAGAAACTTCTATCAAATATCAGTAAGAGAAAATACAGTTAACAGCAACCCCAATCAGCCAAGTCAGGTACTTTACCTAACTAGTTGAGACTTCTCTCTATTACTTCTCTTCTTTTAAGCTTATTTAATAAAATTGACAGGGAAATTTTATTAACTTTTATTTAATTAACCTTATCTGAGAATTAATAAAAAACGTTTCTTCCTCCATTTACAATTATAGAGTTAGAGAATACAGTGCACTCTGATTTTTATTACTCCAAACCAACACAATTCAGTTTATTTAAATACTTCTAATGATATACATTTGAAAGTAAGCTGTAACTTTTAATTGTTCCAGAATTTAAATTAATGACTTAAAAGTTGTTTCCTTGTTTTGTAATTGCTACTTTAGTCACTAATAAGCAATCTTTAGTTGAGCAATATATTTATCTCATAATATAGTAACTACTAATAATAGAAATATTATTTGCTGCTTGTTTACCATCTGCCAGAAACATTTTTGTTAACCTTCACAAAAACCTTAAGAGAGTACTTTTACTACTTAATTAAATAAGTAACGAAACTAAAGTGCGTAGAGATTAAGTAATCTATCCAAAACCACACGTGCAGAGTTGGGGCCAAGTTCTGAATATAGGGGGACCCATACTTTTAAAAACCATACAATTCATCTGAAGTCCTGCTGTTACTGAATCCCCAATGTAACTCTAGAACCAGTATCTCCAAGTTACCATAGCATGAAAGAAGAAATCATTATTTTCCAGGTGATATTGCTAGACATCTTGTTAATTATAGCATGCCAAACTAGATACAAACATCTGTGGACAAAATCCATTTTTTGCAATGCACAGGGTAAAAGGTACAATTATGGTGTAAGGCAAACAGCTTTTGTCATAGATTTGATAAAAACTAAAGAAACAGGCCAGGGATGGTGGTTCACACCTGTAATTCCAGCACTTTGGGAGGCCAAGGCAAATGGATTACCTGAGGTCAGGAGTTTGAGACCAGCCTGGCCAACACATAGTGAAACCCCATCTCTACTAAAAAAAAAAAAAAAATGGCTGAGTGTGGTGGCACATGCCTGTTGTCCCTGCTACTTGGGAAACTGAGGCAAGGAATCACTTGAACCCGATAGGTAGAGGTTGCAGTGAGCCAAGATCACCCCATTGCACTCCAGCCTGGGCAACAGAGCAAGACTCTATCTCAACAACAAAAAAAATTATTTAAAAATAAACAAATATTATCAAATTTCTAAATAATATTTACCAAGCCAAAAATAGGAATACTCTTAAATATATTTGAGCAAAGCATTTTTTAATTTTAAATTTGTTCATGTTAAATATGTTACAAGTCTACGGTTATTACTTATGCTTATCAGCATCTATTTTTAATTAGAGCTTGATAGTATTAAGTAGTTATAATCTTTAATTAATTTCAATAAGTATTGTCAGGTTTTTTACATCTTTGCTACCTTTATTCTGGAGTTAATTTTTGATCGTCAATCAGTAATCACAACACAAATGCCTTTGGGGTCTTTTTAAACATGTGACATCTGGATGGTAACTGAGGTGGATAGAAAAATGTCTTAGATCACAGTCATTTTTCACTCGAAGCTATGAAAACGTGCTTTGTCTTTGTCATTTATTGTTTAAAAAGTTCTGTCTGTATTTTCTTTTCCTTTAACCTTTTTTAAATTTAAACTTTTTAAAAAGTTTTCACTTTTGATTGTGTGCGTGTGTGTGTGTGTGCATGTGCATGTGTATTCTTTTTCTTTTAATCATCTTGTAACAGTGAAATTTGTTCAGAATCTACCTAGTCTTTGTAAGATTTGAAATAAAGTTACATGTTGTTATTTTTATTAATATAATTTTATATAAAATTCATGTTCTTTATTTTCACTTTGCTTATTATATAATAGCTAATTCTTAAGATTTTATCTTCACATATGTTATCCATGTCTACTTTCTCCACTCTATTCTCTTTTGCTATTTTTCTCCATTTGTATGTATTCTTGAAGCATTTTTCAAGTTTATTTGTGTGTTAGACCACTATTTACTACCTCGAACTTTAGCTTCTGCCTTTTTGGTTTCATTATTCTGTCTCATTATCTAATCATGTTTTATTTTATTTTAGTCTATTGTTTAAGAACAGGCAGGCAACATACACAGTGGTTAAGCAGATTCTGGACCCATCTGTACTTACTAGTTGTATCCTAGGACAACTTACTAAACTTCTTTGTATATCAAGTTCTCAATTTGTGAAACAGAAAAGCAATTTGTTCAAGTATGGTTGGGGGATAAATGAGTTAACATCTGTAAAGTGCTTAGAAGAATGTCTGACATATCATAGTGCTATACAAATGTGTATTATTAATAGATACAACGAGCCCTTGTATCTAAATAAGGATATTAAATTGTTCACATTTAATATTTCTTATGTGTTCTGAAGTACCTACAGTTGAAAAAGACTTTCTTAATAGGGCTTTTAAAAAGTATTCATCTTTCATAAGTTGGAGAATGTTTTAATTTTGCCATATGAACCAAGAAATTCACCCCGGATCCAGAAAGCTGTAACCAACATAAGTTTAGAAAGCATAAGAAAACCTGCTAACATTTTTCTTCTTTCCAACTTTTATTTTAGGTTCAAAAGGTACATATGTAGGTTTGTTAAATGAGTTAATTATGTCACAGGGGTTTGGTGTACAGATTATTTTGTCACCTAGGTAATAAGCATAGTGCCTGATAGGTAGTTTTTCTATCCTTACTGCCCTCCCAGTCTCCACTCTTAAGTAGGCTCCAGTTTCTATTCTCTATTTTGTGTCCATGTGTACTCCATGTTTAGCCCTCCTATATATAAGTGAGAACATGCAATATTTGGTTTTCTGTTCTTGCATTAATGATAGCCTCCAGCTCCATCCATGTTGCTGCAAATGACATATTTTTACTCTTTTATGGCTGTGTAGTATTCCATGGTTTATATATACTGCATTTTAAAAATCTAGTTCACCATTGATAGGCATTTAGGCTGGTTCCCAGTCTTTGTTATTCTGAATGATGCTATGATGAGCATACTCATGCATGTTTCTTTATAGTAGAATGATTTATATTCCTTTGGGTATGTACCCAATAATGGATTTCTGTGTGAAATGGTAGTTCTGCTTTAAGGTCTTTGAGGTATCTCCAAACTGCTTTCCACAGTGGTTGAACTAATTTATATTCCCACAAACAGTGTATAAGTGTTACTTTTTCTCTGCAACCTTGCTGGCATCTGTTATTCTTTGACTTTTTAATTATAGTCATTATGACTGGTGGGAAATAGTATCTCGTGGTTTTGATTCAGATTTCTCTAATGATTAATGATATTGTACATTTTTCATATGCTTGTTGGCTGCATATATGTCTTCTTTTGAAAAGTGTCTATTCATGTCTTTTGTCCATTTTTTTTAAATGGAGTTATTTGGGCTTCACCTGTTAATTGAAGTTCCGTATAGATTTTGAACATTAGACCATTTTCTGGTGCATAGTTTGCAAATATTTTTCTCCCATTCCATAGGTTGTCTATTTACTCTGTTGAGAGTTTCCTTTGCTGTGCAGAAACTCTTTATTTTAATTAGGTCCCATTTGTCAATGTTTGTTTGTGCTATAATTATTTTTAAGTCTTTATCATGTAATCTTTATCAGGATCTATATCCAGAAAGGGATTTCTTAGGTTTTCTTTTGGAGTTTTTACAGTTTTAAGTCTTACATTTAAGTCTTTAATTTACCTTGAGTTGATACTTATATGTGGTAAAATGAAGGGGTCCAGGTTCAATCTTCTCCATGACTAGACAATTATCCTACCCCATTTGTTAAATAGGGAATCCTTTCCCCATCTCTTGTTTTTGTCAAATTGTTGAACATCAGATGGTTGTAGGTGTACAGCTTTATTTCTGGTTCATCTAACTTGTTCCCTTGGTCTATGTGTCTGTTTTTGTACCTGTATCATGCTGTTTTTGTTACTGTGACGTTATAATATAGTTTGAAGTTGGGTAGTGTGATGCCTCAGGTTTTGTCATTTTTGCTTAGGATTGTTTTAGTTATTTGTACTTTTTTGTTGTTCCTTTTGAATTGTAGACCAGTTTTCCCTAATTCTGTGAAAAATGTGATTGGTGGTTTGATAGGAGTAGCACTGAATATTTAAATTGTTTTGGGCAGTATGGCCATTTTTATAATATTTATTCTTCCTATCCATGAACTTGGAATGGTTTTTCTCTGTTTGTTTCATATCTGATTTATTTAGCAGTGTTTTGTAATTCTTGTTGTAGAGGTATAGAGATCTTTCACCTCCCTGGTTAGCTGAATTTCTAGGTATTTTTTGTGTGTATGTGGCTACTGTGAGTAGGATTGCATTCCTGAATTAGCTGCCAGTGTGGATCTTACTAGTGAATGGAAATGCTACTGATTTTTGTACATTGGTTTAGTATCCTAAAACCTTGCTGAAGTTGTTTGTCACATCTAAGAGCTTTTGGGCAGAGACTATGGGAATTTTAAGGTATAAAATCATATTGTCTATAAAGAGAGATAGCTTGACTTCCTCTCTTCCTATTTGGGTGCATTTTATTTCTTTCTCTTGCCTGATTGCTCTGGCTAGGACTCCCCGTACTATTTTGTATAAAAGTGGTGAGAGTGGACATCCTTGTTTCGTTCTTGCCCTCAAGGTGAATGCTTGTAGCTTTTGCCTATTCCAAAGATTGAGAAACCCAAAGACACTTACCACAGAAGAAAGGAATCTCCTAGTTTTAACTCAGGCCTCACAATATCTATTCTCCTTTCGAAACATGCTTGATGAACTCTCTGCCTTCATATGCCTACTACACATCACATGTTGTTCTAAGCACTGTTGTCCCATTTTGTTGAAGACTAAACACTTAAGTTTGGAGATACAGATGATGACAATAACAATGACACATAGTTATTCATCAATGATAAGTGCTTCAAAAATATACCATCAAGCCAGACATGACGCTGTGCACCTGTGGTCCCACCTTCTTGGGAGCAGAGACAGGAAGATCACTTGAGCTTAGGCATTAGAGGCCAGCCTGGGCAACATAGGGAGACCCCATCTCAAAAAACAAACAAACAATATCTACATAAAGATTTATCTGTATCAATGTTTATATCTATCAATATCTAGATAAATCTATATATCTATATTTATATTAGTATCTGTAGATATCCCTAGATATATAGATAGATAGAGCCAGAGAATGACTCTTGGGGAAGGGATGAGTACTCTAGAAAAGAAGATAAATTAAAATATTTTGATGAATCATAAATTGAGCTGAGACCTAAATAACAAGAAATAGTAAAATCGTGAAAACGTTTTGAGGCCTTTCATTGTCTGATATCAGAATAAGTCTGTTGGGTTCAAAACAGCAAGAGGAAGCCTGTAGGGACACAGATATGGTCAAGGGAGAGAGGTTTGAGATGAGGCCAAAGAATATGGTGGAAGGAGACAATCATGTAGCAATGTGTAAAGACAAACAAAAAGTATTTTATGTAAAAGCTTATGGAAAGTTTGAAGCAGGAGTATGATATGATATAGTCATTATTTTATTGTTTAGAAATTTGACTATATGGAGAAGTATGTGTGTGGTAGAGGACTATGCCAAAATATGCCCCTTTGAGCTAAAGCAATTGAGAAAAGCAAAAATAAGTAAAGCTCTCTACCCTCCTCCATTTGCATAAAAACTGGGTTCAAGTTTGAAATGTTTTCCTGCCTATTAGGAAAGACAAAAAATAATCACCAGAGATAACATTTGCCACTTATCTAACTGAAAATAATTTACCAACTCGACTTTGTCTACCATTAGTTTCCTACATTGCCTTCCTACAATTTATTGTCCTAAAAAACTCCAAGTTTTTTTCTCTTTGTTTTGTTGCTTCTCTAAAAATCAGTGTGTGTGTGTGCATGCGTGCACGTGTGTGTGTGTGTGTGTGTGTGTGTGTTTGCTAAAATTTTATACAAGTTATAAAATTTTATAACTCTTCAAGTTAGTTATCTCTGAGTCCTCTCATGTGTAAAGGCAATACGCATACTCATACATTTCTGCTTGGTGTTTTCTTATTAATTTGACTTTTGTCAATCCAATTTACAGGGCCCCAGCAAGAGAAGATATGATGACAGTAGGAAAAAGAAGAATTTTCTTTTTTCTCCACTACCTGCAGAATCATGGAAACCCATTAAAAGGAATACTGCAGGAGTTGAAATGAGAGAGTATGGTAATGTAGGTTGTTGATAACTGTAAAAATGTTGAACAATGAGGTAGTAGCAAGCCTAGAGGAACTCAAACAGGTTAAAATGGGAAGTGAAGGAAAGAGAAGAGGCCAGCCTGACATATATGTAAACACACATATATGCACACACACGAATATGTACATGTGTATGCACATATGTATAAATGTGTCCATATGTATACACACATATTTATTAGATGTTCAAGCTCCTTTATAAAAAGTGTGATCAAGCTTTATACTCAATAATACAATCAGCTTTTATATTATTTTCTGCTTTTCCAATTGTTTGAATAGTTTCCTAAATGGGAATTAAAATTGTAATAGAGTAGCTGAAGGTTACATTCTGAAAGCATTTTTTAGGACATTAAAGACTTCTAAAATATAATGTTTTCATGTAACCTAGCATTTTACCATTTGAAGGCAGTCTAATTCATTCAATTCCTTCCTGAACTTATAAGTTGTTGCCAATTTTTTGCTGTTACAAGCAATAATGCCAAATATTCTTGTACTTATTTTGCAAATATCTCTGATTAAATCATTGAAGAAAGGTGTGGATTCTTCAATGTATAAGACTTTTAATACATTCTGACAAATTTTTTTTCCAAATAGGTTTTGTCAATTTACTCTTGCACTAAAAATATTTATTTATTTATTTATTTATTTATTTTACATTCTGGGATACATGTGTAGAATGTGCAGGTTTGTTACATAGGTATACATGTGCCGTGGTGGTTTGCTGTACCCATCAACCCATCATCTAGGTTCTAAGCCCCACATGCATTAGGTATTTGTCCTAATGTTATCCCTACCCTTGCCGCCAGTAGCCTGACAGTTTCAGTATGTGATGTTCCCCTCCCTGTGCCCATGGGCTCTCATTGTTCAACTCCACTTATGAGTGAGAACATGCAGTGTTTCGTTTTTTGTTCCTGTGTTAGTTTGCTGAGAACGATGGCTTCCAGTTTCATTCATGTCCCTGCAAAGGACATGAACTCATTCTTTTTTATGGCTGCATAGTATTCCATGGTGTATTTGTGCTACATTTTCTTTCTCCAGTCTATCATTGATGGGCATTTGAGTTGGTTCCAAAAGCAGTAAGAATA
Source organism: Cebus imitator (assembly GCF_001604975.1). NCBI lineage: Eukaryota > Metazoa > Chordata > Mammalia > Primates > Cebidae > Cebus > Cebus imitator. The sequence goes on from NW_016107419.1 coordinate 2,823,155, forward strand.
TTTAAAAGTGACTTATACCTTGAATATTTGACAAACTGGGAAATATCATTATTTTAATATTTTCCAATTTAATTGATGAAAATATGCATTTCACAAATATTTTAGTTTTAATAATAATTGATCAATAGTGGTGCTGAGTGTTTTTATTTCTTTAATGACTATTTTTATTTTTGTTTGTGAGCTTTGTATTTTATTATTCACTTGCTCTTAATATATTTTACCTTCCATCATACATGTTTCAGGTATGTCTTGTAATACCAAAATATTTTCACATATAAAAATTGTGTTTTATATGGTCGTGAATAGGGACTAACTTTACCACATATTAAAACATTACAAAGTTTCTATAATTAAAATCGCGTGGTACCAACTCATGAATAGACAAATAAGTAGAAGAGAATGTAAGACCAAAAATAGATACAGGAACATATAAAAATTTCAGTACATTAAAGGTGGCAGATTAAATTATTGTCATAAAGGTGACATTTTAGGAAATTATCCTGAGACAATAGATTAAAAGATAAAAATAAATAAAAGATTAATACTATTTTAAAAAGATAAAATTAGATCCTTGCTTTACATCAACATGTAAATCAGAAGTCTAAATATAAAGAAAAAAATTATACTACGTAAGTACTAAAAGAAAACAACATGAGCACATTCCTCTTTAACCTGGGCAAGGAGAGTATCTTTCTATTTACAACTAAAATTCCAGATATGAAAAAAGATGGACAAATTTATTTAAACATTTTTAAAATTTATGAAGCAAGATAAAAACATAGGCGAAGCCAAAACAACTGCAAAAAAGGGGGGGAGATAATATATATAACAAATAAAGCATGGATATTCCTAATATATGAAAATCTGTTAAAAATTGAGGGAAACACCTAAAAGAACAATAGAATGGGCAAGTGACATGAACAGATAACTCACAAAACATATATAAAAATCCATGAAATAAGGCTCAATTTTAATTATAGTAAAAGAAATGCAAAAGAAAACTACATTATTGCTAATTTTCACCTATTAGGTTGGCAAAAATTAAGCATAACAACATAAAATATTGGTGAGGCTTTGGGGAAATTGATACCTTCATATATTGTGATAAAAATGCAAACTGACACAACACTTATGGAGGAAAATTTGATCGTATCTAATCAAACTACATATATATTAATCTTTGAACCAGCAATTACACTTCTAAAAATTTACACTGAAGAGAAACACCACCAACAAAATGAAAGTGTATATGTACTTTGCTGGGAGGAGCTCTCTGAACCTTTTCTGGTTGCGAGTGCTCCCTGATTTATGAATTTTTCTTTGCTCAAATGAACTCTTAAATGTATTTTGTTTTTTTAATTGAGATGGAGCCTTGCCCTGTTGTCCAGGCTGAGTACAATGGCACAATTTCGACTCACTGCAACCTGTGCCTCCCAAGTTCAAGTAATTCTCCTAATTTAGGCTACTAAGTTGGGACTAAATGCATGCGCCACAAAGCCCAGCTAATTTTTTGTATCTTTAGTAGAGATGGGGTTTCGTCATGTTGGCCAGACTGGTCTCGAACTCCTGACCTCATGATCCACCCCCCCTCAGCCTCCCAAAATGCTGGAATTACAGGTGTGAACCACCACACCCAGCTAAGTTTTGTTTTGTTTTGTTTGTTTGTTTGTTTGTTTTTAACATAGGGAAGCCAAAAATGGGTATCTGCCCATGGACAGAAGATCATGAGTCTTGATTTAGAATACTGAATTTGAAATAATAGAAAGATAAGCAAGTCGAAGCACCTAGTTATCCTCAGGGATGTGGTACCATCCCTCAGGAGGGAAGAAAGCTGTAGACTCAGATTGGAGAGTTTCTGCACTGAGGTGGTGACTGAAGCTGTAGAAATAAATACGGTCTCTAAGAGGAGAACAGAAAAAGAACAGAGAAAAAGGACAGTATTTGTGGGGAACGCTCCCATGAGAGGCCCCCCTAATGTGTGGGCCTCACCAGAGAGTGAGCTTGAGCCCAAACACAATTTCCTGCTGGAGGCAGTTGAGCTATGGGAAAGAAGGAACTGAGAAATGACTGATGTTGCAAAGGTTTCTACTTCTGACTGCAATGACACTTGGGCAAGGGTTGTGTGGTTTTGTCAGACATTATGTCTCCACTAGGCCTCTGCATGACTTTTACGACTTTGTTTTTCAAGAAGTTTAACCTTATCCACATGACTGCCATGTACCCTAGATAATGACTTTATGGCTTAGCTTGTGACTCTTAGGTATTGTTATTTACTGCAAAGTGTGTTCTGGTAAAAACAGATAAAGCATACCACCTGCCCACTTTTATGATCCTTAAATGTCATGCTTCCCCTTAAGATTGTTTTTGTGATCTTATATTTTGTAACTTTCCATTCCTCTTATTGTTGATTGTGTAAGCACCTTTGATCTTAAAGTATATATTGAGACCCTGGACAAAAATAAATTCGCTGTTTAGGCATTGCCTTCGCTGTTTAGGCATTGCCTTCTCAGTCCTCCAGACCTCAGCCTTTCTGTCTCTCTTTATTTCTTCGCATCCCCTCTTTCAGGTCGGGACCCTCTTGCTGGCCAAGACTCCCTCCCCAGTGGACCTTCCGTCGCCCACGAGTATTTAAAAAAATACTCTGCCTCTTTCCGTTCTATCACTTTATATGTGTTCAAAAATATCTAAGAGCAAATAAGGAAATAAACCTGGCAGAAGTTAGCCATTTTAAAATTCATGTTTCTAGCTTCTGCTTACATCATAGCTGCCACTGAATTGATGTTCTTCATAGTAAGGACAAGACAAAGTATGTTAATAGATTTTTCTTAGTAATTTCAATATGTTTCAAGTTATGTTTCAGAATCATCTTTAAACAACACATCTCTATGATAGAAATATGTAAAGTGGAAACTATATTGGTGTATATAATTTGATAGTTAACCATTTTTACTCATCTCAAAATTAAAAGGAGTGGACCTTTATTTAAAATCTATTCAAGTGAATTAAAATAAGAACTCATTATTAGAGTAAATTTCGTAATTTTTGTTAGCTTAACTTCTTCAACTGCTTTAGAAAAATTATTAACAATCCCTTTTCAGGTTTATGACTTTAAGTAATACTTGTGTCTTGATTTCTCAAGAATGATAGTGCTGGAAGGAATCAATACAGATAATCTGGTCTATATCTTTTAAAGTGCAGTCTCTCAGACAGTAAGCATTTATTGTGTGGATTTCAAATTTGAAAGTACTTCAGATCCATTTGAGAACTCTTTACAAATAGAGATTCTGGCCCCTTTCTCCTTAACCTTGAGTCAGAAGCCTGGATTAAGGCAGGAATCTGCATTTACCACAAGCACCCCAGTTGATGCTAATGCATCTGGCAACCCATAATCTATTAATCTCATTCATTGAGTCTTCAGGTTGCCTAGCAATGTGTTCGATGATGTAATTCAACACCTAAATAGATGATTTTGTTTAGTCAACAATTCTGCAAAGAGGAGTTCTGCTTAATTTGGGCAGAACAGACTTAGGTCAGATTAAAGTCCTCTGTTGAGTACTTTTTATACACTGACAAAGTAGAGGCTATCATCCTGATATGCATTTTGTTCAAAAAGTTTCTAAGTTACTTTTATCTTCATAGAACTCCTCAGTCTAATTTCTTCATTTAACTCATTTCTCAATTATTTAATAAATTTCTCAAGTTTTTTAACTTTTATCTCCATATATATGTGTATGTATGTGTTTGTATGTGTATAGTATTGAGAGTAACAGTAATATATTACAATCAGTATTCATAAGCTTATCGTGTATTACCAAATATTTAGGGTTTCTTAACATTTTAAGTCTTCAAAATACTCAATAATTGAGTAAGCAAGTTGAAAAAAAAGAGATTATCAGTCTTCTAGAAGATTTTTCCTTAAGGGTTTTTAAAATTCTTTTTAGAAATCTATCCTTTCAAAATCACGGCTCTTACAATGAAACCAAACTGAAATAGTCTCTGGCAGCTCTCTGAAGTTGTTAAGCAACTACATGAGGAGAAGTGTGATTTTGGAGAGTCAGAGAAAGTTGTATTTGACATAACCAAATTCATTAAGAGATGCTTGGAGTGGGTTAACAAAATTAATCGCCATTTGAAATTTCAAAACAAAAATATATTGACTTTAAGATAAGTTATTGAAAAATATCACTCAAATCTTCTCTTTTCAGGGTGCAAATTTCACTCCAAATTGAAATATGCTTGTAAGTTTCTAATAGACATGAATCATTCATCAGAACGATAAGACAGTTGTGCTTGACTTTTTTCAGAGCAATATGCATTCTGAAAAATCCAACAGAATTGGAGGTGCACATAATGCTGTTAAGAACAATTCACTTGGGCCTAAACTCAATTTAGAGATTTTGAATATTTATACAGAAATCTCATCCCAGAGTCCCTTATTACTTTGCTTCCAGAAGCTTCCATTGATGTTTATAAAACAGTTTATTTCTGGCTGGGCGTAGTAGCTCACGCCTCTAATCCCAGCACTTTGAGAGGTGGAAGCGGACAGATCATCTGAGGTCAGGAGTTCGAGACCAGCCTGACCAACATGGAGAAATCCCATCTCTACTAAAAATTAAAAAAAGAAAAAATTAGCCAGGCATGGTGGTGAGCACCTGTAATCCCAGCTACTGTGGAGGCTGAGACAGGAGAATTGCTTGAACTTTGGAGTCAGAGGCTGCAGTAAGCCGCGATTGCCCCATTGAACTCCAGCCTGGGCAACAAGACTGAAAACCCATCACACACACACACACACACACACACACACACGTGCGCACACACACACACACACACACACACACACAAACAGTATATTTACAAGAAATGCCTAGATTATGTGTGTGAGGGATGAAATCAAACCACCTGTGTATGACACCTTATTTTTAATTTATTATACAGTGCTGTCATGGAAATGTATAGCCAAGAAAAACAGGGAAAGTTACTTCAGGCATTTTCCAGGTATTATTTTTTTTGGATTCTTAAGAGTGTTCCACTTATCTGCTAAACATCTTTTTTATAAGAATGCAGTGAAAACCTAACCTGCACCCATGAAACTGAATTAGAATTTGTATTTCAAAATGTAATTGTAGGATATCCAACATAATCTGTGATGATAAACTTTAAATGTATATTTGGTAGGGATAGCACACAATTTTGGAACGTTACATTTCATGCAGCTAGAAAATGTTGGAGTAAATAAACAAAATGAAGAATGTATGTTAACTTTTAAGTATAATATAAAATAATCATTTAAGAATAAAGGTATTTGCCTAATTATTTTTTATACTAAAACACATGTTTATATATAATTCACGATCTAGTTAAAATCTGCAAAACCTATTTTAGATAAAAATAATTGAACTAATTATATAGCATAAGGTTAATAATTCTCACACTGGAAAATACAATTTTTCTCCTGACGATGTACTCCAACTCTATTTTCTTGATAGAAGTCTTAGTGTTGTGTTCAGATCTCTCCTATTCTCTGTCATAAACCTACATAAATATCTAGACCAACAAACTGGCTCTTGCTCATATGGTCCTGCCTTACAGCTATGCACTCTAATTAGTCAAAGTCATTTAAATACATTTTGCATGAAACACCTAAAACTCAATGTGCCATTTTGTGTATTTATTAAATTACTAATCAATATGCTACACCACAGTTACCACCAGCCTCTCAGATACCAGAGAATGCCACATGAATTAAAATTGCCCAAGCTGTCATCTGAATAAACAAAATTCCCGTATGCCATGATTTCTTACGGTCCAGAACAATGGATGTGTTCTAAATAAAATGAATCACCATCCATATATTACTTAAGCTCAAAATGCTTTATTTTAAACTTTAACAGACCTAGTATTAAACTGGCTTCGATTTCACTTTCTTTCTCCAACATATTACCTCCACTCCATTAGTAAAGTAATTTATTCCATCCTCTGTGGAGAGCCAGGATCTTATTTGCCAGAATATTTATCTTGCCTGCCACTGCACTGTCATTCATCTGCAATCTCTACAGAGGACCAGACCTGTGCTGAATTGCAATTAGGATTGATTCAACTAAATCCAGGCCACAGAACTGATGCTGACAGGGTGACCTCAAGAGAGTTTAAGATGCTGGGTTAGAAAACACACACAAACACACACACTCAGAAAAGGGAGTCTGTAAGTCCACAATTCATTAACTTCTTCATGTACTTATTACAGTTTGCAGTAAAATAGACTTTTCCCCCCTTTTCTTGTACTACAATGAAAAGACAAATGGTTTTTGAGCAAATGTGAAATGTTTAAGAAAATTCCATGCAAATCTCTATGCTGGAGTTTAAACAGCAGTTGTAAAGACAGAAACCTGATTTCCACTGAGGTTGTATGTCTTAAGCTTTCTCTTCCCTACGTGTAGAAAGGAAATCAAATGCAAAGCAATCCAGATAAAGTTTTTCTGCTCTCACATCTTTGTAGTGACAGATCTTCAACCGTTCCATCATAATCAAAGGAGCATCACCGTGTGTCAGTTAAATGGTCTAATAGAATTTCCTAAATAATTCTTGGTTCAGTGGGACAGTTTTGTGATTTCAAAAGGCAGTAGCCGCAAGCCCAAGCAATAACCTAAGAGTTTTTCTGACCTATTGTATATAACATGTCATATCAATCCTGAGTTTCTGCACTTTACATTAGGTGTCATCTATTATAGATGACCTGTGGTCATCCTTGCTACATAGTAGAAGAGAGGAAAGTTTGCCATTGGGGAATGAGTCAAACTTACTCTGTAAAGTAAAAAGGAAATTGAAAATGGGTAATAACAGTAGCTGAGTAATCGTCTCTAAGTAGATTTTCTTTACTTTTTTCTCTCAGGAGACAGAATTTTGCTCTCCCAAAGGGATAATGTAGGATGGGTAAGAACAATTTGATTTAATCTAATAAGGGAAATGAGAACATCACAGAAAGCAAAATTCAATAAAGGAAAATCAAACTGAGCGAAGGAGAGGATTATGTAGTTTGTTGAATAGAATAGGAGATGAGGTGTCAAAACTCCATTCTTTTTCCTGCTTAACCAAATCACTTCATGAAAAAAGAGCAAAAACAAAAAAGAAATCTCTCCTCCTCCCCCACAATATAGTGACAGTCTGTCAAAAAGTGTTATAATGGGTGTTAAGACTTTAAGGTTTTTTAAAAGTTTTTTTGTTTGTTTGTTTTTGTTTTTGAGACGGAGTCTCTGAGTCTCACTCTGTCGCTCAGCCTCAAGTGCAGTGGTGCAATCTGGGTTCCCTGCAACCTCTGCCCCCTGAGTTCAAGCAATTCTAGTGCCTCAACCTCCCAAGTAACTAAGATTACAGACATGCACCATTATGACTGGCTAATTTTTGTACTTTTAGTAGAGACGGTGTTTTGCCATGTTGGCCAGGCTCGTCTCAAACTCCAGGCCTTAAGTGATCCACCTGCTTCGGCCTCCCAAAATGCTGGGATTACAGGTGTAAGCCACCGGGCCTGGCTTAAGTTTTATGTTCAAATGTGCACTGAAATTAATTTTATGAAGAAAAGAATAATGAGTTCTATTCTCCCCACATGAAGACCACATTTTTTCCCTGTAGTTGAAAGAAACTATACTAAGCAATATATCCCATCTTTCCATCCTGGGTCAAGAAAACCACTGAACTGGCAGCTAACACTTTGCACAGAATTTTTTCAGAATTATTTATAAGAATTCAAAGACAAGTTTTTATCTAATGTCTCTGAAATTCTTTCACTGTGGTTTTGCTGATATCTTAGTTTTCAGACTTTTAAGTAAAAGGCAGACTCTACAACAAATATCTCTCATATCTGCAACATAATAAACATACAAACACTTTTTGGAGAATAATGAGTTAGACTACTTTTTATATAAAATGAAAAAGATGATACTTTTTACCATCAAACTACCTTCCATATTTTTCCAACACCAACCAGAAAAATTGTCTAGTAAATACGCAAAATAATTGTCCATATAATTGCTCCCTTAATCACTAAAGTAGCAAGAAGAGAAGGAAAATATAAAGTATGGAAAAGTGTTGTAAGAATTCATAACACCAGTTGAAGAGATATTATGATCCTATTTACAAAAGGTAATTATTTCCTGTTTATGTTTCTAACTATTAAACTGCATTTATAAAGTATTGAGAAGTTCCATTGGAAATGAAATTACAGAGCAGTTATGACTCAGGAAGATAAAATGATTAGCAAGCAAGAAAGAAAAAAACAATTCAGGTAGTATTTATGCCAGTGGGGGCAATACACAGAGTGTGATTCTCAGGTTTGCATCATACAAGCAAGTTTTATAACTATGAGATTATTTAGGATCTAGGTAAGTCAGTCACACTAACCAAACTCCCAAAACATTGATATACTCTCCTGAACACTAACTTTTAAAGTAGAGAATATATACATAGTTATCAAAATGCATCAATTTGTTTTTTGTAATGCTATCATCTCAAAACTAAAATGTCTGAAAAATTTGAACTTGTAATGATAAAGCAGTCTGTGCACATGAAAAAAGAACAAAGATAGTCTGACAGCTTTGCCTACTATTCAATCTCACCTACGGCAAAGCCTGAAGAATTTTTAATGGTAGTGTTGATCAGGCATAGAAGCGAAATAAATCTGAAAAGTACTTCATATCTATCTCCAGTATTTCTTATTATTTAAAAAATTTATCATTAGAACACTTCCATCTACTGGACATGCCTTCATTATATTTATTTTTTATTAATTGTATTCCAATGATTGCTTTTCTTTCTATAGGCATTTTTAAAGTTTCTTCTGAGATTAAATAAGGGACTCTCATCTAAACCAATCAAAATTGTTAATTACTTTATGGCCTTTTTATGTTTCACAAGCTTTTCATAGATGGTTAATCTTATCCACTTTGTGTTAAGTGTTTTCCTTTTAAACTTCTGATATACCTTTTTAATTGTGATGTGTTCACCCTATTAAAATCTACAGACCCCTAGCACTAACTGACAGCAAAAATTATATGGATGAATAGAAAACTACATTTCAAATTCTTATACATCAATGATTTTTAAATAGCATTTATTATTTTATTATTGACAATAAAAGATACTCATGATGTATAACTTGAGACATTTTTAACTGCAGATTACAGAAAATTCAACATAAATTGGCTTATATAATAAAGTCAATTCTATACAACAAAAAATCCAGAATAAGTCCCATGCCAGAGCTGGTTTATCCTCTGGCTCAATGACATCATAATCAACCTCATATGTTTACAATCTTTTAACTAAACCAACCTCAACATGTAATTCTGTGTCATGATGGTAAGTTGGTTATAGGCAGTTTTGGAACTGTATGTAATATACCAATACCCAACCATGAAAAAGGTCTATGCCTTTTTGCTTGTTATTTTATAACAACAAGGATATAGTTCCAAGGGGCCTCCTTGATGTATTTCTCTGACATCTCATTGAGACTATTACTATATATCATGCCTATATCTAAATCAAGCACTAGAAAGGAAAATAAACTTCTAGTAATTATTTTAGACAAACTAATAATTTCCAAACTTTACCATGCGTCGGTAAAAATTGTTAAAACACAAGTCACAATTCTCAGAAAAAGAAAAGATTACATTCAATATGTCCTTAATGTAGTGAGATAATTTACATTTTCATAAGTCCACAGGTGATACTAATATTGTTGCTCATAGAAAAACATTTTGAGAACCACTGGTTTACTGTATACACTGATCGGTCCTCTTATACAATCAGGGAATGTCTTTTACATAAGAAGAATCAAATTCAGGGACCATTATGATGAGATATACACAAAAGTTAAGTTTTTTAATAAACTTAAAAACAAATTTGACCCAAGATTCACACATATAGAAATATTTTTATTATGAGAGATTACAGCAATTGATTGAATGTAGATTAAGAAACAAACATATTTTGAGTTTGTGCTCAGTCAGTCTCAAACTGGGCCCTTTTGAAACCTAGAAAGTGTGTGTGTGTGTGTGTGTGTGTGTGTGTGTGTGTGTGTGTGTAAGCTTAAATCATTTTAAAGCTTCAAGTATTTATTCTAGTTTACCAAAAGAGGAGAAACTATTGTAGACCAGTAGTTTGTCAGGGAAAAATTATTTTAAAGGACCATGGATAAGATTTGAAATGTAAATGAGATAAGGAAAGAAATTATAGGAACAAATTGAACTGAGTTTTCCCTGAACTCTACAGAATAGATTAGGATACCCAGGTACCTCCTAAACCCCTAGACTTGGATTGGCAGAGCTTGGAACAGAACCAACGTACAATGTTTCTCAAACTTGAGTGTGCTTGTGCAGCAGTGGGGGGGTGTTGTTAAAATTCAGGTTATAATTTAGGCTCTCTGAAGCAAGATGGGAGATTCTGTGTTTCTAACAGTTTCCCAGGTGTTGTCAATGTTGCTGGAACCAGAGCTTATTTTGAGCAGAAAGGTTATATAATCAATTTCAAATACAAGCCTAGGTAGACCTTGTTACAATTGGCTGGCCACGTAAGAATTACCTAGGAAACTTGTAAAACAGCAAAGAGGAACTAGTAAATTGCTTTAAGGAAGGAACTGAAGAATGGATTAAAGAGAATATGATAGGTAGCAGGAAGAGAAGGAGGGTATCTCAATAGTCCACAATAAAGCTGATGAAATTCTTTACAAACCATGAAGTTGAAGAGGAAGAAACATTTTTCAAGACATATTTATGATACAGAAAATAAAAACTGGCAAATATGTTGTGTGTATGTGTGCATGTCCACATGCACAAGAAAACACAAACATATATCTGACCAGGAATAAATGGGCTGATAAATTAACATTCACAAAAATAAGATACAAAAGTAGGGGAAAAGTTTAGAGAGATTTAGAGAGAGTTCAACTGTAAACACATTGAATATTTGAAGCTTGAAACATACATATACTAAGGAGAGAATTGAATGGCAGTCTGAAGCAAGGCTGAATTCAAGATTTTGAGAGTATCTGCAAGTGATAGTTGCAACTATTGTGGTAAGATTGTTTAAGCAAGAAAAAAAAGAGAAAAGAGATAAGAAAATTACGATAAATACTAACATTCAAGGAACTTATTGAGAAAAATAATCTAACAAAAGAGAATAAGAAAAAAGTGATCAAAGAAGTGGTGAATATTGAAATGCAAGGGTGACAATTATTTCAAAGAGGGCTCAGAGGTACAATAAGATAGGAACTGATTATAACTCACTGCGTAAGGTTATAAAAAATCACTGGTGACCTTGGTGAGAGTGGGGGGAAGAAATATAATAAAAAAAAGACTTTAAACTTCTTTTAAAAAAGATAATAGTGTATGAAAAATATAATGAGGACTATGTATACAAGGTATTATGGCATCCACTGAGAAAAGCAATATGTGGTGGGAACCTAACATAAACTCAAGGGAAATATTTAACCTAGTTCAAATTCCCAGAAGCAAAGAATTTTGCTAACAGTTCCAAATTATCAGAGCACTTGAATTTACATTGGAAAGTGTGTCAAATAGAATAACTATTTCAAAAACTAAAACAGCTAAGAAGATTTTTGATAAGCCCACTGAGCTAAGACTTTCCATGAATAAAGTCTGAAACAAGCAGCAAAAGCAAGAGACACAGTGATTTGGTTAAAAAGATATTGTGAAATATTAACAGCCTCAGGAAAGTATCAGATTGGTTTGGATTTCATATCAAAGAGAGACAGAGACAGAGGAATACTCCACTCTGCAAATGAGACAATAGGTCTAAGTAACTGCCTGATGAATTTGATTTAGAGGTGGAGAAGAATTTTAACCGACGTAAGGGACAGTTGAGCACTTGCCATAAATGTGGTTCAAGAACTCCATAGAATGTAATGTGTAGCTATAAAGAGCTCCAAGTGTTCAGGATATAGACAGAGTAATGTCATTCTGTTATCAGGAAGAGGACAAGCTAGGACACATTAGTACCAATTGTCCATGAACAGGAAGATTTTAACAGGAGACAAATAGAGCCAAACTAACCTCAAAGACCCGAAATTAAAACTTAAATTGGAAAATCTGGACTTTTAACATTTGGCTCAATGAAATACAGGTAAATGGGATTAAGAGAGAAAACTAAGAGAAATAGAAGGCAGTAAAATTGAGCTTCCACAAAAAATAATGTTGGGATTCAGACACTGGAGCAATGTAAAATGGAAATTAGCACAGAACCTGCTTGAGAAAATATAATTATACTCCATGATTACAAAGAATAGTTTTTGTTTTGGAAAAATATCTAGAGGAATTAATAAGGGATAAGAAAAGCAGAGAATTATAAATTCCCTGAAAGTTTTACAAAAGTTGGGGGAAAATGGAAGCAGAAAATAGCAGAGCAGGCCAGGCACAGAGGTTTGCACCTGTAATCCTGGCACTTCGGAAGGCTGAGAGGGGCATATCACTTGAGCCCAAGAGTTTGAGACCAGCCTGGTCAACATGAGGGAACCCCATCTCTACAAAAATTTTTAAAATGTACTGGGAGGGAGGCTGAGGTAGGAGGATCACCTGAGCCCCGGAAGGTGGAAGCTGCAGTGAGCTGTGGTGAT
>NW_016107419.1:2835845-2847095 GCF_001604975.1 Cebus imitator
AAAAATAGCAAAGCACTCTTCCCTTTTGTGGCCATCAACAAAGCAGCAGCAGTCAAAATGGAGTTCAATCCCTTTGTGAATTCTGACTAAGGAAAGAACTGCAAGAGATGTTTCAGTGCATCTTCCCACGTTCTCAGGAAGATTTTGTCTTTCTCCTCTTTCCAAAGGGCTGAGACAGAAGTTGAAGGTTAGATTTATGTCCATCTAAAAGAATGATGGAGTTCATGTTGTGTGAGGACACTAACAGGTCAGCAAAGCAGTCCAGATTTACAGGAAGAAGATGTCATCTTCATGGAATGCATGCAGCAGGAAAAGGTTAATGGCATAACTGTCCATATGGGCATTCACCCAGCAAGGTGGTTATCACTAGGCTAAAACTGGGCGAAAACCACAAAACGATCCTTGAATGAAAAGCCAAATTCACCAAATAGGAAAGGAAAAGGGCAAATACAAACAACAACAACAACAACAAAAACTAAAAACTAAGAAGATGCTGTAATAAATTAATCTCACATACAACATTCATTAAAAACTTGCTAAAATGAAATGGAAAAAAGAAAATCACAGTGTGATGGAAGTAAAAGAGTTAAAGATCACCTAAACCCACAAAAACATCCTGCAAATCATAAAGGAGGTACATAAAATCAGTTAAATAAAAGGAAGCCTGGAGAAACTGCTTTCATAATTAAAGGGAGAACTGAAGAAATAGAAAAAAAAATGGATGGAATTAAGTCTATTGTTATCATGAACCACTGCAATATGATTAATGCACAAATAAATTTGTTTTGCTTCTATAGTGTCTGTCTTTAGAAAGAATTGTAAATGAGTTACATAAAAATGGCATCTTTATTTTTAAAAATATACAGTGAAAATCAAAGGAGATAATGCAAGAGAACGTGTTCTGATGAAGTTAAGTACTCTACATAGAAGGTGTTATTATTATTATCTTTATCTTGTGATAACAGTGCTACTTTTCAGTCTTTATATTCTTGCTCATAGCTAAGCAATTTTAATTCATTCTATGGCTAAGATGTCATTACCTTGTATCTAATATTCTACCAAGTTCTAAATATATTTTAGCTAAGTGTTTATTTACCTTCTATCAACTCATTTTCAATGCTATCAAGAAAATCCATCAGTTTCTTAATGGAAAAAAATCAATTTTTCCAGTTTAACTTATTTTTTATTAAAAGAAAACTAATTTTTCATGTACTCTTTTTTAAAGAACATGCTTATTTCTTAACTGTTTGTGTTTCTATCTCAAAAAGAAAAAGTGGCTATATATGAAGGTATTATTTTAGTGGACTTAAAAACACAAGTAAAATGAAGCAGTACTCTGCATTCTAGAATTCTATGTTATGGATAAATTCCTACTAAAACATAACTGCCTGGGCCCTGGATTATTTGAGACTAAGAGTAAGACCAGCTTGAGCAACACAGTCCAGCTTCATCTCTATAAAATATTTTTAAAATAGCCAGGTGTGGCAGTGCATGCCTGCAATCCTAGCTACTCAGGAGCCTGAGACCGGAGGATGGCTTGAGCCAAGAGTTTAAGGATGCAGTGAGCTGTGATTGTGTCACTGCACTCCTGCCTGAGTGACAGAAGAAGACCATTCCTCTAATTAATTAATTAATTGAAAAGAGAAGGCTGAATTCTGTGTGCCTTTCATCCCATTTACAGAGAAGGAGTCCTCATTACCTAATCACTTCTTAAAATGTGTCACCTCTTAATATGCCCACATGGGGATTAAGCTTCAACATAAATTTCAGAGGGGACACCATCATTCAAACCATAGCATTCTGCCCCTGTCCCCTTCCCAAAATTCATGTCCTTCTCACATACAGAATACTTTTATTCCATCCCAATGGCCCCAAAAGCCTTAACTCATTACAGAATCAACTTTAAAGTCTAAGTCCAAAGATTTATCTAAATATTGCCTTAATTAGATATGGATTAGACTCAAAGTATGATTCATCCCGAGGCAAATTTCCCTCCATCTGTAAGTGAAATCAGTTTATAAACTTCCAAATAAAATGATAGGACAGTCATAGGACAGACATTCCCATTCCAACAGGAGGAAGTAGGAAAGAAGAAAGAGATAAGAGAGTCCAACAAAAATATAAAACCCAATAGGGCAAACATTTAATCTTGAAGCTTAAAAATAATCTTTGACTCCATGTTCTGTCTTCTGTACAAACTGGAATAGAAGTAGGGTGCCCCAGGCTCTTCAAGAGCCTGCCACAATGGCTCTGCTGGGCTCAGCCCACACAACTGCTCTCTTAATTTGGACTCAAATGCCTGCAGCTCTCCCTGGCTAAAATCACGCTCTGCTGTCTTTATTGTTCTTGGATCTTGGAGATGGGTCCTCTCTCATGGCTTACTAAACATTGCCATAGTAAGGACTCTCTGCAGTGGCCCTGCCTCCATTGCTCCACGAAACATTGCCCTGGTGGGAATCTCTGTGTTGGCTCCCACTCTGTGGTATTTTTTCTGCCTGGGCCTTGAGGCATCCTTTGAAATCTCAGGGAAGGCTGAGACGATGAGGTCTTCTAAATATACAAATAAAGACAATTTGACTTCCTCTTTCCTTAATTGAATACCCTCTATTTCTTTTTCTTGCCCTCTATTTCTATTTCTTTTTCGATTGCCCTGGCCAGAACTTCCAATGCTATGTTTAATAGGAGTGGTGAGAGAGGACATCCTTGTCTTGTTCTGGTTTTCAAAGGGAATGCCTACAGTTTCTGCCCATTCAGCATGATATTGGCTGTGTGTTTGTCATAAATAGCTCTCATTATTTTGAGATATGTTCCATACTTGAGCCACAGCTGAAGCAGTCAAGGAGCACTGTACTAGAATGCAGGAAGCAGAGACTTGAGGCAGCCCTGGGCAGTCAGGGAAGGAGGCCTAAGGATTTAATTAAAAGGCCCCCTGCTTAATACCACCACAATGGGGATTAAGCCCCAACACCATCATTTAGACAATGGTAGTTATATTCAAGATAAATCTGGAAACCTAATTATGTTTAAATGTGATGAAATCATTCTGGTAAGTTTTTTAAATGATCTCCTTAATACACACACACACACACACACACACACACACACACACACACAGCATTTTATTTTTCAATGCACTTAAATTTGTTTAAATATTTTTCTTAGTGTTATCTCTCCTTATGATAAATTAGTGATACTACCATTCAGGGGAAACTCAACTTTTAAAAAAGTGAGTCTCAATGGGCACAGAACTGAAACTCAAGCCTTTGCTTTGGTAAAAAGAGCCAAAAGAGTCAGCTTGCTAAATTTTCTGCATAGTATATCTATGACAATGAAACTATCACCCTAAAACTGTAAAACCTGAGAAAGGATTTGCCACTACAAACGTGAGATTACTACGGTCATTCGAAGGTAATTAGAAAATGAGCTCATTCAATGATCCTATGTTACTTCTCAAACAAATACTGCATATGGGACAAAAGTAGATGGTTTGTTTTATGGTATATATTGAAATGAATATACTACCAATTTTATGACATTTTCTCCACAACTGTTTTTAAAATATTAATAATAGAGTGAATGGCTATTTGAAATTTCTTCAGAACCATCTAAATTTTTTGAAAATATTCTCATTAAATACATTATATTTTATTATGACCCAGAGGGATTTACTACAGATACATCACGTTGGTTCAACATTGGAAAAAATATCAAAATAACTCACCATATCTCCAAGCTAAAATGTAAAAATTATATTCCCATCAAATTTACTCAGAGAAAGCATTTGATAAAATATGACACCCATTTTTCAGCAAGTGAGGAATAGAAGGGAATTATGTCCATTTCATAAAGAGTGTCTACGTAACACTATATCATCATACCAATGATAAAAGATTGAATACTTTCCCTTTCAAACAAGGAATAAGTCAAGAATGTCTGTTTTTTTCTATTGAACAGACATTCAGACAGAAATTCCAGTGAGTTCAATAAGGCAAGAAAAGCAAACAAACAAACAAACAAAAAGCTATAATTTAGAAAGGGAGAAATAAACCTGTACTCCTTTAAGAGGACATAGTCATTTACATAGAAAATTCTAAGACATATACAAAAAATAAACTAAATCATTTGTTTAAAACAAGTAAGTTCAGCAATGTCACAGAATCAACACACAAAAATAAATAACATTTCTATAGACTAACAATAAACACATAGAAACTTAAATTTAAAATGCTTTGCCATTTACAGTTGCTCCACAAATAAATTCTTAAAAATCTTTATTAGTCAAGATTCTCTAGAGAAACAGAAACAATTCATACATAAGAGGATTGTTTTATGGGAATTGGAATACACAGTTGTGAAAATTGAGAAGTCTCAAAATGTGCTGTCTGCAAGCAGGAGAACCAGGAAAGAAGGTGGTATAATTTAGTCTGAGTCCAAAGGACTGAAAACCAGTGGAGCCAAGGGTGTCATTCCAACTCTGAGGATGAGGGTTTGGGTTTAGTAGTGGTAATACTGGTGCAAATCATGGCGTCCAAAGAGGGGACAGCCAGGGTCTCCAACCAGGAGCCTGTTGGAGGCAGGAGAAGATGTATGTCCCACCTCAAGAAAAGTGAGAAAATTTGCTCTTCCTCTACCTTTTTTTTATTTAGGCCCTCAAGGGACTGGATGATGCCTCACCCTGGTGAGTAATATTTTCTACTCAGTAACTGATTCAAATACTAATCTCTTCTCAAAACACACTGATGGACAGATCCAGAAATAATGTTTTGCCAGCTATGTGGCCATCCCTTAACCCAATCAAGTTGACACATAAAATTATCACAGGTCTACCCTTAACAAAATGTGTGTTGGATATGTCAGTTGAAAACTACAAAATATTGATTGATAAAATTTTAAAAGACCCAAATGAATAGGGAAATACATAATGTTTATTGACTGGAAAACTCAACAGAATAAAGAGATAATTTCTTCCCTAATTGGTGTATAGGCTTTAAACAATTTCTACCAAAATCACAGCAAGATTTTTGTGGACATAGACTAAGTTTCTTCTAAATTTTATGTAGAAAGGTACAGGCCCTAGACTAGGTAAAATAATCTTAACAAAGAAGAGTAAAAAGGAAACAATAACTTGTTATTGTTACTATAGCCTACTATATATCCAAAATAATCAAAATAGTGCAAGAGTGGCAGAGGGCTAGATATACAGGTCAATAGGACAGAATACACAACCTAGAAATAGACCTACATAGTTATGCCCAACTGACTTTTGACAAAGAGGCAAAAGATATTCAGTAGAAAAAAGACAGCACTTTCAATAAGTGGTGATGGAGAAATTAAACATCCATAAGAAAAAATATGAACATTGACCTAACAAAAAATAGTCACCAATTTAAATATAAAATGTAAACTCATAAAATGTTTAGAAAAAATATAGGAGAAAATTTGAGGATATAGAGTTAGCCAAATAACTCTTAGACATGACATCAAAAACATGTCCCATAAAAGAAAAAAATTAAGAATTTGGATCTCATCAACATTTTTAAGAACTTTTACTATATAAAATCACATGTGAAAAAAATGAAGTCAAGGTATGGAATGAGAGAAAATTTTGCAAACCACATAATCAGCAATCAACTAGTATACAAAATATGTTTTAAAACTTTTAAAACTCAACAGATAAAAAATTTGATAAGAAAATGAGTAAAAATATTAAGAGACAGTTTACCAAAGAGGATATAGAGATGGCAAATAAGCACATGAAAAGATGTTCAACATAAAAAATGCAAATAAAAATCACAATGACAAATCACTACACACGTATTGAAATTACTAAAATTGAAAAAAAATAGTGAAAACACCAAATATTCACAAGAATTCTGAAAAATCACACCATTCTTACATTACTGGGAATAAAAAATGATACAGCCACTCTGGAAAACAATTTTACAGTCTTATAAAAGTAAATATGCAATTACTTTATGGCAAACTCACGGGCATTAATCACAGAGAAGAAATTAAGTTCATCCTAAAGCTTATAAATGAATATAGCACTTTTATTTATAGTAGTAAAAACAAAGATAAATACTGAAAATAGCACAGATGTTCTTCAACATGTGAACATGTGAACAACACATGACTGGTTAAACAGTTATCTACATACCACTGAATACTATTCAGAAATAAAAAAAAGAAACTCTATTGATGCCTGCAACAACTTTAAAGGGTTTTCAGGGAATTATGCTAGGTTAACAGAACCAGCCCTAAAAGGTTGCATAGTGTATGATGCCATTTATATAATGTTTTGAGATAAAATTTTATTTATTTATTTTTGTTTTTGTTTTGAGACAGAGCCTCACTCTCTCACCCAGGTTGGAGTGCAGTGACGCCACCACAGCTCATTGCAACCTCCATCTCACAGATTGAAGTAATTCTTGTGCCTTAGTCTCCTGAGCAGCTAAAATTACAGGTATGTGCCATCACACCAAGCTATTTTTTGTAGTGATGGGGTTTTGCCACGTTGGCCAGGCTGGTCTTGAGCTCCTGGCCTCCAGTGATCCGACCGTCTCCACCTCCCAAAGCACTGGGATTACAGGCATGAACCTGGCAAGGTAAAATTTTATAAATAGAAAACACAGTAGTGGTTGTCTGGAGTTAGACAACCTGGTAAGTGGTGGTGTGTAGGAGGGAGGTGGGTGTGATAATAAAAGAGTAAAAGCTATGTGAGGTGATATGGTTTGGATCCCCATATATGAAATCTTATGTTCAATCATAATCTCCAATATTGGAGGTGGCGCTGGGAGATAGATGATTGGCTCATGGAGGTGAATTTTTCCCTTTGTATTCTGTCACAATGGTGAGTGAGTTTTCACATGACATGGTTGTTTAAAAGTGTGTGGCCCCCGCTTCCTCTCTTTCCTCCTCCTGCTCCAGCCATGTGAAGTGCTGGCTTCCTTTTCACCTTCCATTATGATTGAAAGTTTCCTGAGGCCTCCACAGAAGACGACCGCATGCCAGCCTCATGCTTCCTGTACAGCCTGCAGAACTATGAGCCAATTAAACCTCTTTTCTTTATAAATTACCATCTCAAGTATTTCTTTATAGCCATGCAAAAATGTACTAATACATGAGGGATCCTGGTGGCGATAGAACTGTTCAATATTTTTATTGTGGTGGACACAGAATCTACACTTGTGAAGAAATTATATAGAGCTAAATGTACATACACACTCACAAACAAGTACAGGAAGGGCAAAGGAAATCTGAATAGGAGCAGTAGATTGTATCAGTGTGAATTTCTGGGTGTGACATTGTTCTATAGTTTTGAAAAAAGTTATGATTGTGGAACACTGGAAAAAGAAATAATGAGATATCTCTGTTACTTACATATGAATCTAAAATTATCTCAACAAAATCTTCAATTAATTATTATATTAGAAAAAAGAAAATTTACATTTGGGGCAAAAGTTCAATAATTTTTTAATCATATTGCCATTTTCCAAGTGTTGATAAAATATTTTCTTATTGTGTCTTAATTTACAAAAAAAGTTTAATATTGAGTAATTTTGACATGGAGAAAATAATTTATTTACAGGTACATATGCAGTCACTCTGTTAGATATGAAACCCTTAAAACTATTTATAATCATGGTAATATGACCTACTATACTGACTATAAGTTACAATTTCAGTCACCTATCACTAAAACCTATATATTTTTATTTATTGGGCACTTACTTATTTAGTGTTTTACAGACATTTTAAAACATTTCACCTGAAGAAAATCTTTCCTAAAAGACCATGTAGTAAAGTCAGACTGTGAACTGGTACATCAAACAGCATGTTCTGACAAGTGAAATTGCTGAGCATTGTAGTAAGTATATAAATGAGCTGGAGCTCTAGTTGAAGGCTGTACAATCAATCTCACTTTGAAATGAATGGGTATCTTAATGATAGTTTAAGTTTTGTTTAAGTTAAGTTTTGTTTGTGTGTTTGATACCCAGCAGAATCTGTTAGTATAAGTAAAACTTGAAAGCAGACACCGAATCTTTTTTTTTTCCTAGAAAATCAAACATCCTGTTGATGAACTGGTTTTCAGAACTGAATTTAATTTATTTAATTTATTACTATCAAAGTTATAACTAATAGGAAGAAAAACAAAAAAATATGTGAAGACTGCTGACTCAGCTAATGTTGAATTATATATAGACAAAGCATCTACAGTGTGGGCTATGCAGGCATAATGCAGACTACATTTATCTCTAAAGTCTCCTCCTTTCTCCCCTCCAGTAAACCCTAAGACCTTTTTACCAAATATTAGCGGAAAGGAATACCAAGTCATCTACAGCTTTTAGTTCTTGTGCCGCTGCTGTAAATTCATCATTACTGTAGTAATAAGCACACTAGTGGGGATATCTATATTCATAATGAGTGATATAATTTACTTCTTGGGTAATATGGGGCAAATAATACAGTGAGCCAATTAGCCTATTTCTATTAGACCATTTTCATGCTGCTTATAAAAACATATTTGAGACTGGGAAGAAAAGGAGGTTTAATTGAACTTACAGTTCCACATCAGAGGGAGGCCTCAGAATTCTTTTTTTTTTTTTTTTTTTGGAAACAGAGGCTTGCCCTGTCACCAGGTGCCAGGCTGGAGTGCAGTGGTACGATCTCGGCTCACTGAAACCTCTGCCTCCCAGGTTCAAGCAATTCTCCTGCCTTAGCCTCTCGAGTAGCTGGGACCACAGGCGCATGCCACCATACCCAGCTAATTTTTGTATTTTTGGTAGAGACGGGATTTCACCATATTGGCCAGGATGGTCTCGATCTCATGACCTTGTGATCCTCCCGCCTGGGCCTCCCAAAGTGCTGGGATTACAGGTGTAAGCCACCACGCCTGGCCAAAAGTCATTTCTTACATGGTGGTAGCAAGAGAAAATGAGGAAGAAGCCAAAGCCAAAACCTCTGATAAAACCATCAGATCTTGTGAGACTTATTTACCACCACAAGAACAGGATGGGGAAACTGCTCCCATGATTCAAATTATCTCCCACCAAGTCTCTCCCACAATAGGTGGGAATTATGGGAGTACAATTCAAAATGAGATTTTGGTGGGGACACAGAGCCAAACAATATCAATCCTCCCCTCATCCCTCCAAAACTCATGTCCTCACATTTCAAAACTAATCATCCCTTCCCAAGAGTCTCCCAAAGTCCTAACTCACTTCCACATTAACCCAAAAGTCCTCGGTCCAAAGTCTCATCTGAGACAAGGCAAGTCACTTCTGCCTATGAGCCTGTAACATCAAAAGCAAGTTAGTTACTTCCTAGATACAGTGGGGGGTACAGGTATTGGGTAAACACAGCTATTCCAAATAGGAGAAACTGGCCAAAATAAAGGGGTTACAGGGCCCATGCAAGACCGAAATCCAGCAGGGCAGTCAAATTCTACAGCTCCAACATGATCTCCTTTAACTCCATGACTCACATCCAGGTCAGGATGATGCATGACGTAGGTTCCCATGGTCTTGGACAACTCTGCCCCTGTGGCTTTGCAGGGTATAGCCCCCCACCCCCACGGCTGCTTTCACAGGCTGGCATTGAGTATCTGCAACTTTTCCAGACCCATAGTGCAAGCTGTTGGTGGGTCTAAAGTTCAGGTGTCTGGAGGATGGTGGCCCTCTTCTCACAGCTCTACTAGGAAGTGCCCCAGTAGGGACTCTGTGTGGGGTTTCTGACTCCACATTTCCCTTCCACACTGCCCTAGCAGAGGTTCTCCATGAGGGCTCTGCCCCTGCAGCAAACTTTGGCCTGGGCATCCAGGTGTTTCCACACATCTTATGAAATCTAGGTTGAGGTTCCCGAACCTCAGTTCTTGACTTCTGTGCATCCTCATGTTTAGCACCACATGGAAGCTCCCACAGTTTGGAGCTTGCACCCTCTGAAACAACAAGCAAAGCTGTAGCTTGGCTTATTTTAGCAATAGCTGAAGCAGCTGAGATGTAGGGCACCAAGTCCCAAGGCTGCACACAGCATAGGGACCCTGGGCCCAGCACAGGAAACCATTTTTTTCCTCCTAGGCACCCAGGTCCTTGATGGGAGGTACTGCCATGAAGACTTCTGACATGCTCTGGAGACATTTTCCCCATTGTCTTGGTAATTAACATTTGGCACCTCCTTACTTATGAAAATTTCTGCAGCTGGCTTGAATTTCATCTCAGAAAATAGGATTTCCTTATCACATTGTCAAACAGAAATTTTTCCAAACATTTATGCTCTGTTTCTGTTTTAAAACTGAATGCCTTTAGCAGCACCCAAGTCACATCTTGAATGCTTTATTGCTTAGAAATTTATTTCACCAGATACCCTAAAATCATCTGTCTCAAGTACAAAGTTCCACAAATCTCTAGGGCAGGGGCAAAATGTCACCAGTCTGTGCTAAAACTTAACAAAAGTCACCTTTGCTCCAGTTCTCAGCACATTCCTCATCTTCTTCTGAGACCACCTCAGCCTGGACCTTATTATTCATATCACTATCAGGATTTTGGTCAAAGCCATTCAATAAGTCTCTAGGAAGTTCCAGATTTTCCCACATTTTCCTATATTTCTGAGTACTCCAGACTATTTCAACCTCTGCCTGTTACTCAGTTCCTAAGTTGCTTCCACATTTTCCGGTATCTTTTCAGCCATTCTCCACTCTACTGGTACCAAATTTACTGTATTAGTTCATTTTCACGCTGCTGATATAAGCATACCCCAGACTGGGAAGAAAAAAGGTTTGATTGTACTCACAGTTCCACATGGTTGGAGAAGCCTCAGAATCATGGTGGGAGGAAAAAAGCACTTCTTACATGGCAGCAGCAAGAGAAAATGAGGAAGATGAAAAAGCAGAAACCCCTGTTAAAACCATCAGCTCTCATGAGACTTACTCACTGCCATGAGAATAGTATAGGGGAAACTGCCCTCATGATTAAAATTATCTCCCACTGGGTGCCTCCCACAACATAGTGGAATTATTGGAGCACAATTCAAGATGATATTTGGGTGAGGACACAGAGCCAAATCATAATCACTATGGAAGGGAAAGTCTTAGCTACAATTAAAACAATCCTAGCTAAACTTTCTAACCAACAGCCAATATCATACTGAATGGGCAAAAACTGGAAGCATTCCTCTTGAAATGTGGCACCAGACAAGGATGCCCTCTCTCACCACTGCTGTTCAATATAGTATTAGAAGTTCTAGCCAGAGCAA
>NW_016107419.1:2848835-2865796 GCF_001604975.1 Cebus imitator
CCAGATGTAGGTGATGGGGAGGAAGGCAGCAAATCACACTGCCACGAGTGTACCTATGCAACAATTTTGCATGTTCTTCACATGTACCCCAAAACCTAAAATGCAATAAATAAAAAAAAAACTTTCTAAAAATCTACAACCATAGGCACAGATTTGTGCCACAAACTCCAAGAAAGAGAAAATGAGTATTAATAGCTTCAAACCAGTTGGAGAAACTAAGCAGATGCCATGAATTGGAGATATTTTTAATTAGCTAATGCAGGATTAAAATAATAATAATTAATTAAACTACACTGTGAGTGGCTTAACATTTCATAGAAAGTTTTTATTTTTCCCCACTTTGGCTAATTGGATCTTTTCCACATGAATGAAATACATGCTAAATTATTTATAGATAATTATATGACTTTGCTAAAATATTAAGACACAGTTGTCCCACAGGAAACGTTGCAACAGACACAGGCATGTCACAAAGTGAATAGCTGAGGAAGTAATGAAGAGAAGTTATAAGAAAAGCTCACAAAACTAGAGATATTTTTATTAAAATTAACTTATTTTTACAATACTACAGGTACTTTTAAAAACTGTTTTCATCCTCTAAACTTTCTCTTCAAGGAAAATAGATCATGTGTCAGTTTTTTAAATTAGCTTTATCTAAAAACTTTTATTAGAAATTATACAACAAATACATTTTGATTAAATTTATAAGCAGTATTCCACTCATCAATGAGCATGCTGTCAATCATGACTACAGAAAAGAGGGGTGCCATTACCTGTAGTATAACTAAAGTAAGCCAGCTTTTTATTTAATTATAATATTATTAATATCTAAATAAATTACTTCAGGTCACATTAGTTGACATTGAAGCTGAGTATTTGCATCTAAGACTATTCATAAATGAGAATTTTAGGTATTGCCCTCTTTAGGCACTGTGAGCACAAATTAGGAAAACTCTTGCATAATTGATCTGCAATTGCCAATTCATTTGATGCCATTTTGGCTTAATAAATTGCCTGTTAAGTCACACATGTGACATAAGTAACCACCTCCTCTCAAATATTAAATTATTATGGGGCAAAATAAAATGTATTTAATTATGTGTGTTCAACCTATTGCTTTTATCCCCCACTATCAATTAATAAAAATCATTCTGGCTTTTGTTTCCTGACTTAACTCCATGCCTCCATTGTTCAAGAAAGGTTCCATGTCAACCAGTCTAGTGAAGGGGTTTGTGTTACCTAGAATCATAGAGTGGATAGAGATACACAATCATCTAAACTGGAATATAGAATTTTTTTTTCAGAGATATGGGTAGAAATGTGTTCCCATAAGAAGACATAAAAAACTATAAAAAGAACAAAAATGGAGAAAAAGAGAAAAAAAGCCTTAAATATAAATTTGGGGGGATTTTTAAGGGTTTTTTTAATGTCATTAATTATTAATTTGAAAAAATAGCTTGAACAGAGAGACTTTAGCAAATCTGCAGGATAAGAAAGATACTGAGATGTAAGTGGAGAAAACTCGTTTAAGAAATAATACTATGAACTAATCTGAGGATTATTTTGAATAATTTTTCAGAGATACCAATAAACATTATAATGATTTTGAACTACTTCTAGGCCCAATACTTAGGTTTCAAGGCTGTTACCTCAAATTTAACATGTCTATTTAGATTAGAAATAAAAAACTTGAATACCCTCTTAACAGGAGCATATTCTTTTCTTCTTACATTTATTTTTATTGTATGTCTTTAAGATGTATAATATGATGTTTCTGTATATATGTATATAGTATAATAAAATTATTACAAGTAGGCAAATTAACATTTTCATTACTTTGCATAGTTACTTCTTTTGTGTATATAATTAGGAGTACCAAAAATTCATTCTTTCAGTAAATTTTTAATTAAGGATACAATATTATTAACTATAGTTTTTCTGTATTAGCTCTATAGACTTATTCATCCTGCAAAACTGCAAGTTTTTACCCTGTGACTTACATCTTCCCATTTCTCTCCTAGAGAGGCCACTGGTAACCACTATTCTTTCTGTTTCTATGTATTTAATGTTTTTCTTTTTATATTTCACATGTAAGTGAGAATAGACAGTATTTTTTAATGTGTTTAGCTTATTCTACTTAACATGGCGTCCTCCAGCTTCATCCATATAGTTGTAAATGGCCTTTTCTCCTTTTTTGAGACTAAATGTTCCATTACATATATTATGATGAACATATATACATATAGTGAACATTATATATAATATGAACATTATATATTGTAAATGATATATATTCTGAATATAATATATAGCATATGAACATTCTTAGTATGCCATTTAAATCATTTACATTCAAGATTAATATTTGTATGTAAGGTTTTGAATAATATCATAAATTTTTTAGCTGAATGCTTTGTAGTTTTAATTCCAGATTTGCTGTATAGGGTATGTGGGCTATGTACTTAAGTGTGTTTTCATAGTAGCAGTTATTATTCTTTTGTGTCCAAGATTAGAAATCTCTAAAGAATTTCCTGTAAGGCTGTCATAGTGGGAACAAATACCCTTGTGCTAGCTTGTCTGGAAAAGCTTTAATGTCTCCTTTTTAAAAGAACTTTGATTTGTTCCTGGAGTGGTGATTCATGCATGTAATCCCAGCACTTGGAGAGGTCGAGATGTACAAATTAGGAGGTCAATAGTTTGAGACCTGCCTGACCAACACGGTGAAATTCTGTCTTTACTAAAAATACAAAAATTGGCCAGATGTGGTAGCATGCACCTGTATTCACAGCTACTCAGGAGGTTGAGGCAGGAGAATCACTTGAACCCAGAAAGTGGAGATTGCAGTGAGCCCAGAGGGAGCCACTGCACTCTAGCCTGGGTGACAGAGCAAGACTCCATCTCAAAACACAAAAAAGAACCTTAGTTTAGGGGAAGATGAAATTCTTAGTTGGGATTTCCTTTCTTAAATCCTTTTCCCATTTTCCCTCAGAGAACTCGCTGGTGGTGATTGCAGAGGCAGCATTTACAGCAAAATAACTTTGCCATGAAATATCTCGCTTTTATTATTATTTTCACATCACTCTAATATATCAGCTTTGGAAACAAAAGACATCATTCTGTTTATAGCATTCTGGTTTTAGTGGTGGTATTTCCATATACAAAATAAAGTAATTCTCAATCGCTGAAAATGTCAAATCCTAGAAAATGTAGCATTCCTGCATGTGATGTTAACATCATTCTCGAACAGTTGCTGGACAAAGATTCATTTGATTAATACAATTTTTCTGAAATAGACAATGGTGATGATTCAGACAATTCTGATACTAGTTCTGTTTAGAAATATCTTCAAGAACAGTTTTTATATTTTATTTTCACATTGAAAATTAGTCAGATTTGCTTCCACCTTAAAGAGCATATTTATGTAAGATTAAATGAGTACTGGCAGTGGGATGCACTTTTTTCCCTAAAGGAGAAACGGGTTAAGAATGCTGAAAAGTGGCTACCAATGTCTCCTGGCTTGTCAGGTTTGTGCTGAGAAGCCTTCTGTTCACTTAATGAGGTTCCTCTTGTAAATGATCTGACCTTTTTCTCTTAGCTGCCTGTAAGGTTTTTTTATTTAGTATTAATCTTAGATAGTGTACTATATGCCTTGGTAATGTTCACTTTGTATCATTTTGTATACCAAATTTCTCAAAAACTTTGTTCATTTTTTTAAAAAGTATCATTTTTCTGTGACTAGGCTAGTTCAAAAGACCCTTCTTCAAGCTTTGAAACTTTTTCTTATGCTTGGTTTAGTCTAGCGATAAAACTTTCTAGGGTATTTTGAAATTCCTCAAGTGAGTTTTTCAATTTCAGAAGCTCTGATTGATGTTTTTTCAATACGTGTATTTCTTTCTTCACTTCCTGGATTGCTTTAGAAATTTATTTTTGTGTGTATTGATTTTTAACGTTTCCTTGAATATCACTGAGTTCTCTTGAAATCCATGCTTTTAATACTTTATCCAACATTTCTGAGTTTCCATTTGGGTTGAGGCACATTGCTCAAGAGCTGTTGTGATCCTTTGGTCATGTCAAAACACTCAGGTTTTTCACAGTGCCAGAATACTTTGCTGGTTCCTTCTCATGTGGAGACATTAGCACTTTTAATTTTTGTAATTATTTTCACGTGAATAAGATTTTTCCTTTACTATATTATTATTGTTGTCGTTGTTACTGTTGTTTTCCCTTTTCCTCTCTCCCTAATCAATGTGACTGTAGAGAGTGTTGGGCAGACCCTTTTGGCTTTGCTTGTATTGCCCTATGCACTTCTGTTGGCATGTTTTATACTGGGCTGTGCAGTTTGACCTACAGGTCACTAGATGGTGCTTACAAGTGAGGTCCAGTTGCTGCACAAGCAAAAGGGTACATATCTGATTTTTCTTTACTATGATGTGGTCTCTGCAGTTTCAGGTGGTGGACTGGACACTGGAGTGGCTGGTGCCCTAAGCTTCTTTTTCTTCAGGGGTAGGGGTATACATACAGCTTGCCAGAGCTGGAGCCACTGGTTTGCCCACAAATACCCCTATATTGAGTATAGGTACCAGCTCTGATGAGTGTTGCTGGAGGCCCTCCTAGTGGAATGCATAAGGTCTCTGGAGCAGGGATGAGGTGATTGTATTGGTTCCTTGACCTAGATAGGCAGATACATGGACTGTTACCTGTGTTCTGGGATTCATGACTTCTAGTTCAGATGTACACTGTAGTTCAACTCCAGACAACAATGTGGTTAAAAGCCTTCGGAAATGCCTATTTTGTGACTCTCTATGGGATTGATTTTGGGGTGGAATTTCATTATTCAGCCCGATACAAATACTTTTATGACTTTCCTGTTCTTTGTGGTGGTAGACTGCTCCTTCATGTAAATGGAGTTAGCTCCACCTTTGGGCCTGTACAGGTGTGTGTTGGTTGTGATGGTGCCAGTTGGTGGGATTGGGCTGATCTCATTAGTTAAGTAGTGCCCCAATTGCTTGACCCTTAGATGGCCCTCTGAACAGTGTGTTTGAGTATTAATGGGGCTGAACCAGGGGAGTAAAGCTAGCCTAGAGTTCAGGTGCTTCTTGTAATGGGGAGGGGTGGACTGGTGACTTGGACACTGGCAAAACTCTCAGGTGGGGCAAACAAAACTCCTAGACTATAGGAGCCTGAGAGAGGATCATAGATCTGTAGGGGGAGGATTTTCAGAAGAGCTCTGGGCCACAGATGAAATAGGCAGGGATGAAGTGGATTCATTGGAAGCCAGAAGGTAGCAAGTCCCATTTGTCAGGGTGCAGTAGGGAAAGGGAATCATATGGAAAACGGTCTGGGGCCTTTATGTGTGATAGCTGCGGTATTCTGGAGGAATATGAAAACCCTCAGGCTCTTTGTTCCCTCCTTAGCAGCAGAAACAGGGGCCACAAAAGTGGCAATTACAGAGAGCCTATAAGTTACCTTTGGGAGCGCCACACTAGAGGAATGCAGAGCTGCAACTGACTGGGGTGATAAGGTGGGGTTGTAGAGGCCATGCTGGGTGCTGAAGCTGGCAGCTCCTACTTGATGAGAAGCAGTGGAGGCAAAGCCTGCAGTCTGTGTATATCTCAGAGCCCCAGATGTGGCATCTATCTGAAGAGCATGCAAAAGAGCATGTTATTCTTGTTGGTGGAGCTATGGCAGCTGGTGCCAGGGTGCTTGGGGATCTAAGGGTTGGGGAATTTCACATAGGTTTGAGCAGTGCCTTTGTATAGACTACCGGTTACTCTCTGGGTCAGCATGGAGGCTTAGGGGATATGGTTCAGAGGAGCTCTCCCATGCCCAAGATTGCAAAAGATCATGAGGATGGAAAAGGGAATCCCCTATGAGATGGCCCTCACTCACTCTCTCCCCTACAAGGAAAGCTTCCCTCAACCCTGCACCAATCCTGGCTGGTCAGAGGTCCAACTTTACTCCTCTGTTTTCTGTGGGTTCAAATGTTTCTTGGTGCATTCAAACATAGTCCCCTGAACAATTCACTTGAAGGGCTAGTGTTTACTTACCACTCTTCCTTTCCACAGGAGCAGTGTGCATTAGTTGCTTCTAGTCAAATATCTTGATGAAAAACTTATAATTCCCTTTAGCATTTCTTGTAAGGTAGGTTTAGTGGTAATAAACTTCCTCAGCTTTTCTTTACCTCCTCTTCATTTTTGAAGATTAGGTTTGCTGGGTATAGTGTTCTTTACTTGCAGTATTTTTTTTCAGTACCTTGACTATATTACCTCACTGTTTGCTGGCCTATAAGGTGTTTGCTGGAAAATCTGCTTAGAGTCTTATGGAGGTTGCTTTGTGTGTAAAACATTGCTTTTCTCACTGTTTTCAAAATTTTTCCTTTGTCTTTAAATTCTGATTTTTAAATTATAATGTATTTTAGTGTGCATCTCTTTGAATTTATCTTATTTGTGTGTAATGTTTGGATTTTTTGCTTGATTGATATTTCTAGATCTAAATTTTTATTTTCTTTCCCAGTGTTGGGAATTTTTCAGCAATTATTTCTTTGAATATGCCTTCTGTCTCTTTCTTTCTCTTCCTTCTAAATTCCAATAATTGCTACACTTGATGTGTCCTATGTGTTTCCTAATCTCTTTACTTTTTATTCTTTTTTCTTTTTGCTCCTCAAATCTGATGATTTCCAATGAATTTTTTTATGATTTCCAATGAGTCTGAGTTTGCTGATTCTTTCTTTTGCTTAATCTAGTCTGTTGTTCATCTATTGAATTTTTAGTCTAGTTATTATATTCTTCAGTTTTATTATTTCTATTTGATGCTTTTTAATATTTCAATTTTTGTTGAAATCCTCAGTTTGTTCATGCATAGTTTTCCTGACCTCAAGGAGCATCTTTATGACCATTCTTTTGACTTCCCTGTTAGGTACATATACCTGTATTTTAGAGTTAGGTTCTGGCAATTTATTTTGCTCTTTCATTTGGAGCAACTTTCTTGTTTCTTAATTTCCTTTGACTTTCCGTGTTGGTTTGTATGTTACATAAGACAACCACTTCTCTCATTCTTGCCATATTGGCCCTACATAGAAGACAGGCTTCTTTAATCAGCCTAGACAGGCATCCTAGTGCCTCTCACATTTTGTTCTTGTCCAAACTACTGTCTTTGCCCTAGAGTCCTCCAAGAACTTAGGGTGGGCAGAGTCTTTCAGTGTTTTAAGAGAGGCAAGAAAGAAGTAAGCCTTTTGAAATGCAGCTAAAAAGTTGGAGTATTAAATGTGTGTGAAGAGCAAGTTGCCTTGAAAAAAATAAGTAAATGTGTGTTCTATTTTTTTCTATTCTCAGGGATACCAGAGAGCTAGAGCTTATCTCCTACATACTTTGCACTAATCTGGAGAAAGAATGTGTGGCAAATGCCTTTACTCCTATTCAAACTGCATAGATTGAGTGTGGGGGAATACTCATGTAAAGTGTGCCCATTTAAAAACCACCATTTTGTTCTCTATGACCTATTGAGATTTGGGAATGCAGAGCCTTACCAATTTCCAAAGCTTGAATTAGGGGGCGGTGTAAAAGCTGGGGTGCTTAATGTGTGCACAAACTCCTTCCAGGAATAATCTGCAAACATGGATTTATCACTGGAGTGAGCCAGGAAAAAAAAAAAGCCAGAAAGTGTTTACACTCCCATTTTGGTCCAGGAAGTCTATTGTTTATCTGCCCTGTCAGCTTCCTGGTATAGGCTAGTTGGAAGCCCAACCTTCATGCAGTAGCTGGAAAATTGTGCAAACAAGGTATTTTCAGAGAGAAACTGGGAGCTAGGCATTTTAGCCTGTTATTTCCACCTTGATCCAAGGGGCTATATATGCTGGAAGTGCCCATGTACCTATGAAAACTACCTTTTGGTTCTCTGTGCTCCAGGGAAAGTAAAAAGTGTTAAGTCCTTTCTGCTCCCAGAGCTAGTTTAAGGGCTAAACCCTCTGGGGGAAATGGTAAATGATGGGGTGCTATATGTGGGATCCAGATACTTCACTACTCAGGGATATCCTGTGTGTTGGGATTCCTTCCCAATTTTAAGGTGAAAAACCCAGGATGGGTTACTATATGAGTGTTTCTCAGCTTTTCTTACTAGTTTCAGTGTGGAAATTTTCTAATTGCCTAGTGTGTAGGAGTCTCTCAACTAGTTTCTAGCTTACTCTCAACAGAAATTTATCTATGTGTAAATGTTTATTCAGTATATCCATGGGAGGTGGGATAGTCAGGAGGCATCTAGTTCACCATCTTGCTAATGTTTCCAAGAATTCAGTTCTTTTCCTTCCAGATTTGCTTTGAATTTCTGAAGACCTTCATCTCCTTCCTGCTCTACCCTAAGACTTATTAGAGAGTTACAAATCTTGGTTTCTCATATCATTCTCCATTAAAAGGAATAAAGGTCTCTTGGAGAAATTGCTATGTCTAGGACTTGGATATAAAATACGTAAAATTATCCTGAGCATATCATAATCATAAAAAGTAAAAGTACTCAAGAAAATAATAATAATAAAATACACAATAATGGTTGTATGTCAAAGAAAAATAGAAGCTATCTAAAAAGATCTTCTAATGGTCAAAGCTGAAATAATTTCAGTAACAAAAAGCTCTAAAGTATAAAATAAATATTGAGTTCA
Organism: Cebus imitator; assembly: GCF_001604975.1. Classification (NCBI taxonomy): domain Eukaryota; kingdom Metazoa; phylum Chordata; class Mammalia; order Primates; family Cebidae; genus Cebus; species Cebus imitator. The sequence goes on from NW_016107419.1 coordinate 2,857,486, forward strand.
TATTGATTTTAAATAATAAATGTGGGAGAAGAGACAAATGTCCCATGCAGAAGAATTCCAAATATTTCTCTAGATACTCTACCATTTAGGAGGTGGAACAGAGCCTCTATTATTTTTATTATTATGTTTTTGAGACAGGGTCTTGCTCTGTCATCCAGGCTGAAGTAAAGTGGCACAACTCAGCTCACTGAAGCCTCAAACTCCCAAGCTCAAGCAATCCTCCCAACTCAACCTCTTGAGTAGCTAGGTCTACAAACATGTGCCACCATGTCTGGCTAATTTGTTTGTATTTTTTGTAGAGAAGGGGTTTTACCATGTTTCCCAGGCTGGTCTCAAACTCCTGGGCCAAGCCATTTGCCTGCCTCAGGCTCCCAAAGTGTTGGGATTATAGGCTTGAGCCACCACCAAAAGCCTCTATTCTTTAAGTGAGAGATACACATAGTAATTTTCTTTGACAGAGTACAGAACGGAAAAAAAATAAGTTTACTGTGGAGAAATCTGAAAAACTATTTCAGCCAGGTCATCAAAGTCAATATTAGAAATCACAAATCATGTTGATAGTATAAATCCTTGGCATGATGTGAAGAAAATGACATTTTATTTCTGTTATCTTCCTTGTTGAAGCACATAACCACAGCCTAATAATGAGCAAAACATCAGACAAACCCCAACTTCTACATGACTAGTACTTCTCAACACTTTCAAGGTCATTAAAAATAAGAAAAGTCTGAAAAACTATTATATCTAAGAAGTGCCTAAGGAGATATAATAACTAAGTGCAATGAAGTGTTATAGATGAAATCCTTGCTTGACACAGCATTGAGAAGGCATTTATGATAAACAGTAGCCTTGCATTGTTTTCATTCATAAAAATCAATAACGAATAAATAATATGAGAATAAATAAATGATATGAGAAATCATATCCCATCATCATGCATATGAAATCTAATTTGATTAACTTAGCACTCTGTGATGTTAATATTCTATTGAGTCATAAATTATATGAAATACAAAAGATTCCAGATTCTTAGACTGAAAGAAAATTCTAGATGATTTCTGGTGAAGTATATGAAATTAGTGACTTTTATATATACATATTACATATTTAGGCAAATTTTTGAAGGATACTACTAATGTCTTATTTGTGATTAAATTTTAGCTTTCATACTCTCCTCTTCTTTTTCTTCTGATATTAAGAAAGAAGAGGCCGGTCATGGTAATGACATGCCTGTAATCCCAGCACTTTGGGAGGCCAAGGCGGGCAGATGATGAGGTCAGCAGATTGAGACCACCCTGGCTAACACAGTGAAACCTTGTCTTTACTAAAAATACAAAAAAAAATAGCTGGGCGTGGTGGCACACGCCTATAGTCCCAGCTTTTTGGGAGGCGTAAGCAGGAGAATTGCTTGAACCTGGGAGGTGGAGGTTGAAGTGAGCCAAGATGACGCCATGGCACTCCAGCCTGGGTGACAGAGCAAGACTCCATCAAAAAAAAAAAAAAAAGAAGAAGAAGAAGAACTGGAACACATTTCAAGCTAAACAGGAAATTCAACCTGGACTATCTTTCTCTTTCAAGAAAATTAACAAAGTACCAATGGAGCTCTTTATGTATGAAATGCAGACTTTATTAATCTTTCTTATCTGTGACAGTTAAAAGTAAATCGAAAATATTCTGCCTCCTTGAAATTATTTCTAGTTTAACTTCTACTTGCTAAACTACATTATTTCAACCCTATGTTATCTTTTGTCGTGTGTATAAATCAAATCAAACAGTATTGCACTATTTTTTGCCTTGCATTGACGTTTTAAAAGTTAGCCATATAGATAAATACTTTTTCATATTATTAACTTAATAATTTTGAAAGCAACAGAAAGAAAATGGAGAATATTTTTGTTACTCTTCATTTTCATAATAGTAGAATGTAGAATTCATATGGCATTATAAGTAGAAATTTTCTGCATCACTAAGAACATGACTTGGAGTATAATGCCTCCTGGATAATTCAGAAAAGTATTCTAGTAAGAAAAACTTCTAGTCGTATATCATGCACTCTCTGCACTATTTCTCTCCCATTTCACTAAATATGCTTTCCACAAAAAAGGAATATGGCATTTAGTTCATCTCTTCCTGCTACCTATTCCTCATCCCAAACCAATACATGTTATGATCATTTGCTTTAAAAATAATGATTATTCAACACTGCAAACAGAGACTATGAAAATGCAAGACAACAAAATTTTGAAAACATATATTCTTTCGAACTTAATGTTTTAACTGCTTTTGTTGAGGCGTCAGCTGCCTTTTTAATGCTGATGCTTTTTTTATTTTTTCATGTAAGGCCTTGCTGTTAGACAAATACCTGCCAGGAAACACTAATGGGAAAACATTCTAGTTACATGGATATTTGTTCATTTAACAAACCTTTTTTCACCTTTAACAAAAAGTGACAAGCGTGTCACATTTCATCAGGTCATATCAGGTTGTGTCTCAAGAAAACAGAGAATGTAAGATAACCCAGTTCAAACTGGCATGCCTCATCCAGAGCACAGAAGAAAGGAAACTTCAATTGCTTAGGATTAGAGAAAGAAAACTCGAACCCATTTGTAGGTGAAAATCCACCTGAATTTCAAATACAAATTTGCTAACAATGTTTTTATATTGTATATGTTAAAGTGATTCTATTTGTATTTCTTACCTATACTATTCACTTCCTTAATATATTATGTTTATACAATATAGTATATTTAACAGCTCTATTTTAATATAAACTTATGATGGTAGTCCCTTGATTTGAGGTAACATGCCATCTGATGGATTATCTAAAACTCTGTTATCCAATACAGCAGCCACTAGTCACATGTGGCTATTAAATTAAAATTAAATTAATTAAATTCATTTTTCATTTAATAAGCCATATTTCAATTGTTCAATAGTAGGATGTTACTATTAGTAGCTCCTATACTGAATAGCACTGACATAGAACATTTTCATCACAGAAAGTCCTCCTGGACTACGCTAATTTAGAATACTACAGGTAAAATGTAATTCTCACATATTAAAACTATGTGTAAAGTATCCCAAAAAGTGATTTCAGGAACAAAAGTGCATATTAGTCAAATACTTGTGACTTAAACATATATATATATAAATATAAATACTTGTGAGATATATATATATATAATCCATTTAAGCTTTTACTTCTGACACACAAGCCTCTTTGCTGCTCCTGGAGCACAGCAAGCATATTTCAAACTCAGGGCTTCTTCCTTTGCTATTCCCTCTGCCTGTAATGATCTTCCTCCAGATATCCCACATGACTTGCTTTATCACTACCATAGAACTCTGCACAAATGTCACTTTATCCATGATATCTTTCTTAATAATTTTAAAGATAGTATCAACATTCTATATCTTATATTTTTCTTTTTGTTCCAGATTTACTGAAATATGATTAGCAAATAAAAATTGTATATATTTAGGAGTACAACATATGTTGATATATGTATGTGTTGTGAAATAATTTTCACAGTCAAGCTAATTAGCATATTCATTATCTCACATAGTTACCTTTTCTGTGTGCATCTTTGTGTATGTGTAATGAGAACACTATCCCCATCAAGCTACTATTGACCTTCTTTATGGAACTGGAAAAAACCACCTTAAACTTAGTATAGAACCAAAAGAGAGCCCACATAGCCAAGGCAATCCTAAGCAAAAAGAACAAAGCTGGAGGCATTACGTTACCTGACTTCGAACTATGCTACAAGTCTACAGTAAACAAAACAGCAAGGTACTGGTACCAAAATGGAGATATAGACCAATGGAACAGAACAAAGGCATCAGAAGTACCGCCACACATCTACAACCACCAGATCTTTGACAAACCTGACAAAACCAAGTGATGGGGACAGGATTCCCTGTTTAATAAGCGGTGTTGGGAAAACTGGCTAGCCATGTGCAGAAAGAAGAAACTGAACCCCTTCCTGACACCTTACACAAAAAATAACTCCAGATGGATTGAAGATTTAAGCATAAGACCTAACACCATAAATACCTTAGAAGAAAACCTAGCCAATTCCATTCAGGACATAGGCATAGACAAGGACTTCATGACTAAAACACCAAAAGCCAAATAGACAAATGGGACCTAATTAAACTTAAGAGCTTCTGCACAGAAAAAAACCCAACAAACTATTGTTAGAGTGAACCAGCAACCAACAGAATGGGGAAAAAAATTTGCCAGCTACCCATCAGACAAAGGACTAATATACCCCCATCAAAAAGTGTGCAAAGATATGAACAGATGCTTTTCAAAATAAGACATGTATGCAGCCAAGAAACATATGAAAAAATGCTTATCATCACTTGTCATTAGAGAAGTGCAAATCAAAACCACATTGAGATACCATATCATACAAGTTAGAAGGGCAATCATTAAAAAATCTGGAGACAACAGATGCTGGGGAGGATGTGGAGAAATAGGAACACTTTTACATTATTGGTGAGAGTGTAAATTAATTCAACCATTATGGAAGACAGTGTGGTGATTCCTCATGGACCTAGAAATAGAAATACCATTTGACGCAGCAATCCCATTACTGGGTATATACCCAAAGGATTATAAATCATTCCGTTATAAAGACACATGCACTTGTATGTTCGTTGTGGCACTGTTTACAATAACAACAAATTGGAACCAACCCAAATGCCTACCAATGATAGACTGGATGAAGAAAATGTGGCACATATTCAGCATGGAATACTATGCAGCCATAAAAAAGGATGAGTTCATGTCCTTTGCAGGAACATGGATGAATCTGGAAACCAGCAATCTCAAAAAATTGACACAAGAACAGGAAACCAAACACTGCATGTTCTCACTCATAAGTGGGTGTTGAACAATGAGAAAACATGGATACAGGGAGGGGAACATCACACACTGGGGCCTGTTGGGGGATGCGGGGTTAGGGGAGGGATGGTAGGGGGTGGGGGTATTGGGGAGGGATAACATTAGGAGAAATACCAAAGGTAGGTGATGGGCGGATGGATGCAGCAAACCACCATGGCATGTGTATACCTATGTAATAAACCTGCACGATCTGCATGTGTACCCCAGAACTTAAAGTATAATTTATAAAAGAAAAAAAAAAGGTCTACTTTCTTAGCAAATTTCATGTCCACAATACATTATAGACATCATTTCATATATTAGGTCTCTAATATTGTATATTAGGTCTCTAAAATTCATCTTCCAACCAAAGATTTGTACCTTTTCATCAATATGTCCCCTTTTCCTCCACTCCCAGGCCCTTGTAACCACCATTTGACTGTTAATAAAAAAGTTTGACTTTTTTAAATTTCACATTTACGTTTGTCTTTCTGTGTGTGGCTTATTTCACTTTGCAGAATGTCCTCCAGTTTCATTTATGTTGCCATAAATGGCAGTATCTCAGTATCTTTTTTTTCTTTTCTTCAACTTTAAGTTCAGGGGTACCAGTTTTACATAGGTAAATATGTGCCATGGTGGTTTGCTGTATAGATCATCCTATCACCTAAGTATTAAGCCCAGTGTCCATTAGCTATTCCTCTTGATGCTCTCCCTCCTGTCATCCTTTTAACATGCCCCAATGTGTGGCTGTTCCCCAACAATGTATCTATGTGTTCTCACCATTCAGCCCCCACTTATAAGTAAGAACATGCAATATTTTGTTTCCTGTTCCTGTGTTAGTTTGCTGAAGATAATGGTTTCCAATTCTATCCATGTGTCTGCAAAGGACATAATCTTGTTCCTTTTTATGGCTGCATAGTACTCCAGGTGATTATGTACCACATTCTCTTTATCGAATCTATCATTGATGGGCATTTAGGCTGACTCTATGTCTTTGCCTTGTGAAGAGTGCTGCAATGAACATACGGATGCATGCATCTTTATAATGGAATGATTTATATTCCTTTAGGTACATATATCTAGCAATGGGACTGCTGGATCAAATGATATTTCTGCCTCTAGGTTTTTGAGGAATCACCACACTGTCTTCCGCAACAGTTGAACTAATTTAAACTCCCATCAACAGTGTAAACGTATTTCTTTTTCTGTTAAACCTTGACAGCATCTGTTGTTTTTTTTTTTTTCCTGACTTTTTAATAATGACCATTCTGACTGTCATGAGACAGTATCTCGTTGTGGTTTTGATTTGCATTTCTTTAATGATCACTGATGTTGAGCTTTTTTTCATATGTCTTATGGCCACATGTATGTTTTCTTTTGAGAAGTGTCTTTTAATGTCCTTTACCCACTTTTTAATGGGTTTATTATTTTCTTATACATTTGCTTAAGTTCATTGTAGACTTTGGGTATCAGACCTTTGTCAGATGGACAGATTACAAAAATCTCTCTCTTCTGTAGGTTGTCTCTTTACTCTGATTATAGTTTATTTTGCTGTGCAGAGCTCTTTAGTTTAATTAGATCCCATTTATCAATGTTTGCTTTTTTGTTGCAGTTGCTTTTGGCATTATCATCATGAAATCCTTGCCAGTGCCTATATCCTGAATGATCCTGCCTAGATTTCTTCAAAGGCTTTTATGGTTTCGGGTTTTACAGTTGTCTTTAATCCATCTTGAGTTAGTTTTTGTATATGGCATAAGGAAACAGTCCAGTTTCAATTTTCTGCATATGGCTATCCAGTTCTCCTACCACCATTTGTTAAACAAGGAATTCTTTCCCCATTGCTTGTTTTTGTCAGGTTTGTCAAAGATCAGATGGTTATAGGTGTGTGGTCTTATTTCTGAGTTCTCTATTCTGTTCCACTGGTTTATGTGTCTGCCCTTGTACCAATACCATGCTGTTTTTGTTACTGTAGATCTCCTTGTTTTTTAAGGCTGAATAATATTCTATTGTGTCTATATACCCACATATTTTTTAATTATTTATCTGAAGTGGACACTTATTTCCATAATACAGCAATGAAAATGGAGGTGCAGATCTCTTTGATATAGTGAATGTTATATGCTCTAAAGTGAGATTTCTGAAACACATAGTAATTCTATTTTTAATCTATTGAGAAACCTCCATATAGTTTCCCATAATGGCTGTATTAATTTACATTCTCACAAACAATGTTCAGGGATTTCCTTTTCTCTATATGTTCATCAATACTTGCTGTCTTTTAGCTTTTTGATAATCACAATCCTAAGAGGTTTCAGGTGATATTATTATAGTACTTATTATATTATATAATTACTTTTCTTTTTTACTCTCTATTTTCCACTCTAAAATACAAGTTTCATAAGGGCATAAATTTTATTCTTTTACTTACCATTCTACCCCTAGTTCCTCTAACAAAGCATAGCCATACAGGGTGCTTGATATGGTTTGGCTATATCCCTACCAAAATCTCATTTTGAACTGTAGCTCCCACAATTCCCATGTATCATGGGAGGGACCCAGTGGGAGGTAAACCCTGGGGTGTTTACCCATGCTGTTCTCATGACAAGGAATAAATTTCATGTAATCTGATGGTTTTATTAAGGGTAGTTCCCCTGCACATGCTCTCTTGCCTGCCACCATGTAAGACATGACTTTGCTCCTCATTCACCTTTCCCCATGATTGTAAGGTCTCTTCAGCCATGTGGAACTGAGAGTCCATTAAACCTCTCTTTCCTTTATAAATTACACAGTCTCAGGTATGTCTTTATTAGTAGTGTGAGAATGGACTATTACAGTAAATTGGTACCAGGAGTGGGGCCCTGCTGAAAAGATATCCAAAAACGTGGAAGTGACTTTGGAACTAGGCAACAGGTAGAGGTTGGAACAGATTGGAGGGCTGAGAAGAATATAGGAAAATGTAGGAAAGTTGGAAACTTTCTAGATACTTGAGGACTCAGAAGTCGGGAAGATGTGGGAAGGTTTGGAACTTGCTAGAGACTTGTTGCAGGACTTTGACCAAAAGGCTGATAGTGATATGGACTATAAAGTCCAGGCTGAGATAGTATGAGATGTAGATAAAGAACTTATTCAGAACTGGAGCAAAGGTGATTCTTGCTATGCTTTAGCAAAGAGATGAAGCATTTTAACCCTGCCCTAGAGATCTGTGGAAATTTGAATTTGAGAAAGATGATTTAGGGTATCTGGTGCAAGAAACTTCTAAGCAGCAAAGCATTCAACAGATGACTTAGGTGCTCTTAAAAGCTTTCAGTTTTATTCATTCTGAAAGATGTGATTTGGAATTGGAACTTATGTTTAAAAGGGAAGCAGAGCATAAAGATTAAGAAAATTGGGGTGGATCCAAGATGGCCGTTTAGGAACAGC
>NW_016107419.1:2871696-2917994 GCF_001604975.1 Cebus imitator
GCATGTTCTTCACATGTACCCCAAAACCTAAAATACAATAAAATAAATAAATGGGAAAAAAAAAATCAAAAAATAAAATAAAAAAATAAAATAAATAAATAAAAAAAAAAAAAGATTAAGAAAATTTGCAACCTGGCAATGCAATGGAAAAGAAAAACCCATTTTCTGAGGAGAAATTCAAACTAGCTGCAAGAATTTGCCTAAGTAATAAGAAGCCCAATATTAATCTTCAAGACAATGGGGAAAATATCTCCAGGGCATGCAGAGGTCTTCATGGCATCCCCTCCTATCACAAGCTGGGAAGCCTAGGAGGAAAAAAAATGGTATTATGGGCTGGGCCCAAGCCCTTTCTGTTCTATGAAGTCTAGGAGCTTGGTACCTTGTATCCCAGCTATGGCTAAAAGGGGTCAATGTACAGCTCAGGCCGTTGTTTCAGAGGGTGCAAGCCACAGGCATTGGCAGCTTCCACAGGGTAATGAGACTGCAGGTGCACAAAAGTTAAGAACTGAGGTTTGGGAACCTCCACCTAGATTTCAGAGGATGTATGGAAATGCCTGGATGTCCAGAGAGAAGTGTGCTGCAGGGGCAGAGCCCTCATGGAGAATCTCTGCTATGGCAATGCAGAAGGGTAATGTAGGGTTAGATCCCCAACACAAGGTCACTGGGGCACTGCCTAGTAGAGCTATGAAAAGAGGGCCTCAGTCATCCAGATTCCATAAAGGTAGATTCACCAACAGCTTGCACCATGCACCTGGGAAAGCCACAGATACACCATGCCAGCTCTAATAAAAGCAGCCAGGAAAGGGTCTGTACCCTACAAAGCCACAAGAGTGAAGCTGCTCAAGACCATGTGAACCTAACCCTTATATCAGCATGACCTGAATATGAGAAATGGAGTCAAAGGAGATCATTTTGGAGTTTCAGGATTTGACTGCCCTGCTGGATTTCTGATTTGCATGGGGCTTGTAGCCACTTTTTTGGGGTCAATTTCCCCCACTTAGAACAGCTGTATTTACCCAATGCCTGTAGCCACACTATATCTAGGAAGTAACTAACTTGCTTTTGATTTTATAGGTTCATAGGCAGAAGGGACTTGCTTTGTCTCAGATGAGACTTTGGACTATGGACTTTTAAGTTAATGCTGAAATGAGTTAAAACTTTGGGGTATGGTTAGGAAGGCATGATTGGTTTTTAAATGTGAAGACATGAGATTTGGGAAGAGGCAGGGGCAAAATGATGTGTTTGGCTATGTCTCCACCCAAATATCATTTTGAATTTTAGCCCACAATCCCCACGTGTCATGGGAGAGACCTGGTGGGAGGTAATTGAATCATGGGGGTGGGTTTTTTTCCATGCTGTTCTCATGATAGTCAATAAATCTCAAGAGATCTGATGGTTTTATAAAAGATAGTTCTCCTGCACATGCTCTCTTTTCTGCCATCATGTAAGACATGCCTTTGCTCCTCCTTTGCCTTCTGCCATGATTGTGAGGCTTCCCCAGCCCTGTGGAACTATCAGTTCATTAAACCTCTTTTTTTAAATTACCTAGTCTTGGGCATTTCTTTATTAACCACATGAGACTGGACTAATACAGTGCTCAGTAAATATTTGCTGATTAAGTCATTTATGTGTAAATAATACTTATAAATATTTTATTGTAATTTTGTTTAAGTATGTTATTCTATACCTACTGTGGTCTCTTCAGAAAAGTTTCATATTTACATTTTCAATTCAGAATCTACAGTTCAATGGGTACATCTTTCCTGGTACTTTAAATTCAAAAGAATTAACAAACATTTATTTTGTTGCTATTCTCTAAAATCACTGTGCTAGATATTCTGTAATAATAATAATAAAAAGATACAATCTCACCTTCAAAGAGTTTATTTTCTAACTTAAAAATGTGTAAGGGATCTTCCCACCATTGTCATATACTAACTTTGAGAATGATACTATTAATATATGCGTGTTTCCTGAAATATATCCCTAGAATGTAATTATTGAGACGTATGATCACAATCTCAAAACAATGAGGTCTAACATGCAAAATAATATATAATTATTATTAATTATATGATATTAGATTATATATTATGATATATTAAATATTATATAACATATATAGTATTAAATAATATGTAATATAAAACAATAAACATAAAACAGCTTGAAGTTCGATTTGACATAGTGACTCCCAATATATATTGCTTTTGAAGACACATTTCGGACCAAATCAAATATAAGAAGGAAACCACATTTAGACATAATCGACAGCATGGATAGGGCTACCAATCTGTCATTTCTGATTTAAAGAAATTGTAGCACGCTTAGATTTTTCTTCTTTATTCTGAACCATCATTTGTATTGAAGGAATAATAGTTAACTAGTGGTTTATATGTAACCCAAGAAAATAAAGATGGGGAGGATAAATAAAGATAAAATAAAGATAAAGAGGACCAAATATATGCCAGTGTAGAGGAAAAGGAGTAGGAGGAGAAAAGGAAAGAGAAAGAAGGAGAAGTAAGAGTAGGAGGAAGGAACGGAGAAAGAAGGAGGCGGAGAAGGGAAGGAGAAAAGAAGAAGAAGGAGGCAGAAGAGGAAGAGGAGGACAAAATAGCAGCAAACTTTATAACTTTCAACCCCTTTATTCTCAAACTCTCACCACTACATATAGCAAAAATTGGTTTGCACAAGGGCCATAGTAATGCCTTTTTCATCCTTTTTATTTATTAATTTATTCAACAAATATTTTTGAGCACTTGCTCCATGCAAGGTATTGTGCTCATCTCTGGGACATCTAGTGAATATTATACACATGGTCCCTGCCTTCATGTAACAACACTAGAGTAGACATTTTCCTTAGGACGATGTGCCAAATCCTGAATGCTAAATGCTATCCTGCATTTTCGAGGCAAGTATTTCATTCTCTATGAAAATAAATTGATTTCTGATTTACAAAACATCAGTTGCTTATGAAATTATTTAGTATAGTCAGATACATCCAGTCAGACTAATTCTGGATAAATTTTTCTTTAAAAAAAATTTATTTCTGGAAAAACAGCTCGCTAAATCTATTGATAGCTTCATCCAAGCCTTGTGATAGTTTCATCCAAGCACTAGTGACTTTTGGAGCTTGACCAGATCAGTCTTAGTCTTCCTTTGCCCTATCATTCTCTCATATTAAGACTTTGATATATTACAAAACAAACCAACTATGGCCATTAAGTAAAATAAAGTTATCGGTTTGATTATGAAGATGAGAAAAAGCACATTTAAGAGAGAACATCTGAACTGGACTGAATTGGTGTTGGATAAGAAGAGTGTCTATCAATATACTCTCTGGAAAACAGCATGGAAAATAATGTATGGTGCTGGTAAGTGTCTGATGGTGGCATGGTATTGATAAGAGGAGGGTGAGACAGAGCACACACTATGTATGGAAGGTATAAGTGAATGGGAGATTTGGTTTATACTCCATAAGAATATGAATCTCATTTACAAGAATTTTAGAGATGATAGTGGGCTGAGTAAATGTTTATGAATGGAAAATAGCAATACTAAGTAGAATAAATGTGATGAGCAAGAGATTAAACACACAATGGTCATTTCAAAGAACAGACTAATCTCTGAAACATATTTTGTTACAGGTCACTTTTGGGGACATAACAAAATATAGTTTGCAAAGTAACCGATTTACTTAATGACTAATTCCAACAAATGATCAAAACGCCAAATCACTTTACTTTCCCAAACCTCCCGCAAGAAAACCTGGATTTTACTGATTTATTACAAAATATAAAGCAATTTTTGTTGCACTGGAGTATTTCAACAGTCTTTGCAAACTTTTTTCACCAAAGATGAGATTTTGTCCCAGCCATTGCATCAGAACAGTAGATACAAAGTAAATTTCTACCTTTTCCATAATTAGAGACTCTTATTCTAAACAACAAAGTGGGTCTATCTCTTCTAGATATTTTAATTCATATGTTATCTTTCTCCCCTTTCTTAATATACAGATTTTTATATGGGTCTATCAAATGAATTTTTCATGTGTTCCTTTTTATTTCAGGAATTATCTGCGATAGCACTCAGTACCACATGCATGAAATAATATATATAATAATATGTTCTATAAATAATATTCATTAGCTATTTTTACTTAACAATATTTTAGATTTGTCAGCTATGTGCACATTCATTTTGCAATTGCAAGTTCTTTAACCAAGGAAGTTATGATATAAATTAGATACATTGTTCATGTAGCTACTATATAGACAAATGTAGATGTATGTTACAAAAATTGAGAAGATAACAAACTGTACTTAAGGGAAAGCCTATCCCATTTTCAGAAAAAAAATGTTGATCATTAGAGTAGTGCTCAGTGTATGAATTTTGGAACATACATAAAACTAGTTTCCATTGAACTGAACTCCCATAAACAGAAGCTGAACCATCAAGGCATTGGATTGAAAATATGATGAAAGTGAAACAACCCGCTTCATTGTTAATCAAGTTCTTGTTATATGAGATATACTTAAGATCTGACTTTAAAATATTATTTCTTTTTTATAAAAGTAATAAACGCAAAGAATGGAAACACTATGACTGATTTGCTGCAATGAAGTAGCAAAAATAAAACACAATTAAAAAAAAATGCTCAAAGGCTATTGAAGCAGCCCATGTATAAAAAGGGGGGAAAGTTTTAGAGAAATAGTTTTTTGTTGTTAATCATAAATTACAAATTTTATAATTGATCATTATGTCATTTCTCAACTTAAGAGGATTTTTAAATATCACAAAGAAAACATTATAGGCTCTTGAATTATGTTTGGAGCAATTAGAGTGAGTACTAAAAAAGCCTAGTAACAGGACCTATTAACATACTGGTTGGAAACAATGGTTGAAGAATAGAAATTATAGTTTTTATTCATAGGTGGCTGATAAATCAAAGTTACTTTTATCAAAGATTGAAAGTACAGGAGGAAAGTATGTTTTTCAGGGACAATAATGAGAAATTAAAACATGTAGAGTATGATGTGTTAGGACTGTGTAAAATGTTCCTTAAACAACAAAAAATCTGGGTCCTGGAGTGCAAAAAAAAAAAATCATTTATAGTAAATAGAAAATGGAGAATCGAATTAGTCAGTATTTTTTAAACATCTACATGTATCAGAAGCTGGGACAAGCTCTTTAAATACATGTACTCATTTAATCTTAAAAACAACCTGTGGAATAAATATTGCTATCTTCTATTTATCAATTAGTCAACTGGAGCTAAGAAAATGTACAATTAAGTTATTACTGTTATAAAAGCAATTTTTTAAGATAGATTATATTATTTCTCGCAAGTCTATGCCTCTTTCCCAGTAAAAAAACTATATGTCCCTGTCCCTTGCCATATGGCTTTCTGTGTCTCCCCAGGTGAAGGAATATAGTTCAACAGATCACTGGCATCATGCTTGTCTATATGACTCCCTCTAGATATTTATGTATGCTATATCCAATCAGAAACTTCAAGAACCCTCACCTGGATATAACATTGTCCTCTTCATTTTTCCAGGAAACAAGGTTTGCCTGGATAAAATAAAGCTATGTGAAACATAGCAGACCATACTTGACATGAAGAAAAATATGTAAGGAAGAAATAAAACTTCAATGTTACAACTCTCTAAGACCTGGAAGTTTTTTTAATGTACCATAATTTAATGACAGTCAACTAATGCGGTGGTCACTTATGGAGGTTAGATTCAAAGTAAGTTCTATCTTGCTTTAAAGTTCATGCACAGCATACTACATCACTCTCTTTCTCACTCATCATGTGACATATAAAGCCATGGGTCGATTATGTATTTCGGAATTGAGTGTAAATATCCATGAAAATGTCTTGAGAAGTCTCCATTTGAGGAATATATAGAGTATGAGGAAATAGAAAGGAGAACTAAGAAAAAGAAAAGAAATCAAAATTTTAATGGTGGTATAGTCAGTACAGAAAGGAATTTCAATAAGGAGAAAACAATCTACAATATCAAATATTGAAGAAAAATTAAAATAATGAGAGATAAGAAATTAAGAAAAGGTTACTGATCTTAGAAATCCGGAAACCATTCATTATTTTTCTCAAAACCTGTTTGGCATATATGAGGACTAAGATTTAAAGGTAAGACAGAGGTCCTTAACTTAGTACAAGAATCCTTTAGGAGGGAATTGTGAATTACATGAATATGAATCATCAAGTGTATTGATTTTCTATTCCTATTATAATAAATTGCTACAATCTTAGCAGTTTATAACAGCACACATCTATTATTTTATAGTTTCAAGTGGTCAGAAACCTGACACAAGTCTCATCAGGCTAAAATATAGGTGTCAACAGGGTTGTGTTGCTTACTGGAGGTTCTCACAAACAAGCCACTCCCAAGCTTATTCAGGATATTAGTCAAATTCATTTTCTTACAGCTGTATGAGTTAGAATGCCATTTTCTTCCTGTCAGTTAGAGGCTGCCAATAGCTCCTAAAGACCTCTCGTCCTTTCACATGACTCTTCACTTAGAACCGGCAAGGTACATCAAAAGCTTCTTACTATAGGAATTTATCTCAATTCCCCTTCTTTTGTATCTCTTTTCCCTTATTCCTCTGCCCCAACTCTCTAATTGACACTTCTGCTTTCCTTTTTTGCTTTTAGAGGCTCATGTGATTACATAGACTCACTCCAATAATCTAACATAATATTCTTATTTTAACATCAGCTGGCTGGGTGTAGTGGCTGAGACTTATAATTCCAGCATTTTGGGAGGCCAAGATGGGAGAATTGTTTGAGCCCAGGAGTTCAAGACCAGCCTGGGCAACAGAATGAGATCAACATCTCTACTATTTTTTTTAATTAGCTAGACGTGTTGGTATGTACCTATAGTACCTGTTACTCAGGAAGCTGAGGTGGGAGGATCACTTGAGCCAAGGAAGTTGAGGCTGCAGTGAGCCATGTTTGTGGCACTGCACTCCAGACTGGGTCACAGAGCAAGAACATGTGCCCCCCAAAGAAAGGAAGGAAGGAAGGAAGGAAGGGAGGGAGGGACGGAGGGAGGGGAAGGGGAAGGGAAGGAGGGAGGGAGGAAGGGAAGGGAAGAGGGAGAAAAAAAATTAGGTTCAGCTGACTAGTAACCATACTTCTATCTGCAGAGTGTCTTCATAGCAGTGCATAGGATAATGTTTAATTGAATAAACAGGGCATAGGGAACTTAGGGCAGGAGTGATAGCTATAGAATACAATCACATCAGAGACACTTGCTAATAATACTCATTCTCAAGGCATCTCCCATGAAAGTCTGTTTTAAAAAGCTGAGAATAAGACACGAGTCTACACTTTAATAAGTCCTATAGGCAATTATTTTTGGAATAAAACTTGAAAACAGCTTCTCTACAGGGTCAATGATGAGTTTGTTATATCTAATGCCATGAAATGTTATGGAAAAATGTTGTAGGCATTTTCATTTTCCTAGGGCTAATTGACTAAGTTTTTAAAAGCTAGAAGAGGTCTGCAACTCAGAGTACTTAATTTAAGGAATTAAATTTAAGGGTGTGTATATGAAAAGAATGCAAGAGAGTGGCCTACCCTTGACATTTTGATAGTAAAATAAATAAAATATATGGGGTGGTAGTTTGAGGGAAAAAATGGTTCTAGAAAAACTTTTTAGGATACAAAAGAATTGAGCATATGGGGAATAAAAGAATTTGTGGATGGAAGTATTCAAAGGCAGAAAGGGGACAACTGAAGTGGAAAATTACTTGCAGTAACTAGATAACCAGGATATTGTTCTCTTAGAGGAAAGGAAAAGGAGAAAGGGATAAGTAAAGGTACAGAGAAACTAAGATGGAATGGTTTCCATCTCCTCAATTGAGTGGGCATTGGATCTCTTACTCTTTTAGTAATTAAGTGGCTTGAGCATTGTGGAATGAATCTAGAAAAAAAAAAGAAAAAAATTAGAGATTAGCAAAAAACAAAAATAAAATAACTGATCCCTCAATGCTGCTCACTCAGAATATATTATAAGGATTTGAACAAAAATATGATAAAAATATTTTAAGTAATAGCATTGTTTACTTTTTATTTCACCATTTATCTTCTGTGGTCACATATTTCAAATAAGTAGAGCATTTAAAAATCAAGTACATGTATGCCATACCTGAATTGGCATTTTAGATAATATTAATAGGATACACACTTTGCTGAGATTCAGAAGGCCTATATTTAAATCTCAAATTTATTTTTAGGTTTGTTAAGGAACTTTAGGCAAAGCCTCTTATTCTGCATCAGCTTTCTCCTTGGCCAATTGGAAATAATACTGTTTGTCCCACGTAATCTACACAATATACGAAGAAAACAAAATAAGACAAATATACTTTTTGAAGTTGCAAAAGAAATAATAAACTGCATCTTACAAACTTATTGGTAGCTCTGAGAAGTACCAGAAAATAGGGTATTAATCTAATATCACAAATCTTTCTCCACTCTCAACCAAACAGAAGTTTTGCTTTCAAAATTAAATAAACTCTTTTAAATTAAAAAGAAAAAAGCTTTACATCTGAAATTCCACTTCCAGCACTATGGCAAATTAATTTTAAATGCCTTTACTTCATTTACCAAAAATACTGGATAAAATATTTAAAAACCCAACGTTTCTGGTAAAATGGGTTTAAGTTTGCTACACTCCAACAAATGTTTTGAATTGTAAAAAAGTAAACGGTTATAATTTGCTTTGCTAAGAAGAAAATGATATCATTTAAATGCAAAAATAGATAAAACCTACAAAATTGACCAAAAAAGAAACATGCTTCCTCTTAACTATCATTAGGCTAATTCATTAGACCAAAAAAGTACCCACCACAGAATCTTAGAAAAATAGACAAAAAGAACAGTTAACAATCTAATTGTATTTAGTTTTTTCAAAATGAAGGAAAACTGGTATATACGTTTTTTTTTTTTTAAACAGACAAAATTGGACATAAAGACATTACAATTATTTTCATTTTTCAACTTTGATTTTAAGTTTAGGGAGTATATATTCAAGTTTGTTCTGTGGGTAAATTGTGTGTCACTGAGGTCTGGTATGCAAATAATTTCCTCACATAGGTAGTTTTTAATCCTCACTATCCTCACAGACCCTAGCCCTCAGCTAGGCCCTAGTATCTCTCATTTCCCTCTTTGGGTCCATGTCTACTCAATGTTTAACTCCCACATGTAAGTGTGAGAATGTGTGGTGTTTGGTTTTTTGTTCCTGTGTTAATTCACTTAGGATAATGCCCTCTAGCTACATCCATGGTGCTGCAAAGGACATGATTTTATTCTTTTTTATGCCTGTGTAGTGTTATATGGTGTATATGTACCATCTTTCCATTCGGTCCACAGTTTGATGCGTATCTAGGTTGATTCCATTTCTTTGCTATTATGATGAATCTATGTGTGCATGTGTCTTTTTACTAGACTTATTTATATTCCTTTGGGTATATACCCAGTAATGAGACTGTTGGGTTGAATGGTAGTTCTAAGTTCTTTGAGAAATCTTCAAAGTGCTTTCCACAGGCACTAATTTACATTCCTACCAACAGTGTATAAGCATTCCTTTTTCTCCACTACCTTGCCAACATCTGTTATTGTTTTATTTTTAATAATTGCCTAGTGTGAGATGGCATCTCATTGTTATTTTGATTTGCATTTCTCTGATGATTAATCATGATGAGCCTTTTTTCATGTTTGTTGGCTGCTTGTATGTCTTCTTTTGAGAAGTATCTGTTCATGCCATTTCCCATGTATTCATGGGGTTATTTGTTCTTTGCTTGTTGATTTGTTTAAGTTAATTATAGATTCTGAATATTAGACCTTTGTCAGATGCATAGTTTGCAAATATTTTCTCCCATTCTGTAGGTCGTTTACTCTGGTGATAGTTGCTTTTGCTGTGCAGAAACACTTTACTTTAATTAGGTCTCGTTTGTCACTTCTTGCTTTTCTTGCAACTGCTTTTGGCATCTTCATCATATAATCTTTGCCATAGCCTATGTCCAGAATAGTATTTCCTATGTTTTCTTCTGGGAATTTTATAGTTTTAGGTTTTGTGTTTAACTCTTTAATCCATCTTTAGTTGATTTTTGTATGTGGTATAAGGAAGGGCCCCAGCATCAATCTTCTAGATGACTAGCCAGGTATCCCAGCACCATTTATTGAATTTGAAGTCCTTCCTGCATTGGTTGTTATTATCCACTTTATCAGAGATCATGTGGCTGTAGGTGTGTGGTCTTACTTCTGAGTTATCTATTCTGTTCCTTTGGTTTATGTGTCTATTTGTGTACTAGTACCACGCTGTTTTGGTTAGTGTAACCTAATAGTACATTTTGAATTCAGGTAGTGTTTTGGCTCCAGATTTGTTACTTTTGCTCAGGTTTGTTTTGGCCATTTGGCCTCTTTTCTGGTTTCATATGAATTTTAGAATAGTTTTTATATTTTTATTCTGCAAAAAGTGATATCGATAGTTTAATAGGAACAGCACAGAATCTATAAATTGCTTGGGAAGTATTGTCGTTTTAACAATATTGATTCTTCCTATCCATGTGTGTGGAAAGTTTATTCATTTGTTTGTGTCATCTCTGATTTCTGTCATCAGTGTTTTGTAATTCTTGTTATAGAGATCTTTCACCTCCCTGGTCTACTATAATCCTAGTCATTTTTTCTTTTTTGGCTATTGTGAATGGGATTACGTTCTTGATTTGACTCTTGGCTTTGACATTATTGGCTTATAGAAATTCTACTGATTTCTGCACATTGATTTTATATCCTTAAATGTTACTGATGTTGTTTACTGGTTCAAAGCAACTTTAGGCAGAAACTATGTGGTTTTCAAGGTGTACAGTCGTATCACCTGGGAAGATAGATAGTTTGACTTCCTCCTTTCCTATTTGGATGCCTTTTATTTCTTTCTCTTGTCTGATAGCTCTGGCTAGGACTTCCAATACTATGTTGAATACGAATAGTAAGAGAGGGCATCCTCATCTTGTTCTGGTCCTCAAGGGGAATTGTTCAAGCTTTTGCCTGTTCAGTATGATGTTGGCTGCAGGCTTTCAAGAGATGGCTCTTAGTATTTTAAGGTATGTTCTTTAATGTCTGGTCTGTTGAGTTTTTAACATGAAGGGATGTTGAATTATATTGATAGCCTTTTTTCCATTTATTGAGATCATCATGTGTTTCTCGTTTTTAGTTCTGTTTATATAAGGAATTATATTTATTGATTTGCATATGCTGCACTAATCTTGCATTCAAAGAATCAAGCCTACTTGATTGTGGCGGATTAGCATTTAGATGTGCTGCTGGAATCAATTTGCTAGCATTTTGTTAAAATTTTTTGTGTCTGTGTTCTTCAGGGATATTGGCATGAAGCTTTCTTTATTCATTGTGTTTCTGTCAGGTTGAGGTATAAGAATGATGCTGGCCTCATCAAATGATTCCCTCTTCCTCAATATTTTGGAAAAATACCAGTAGCATTGGTACCAGCTTTTCTTTATACATCTGGTAGAATTTGGCAGTGATGCATCTGGCCCAGGGCTTTTTCTGGTTTGTAAGTGTTTTATTACTGATTCAGTTTTGGAACTCTTATTGATCTATTCAGGATTTCAACTTCATCCTGGTTAATTCTTGGGAGGTTGTATGTTTCTAGGAATTTATCTATTTCTTCTAGGTTCTCCAATTTGTGTACATAAAAGTGTTCATTATCATCTGTGAGGATTTTTTTTTTAATTCTTTGGGGAAAGTGGTAAAGTCACCTTTGTTTTTTCTGATTGTGTTGATTTGGACCTCTTTTTTTCTTTGTTATTCTAGCTAGATGTCTATCAATCATATTTATTCTTTAATAAACCAACTTCTGGTTTCACTGAACTTTTGTATGGATTTTTAAAATCAATATTGTTTAGATAATCTCTGATTTTGGTAATTCCTTGTCTCCTGCTGGCTTTGGGTTAGTTTGCTCTTATTTTTCTAGTTCCTTAATGCCTGATATTGTTTCTTTGAGATCTGTCTAAATTCTTGATGTAGGCATTTAGTGGTACAAACTTTCCTCATAAAACTGCTTTAGTTGTGTCTCAGAGGTTCTGGTATGTTTTATATTTATTTTCATTAGTTTTAACAAATATTTAGATTTCTGCCTAATTTCATTCCTAACCCAAAAGTCATTCAGGAACTGATTGTTTAACTTCCATATAATTGTATGGTTTTGAGAGATATTTTTGGTATTTATTTCTACTTTTTTTGTGCTGTGATATGACTGTGTGGTTGGTATGATTTCAGTTATTTTAAATTTGTTGAGAATTTCTTTATGGTAATTGATCTTACAGTATGTACCATGTGCAGATGAGACGAACATATATTCTATAATTGTTGGGTGAAGTATTCTGTAGATGTCTGTTTGGATCATATGGTTTAGTGTAGAGTTTAGATCCCAAATATCTTTGTTACTTTTCTGCCTTGATGCTCTGTCTAACACTGTCAGTGGGATATTGACGTTTTCCACTATTACTGTGTGGTTATCTAAGTTTCCTTGTAGTTCTGTAAGAACTTGTTTTACAAATCTGTGTGCTTCAATGTTAAGTGTACATATATTTAGGATAGTTAAGTCTTGTTGTATTGAGCACTTTATCATTATGTAATGCCCCTCTTTGCCCTTTTTAATCCTTGTTGATTTAAAGTCTATTTTATCTGAAATAAGAATAACCACTCCTGCTCTTTTTTGTTAACCATTTGCTTGAAAGACATTTCTCCATCCCTTTACTTTGAGCCTGTAGGTGTCACTGCATGTGAAACGGGTCTATCGAAGCAAGCATATTTCTTTAGCTAACTTGCCACTCTGTCTTTTAAGTGGGGAGTTTAGCCAATTTCCATTTAAGGTTAATATTGATATGTGAGGACTTGATCCTGTCATTATGTTATTAGCCGGTTGTTTATGTAGGCTTGTTGTATAGTTGCTTTGTAGTGTCATTGGGGTGTGCACTTAAGTGTGGTTTTTCTTTGTTTGTTTGTTTGTTTGTTTTGTTTTGGTGGCAGGTCTCATGGTGATCTTTCATTTTCATGTTTAGCACTCCCTTAAGTACTCCTCCTAAGGGAGGTCTGGTGGTAGCAACAGCATTTGCTTATTTGAAAAAAACTACATCCCCTTCACATTTGAAGCTTTGTTTGCCTAGATATGAAACTCTTGGTTGGAATTTCTTTTCTTTAATGATGCTAAATATAGTCCCTCAATCTATTCTGGCTTGTAAGATTTCTGCTGAAAAGCCAACTGCTAGCCTGATGAGATCTCCTTTGTACATGGCTTGCCCCTTCTCTAACTGCCTTTAAGATTTTTTTCTTTCATGCTGACTTTGGAGAATCTGATGACTATGTTTTGAGGATGGCCATCTTATTCAATATCTCACAAGTGTTCTTTGAATTTCTTGAATTTGCATGTCAACCTCTCTAGTGAGGTTGGGAACATTTTTGTGGACAATATTCGTAAATATGTTTTCCAAGTTACTTGCTCTTTCTCCATCTCAGGAATGCCAATGAACCATAGCTTTAGCCATTTTATAATCCCATATTTCTCAAAGGTTTTATTCCTTTTTAAATTATTTTTTCTTTATTTTTATCTGTCTGAATTGCTTCAAAGCTGTGACTTAGAGCTTTGCCAATCTTTCCTGAGCTTGGTCTCCTCTGTTATTAATGCTTCCAACTGTATTCTGAAAATTCTGTAGTATTTTTTTCATTTCCAGAAGCTCAGTTTGGTTATTTATTCAAATGACTACGTCATTTTTCAGCTCTTGGACCATTTTACTGTTTGCCTTGGATTGGTTTTCAACCTTCTTCCAATAAATTCCTTACCAACCATACTGAATTCCATGTCTGTCATTTCAGAAAGTTTCAGTCTGGTTAAGAACCACTGCTGTGGAGCTAGTATGGTCATTTGGAGGTAAGAAGACACTCTGGCTTTTAGAGTTGCCTGAGTTCTTATGCTGGTTCTGTCTTATCTGCGTGGGTTGATATTTCTTTCATCTTTGAAGTTACTGTCTTTTGGATGGTTTGGACAGGGCTTTTTGCTTTTATATTCTTTGATGCCCTTGGGGGTTTGACTGTGGTATAAATTGGGTTTAGTCAATTGGCTTTGTTTCCTAGATGCTTTCTTCCTAGTGCTGACCTGAGGGTCAGCACTCCCAGTCTACATGCTCTAACCTCGAAAGGCTGGGACCAGGCCTGGAGCTTTATTCTCTAGCCCCCTGATGTTAATTGCTTCATGCGCTGGAGGGTCCAAGGTGTTCCCAGTCTACTCACAGCAAAACTCCAATGGGGGCTGCTGGAACAAGTACTCCAGGATGGTGATGGTGGGTCCCTGTGTGCAGGTGTGCCTGTGGGACAGTGGGGAGATTACAGGTGAGTGCACTTTTTTGTACACACAGATGAGGGAAGGCTGTGGGCTTGGGCACACTTATAGGGATCTGTCTGCACAAGTGCTCCAAAAGGATGCGTCAGTGAAAGAGCTATGACAGTGACTGCTGGCAAACACCTGGCTGGGCAGCTGAGGCTGCACTGTAAGTGAATATGGCCAGACAGGACCCTGGGAGATGCTAGCAGACTGGAGGACATTCAGATCAAACTGGCCCTATCCACAGGCAAGACAGTCCTGCTCTGTCCAGATATGGCAGCTAACAAAGGCTAAACCTTCCTAGAGGAGTGTGGTGAGCCTTAGTGGATGGAGACCCATAGCCATGCTCCACTGCTATAGTTCCCACACCAAATCCTCTGGACTCAGTGCAGGCTGGAACTTCTGTCTCACCAACTCTCTGGGCAGTTCCCCCTGCCACCTCAAATATCTGTGGGAGTCATAGGGTCTCTCCCAGCTAGGATCCCAGAGGAGAGGTATGTGGCAAGAGTGGCTAACTTCATGTCTATTTCACTCACCTCTTCCCCAGGAACTACTTGGCACCAGGAATCATTCCTGGTGCTAGGCAATCCCATGCAGGGTACCCAGCTTTCTCCTCTTTCAGTCTAGGGTCTGTAACCTCCCTTGGTCCACTTTCAATTTCTTCTTTTTGAAGATCTGTTCAGAGTATACCACTCTACTTAATGGTCTGGTCTCCATGGGAGAAGCTCTTCCTGGCTGCATCTAGTTAGCCATCTTGGCTTTTTCCCCTCCATCATTACAATTTTGTTTCCTTATACCTACCCTCTCTATGCTGAAAATTGCAGATTTCCTGTTGGTTTAACTCTTGAAAGTTTTTGTGTTTGTTCACCTTTCTAAAATTCTATAATGTATATAATCCTAAATTATTTATCAGAAAAATCTAAATGAAAAATATTACTCAAAAATGAAATAACTGAATATATGCATATGATAAGAATATTCTTTATATTTATTTAAAGCCTTATTAATTTTACAGAGAGAAGTGCCTGATTCTAAGATATGGTGGTCAAAGATGATATCTTTAAATATGTGCCCTTTCTCTTTTAAAGATACACCTGGTCAATGTCTGCCTATGAGCTTTGAGTGTTGACCACTTATCTCCCTTTTGCCTGCTCTCATTTCCATGTAGAGCTCTTCAAGGGACAAACATGATAGGCTGTAGTGTATTATGAGACAGGCAATTCACCTGCACTTAGAATTGCCAGAGGCCCAAGGAGGAACTGGAATGTAAATAATGAGTTCCAGTAATTATTAAACACAGCAAATTATTTAGCTATGGAATTTTTTTTAAGATAATGGAGCTCAATTTGATATTGAAGAAAATAGAAAATTTTCAATAAATTCTAAAAGGAAAAATTACCATTTAAAATGTATTATAATAAAAACAAATATTGAGACTTCATAGTCAAATAGTCCTCCTTCTGATAATTACTGAGTCACTGATAGTACTGATAAATCAAAGCCATTATTCAAACTTTGAGTACAGGATCAAAAAATTGCAAAATAAGATGGAAGCCCAAGATCTCACTGCTTTTGTTCCTTTTTTTTTTTTCTCTTTCTTTCTTTNAAAATGCTTGATATGAAGCAGCAGAGAAAGACAGAGGACAGATTGAGAGCCTTTATGCCCCAAATCAGCAATTTAGACTGGCTGGTTGTCTTTTTTTGAGACAAGAGTCTCACTGTTGCCCAGGCTAGAGTACAATGGCACCATCTCAGCTTACTGCAACCACCTCTGCAGGTTAAAGCAATTCTCCTGCCTCAGTCTTCCAAGTAGCTGGAATTACAGGAATGTGTCAAAACTCCCAGCTAATTTTTGTATTTTAGCAAAGATGGGTTTCACCACTTTGGCCAGGCTAGTCTCGAACTCCTGACCTCAGGGATTCACCTATCTCAGCCTCCCAAAGTTCTGGGATTACAGACTGGAGCCACTGTGCCCGGCCCTCACTGCCTTTGTTTCTTAGTATAGTGACCTTGAGCTATTTGTCTAATATTTCTTAGATTTTTAATCTTTAAAACCAGTTGGGCAAGGTGAGTAGCATTTAGCATTTTTATAATTTTTAAATTCTATCAACTTAAATTTTAGCTCCTACTAATTAACAATTTATAGAATCAAATTAATCTCTATGATTCTATCTGATCTGGTTTGGCTATATCCCAATCCAAATTTTATCTTAAATTGTAGCTACCATACTTCACATTTTGTGGAAGGGACCCAGTGGGAGGTAATTGAATCATGGGGGCTGGCTTTTCTCATGCTGTTCTCCTGATAGTGAATATGTCTCAGGAGATCTGATGGTTTTATAAAGGGCCATTCCCCTGCACACATTCTCTTGCCTCCAGCCATATAAGATCTGCCTTTGCTCCTTCTTTGTCTTCCATCATAATTGTGAGGCCTCCCCAGCCACGTGGAACTGTGAGTCATTTAAATCTCTTTCCTCTATAAATTATGTAGTCTTGGTTATATCTTTATTAGCTGCATGAGAACAGACTAATACAGTAAGTTGGTACTGGTAGAGTGGGGTACTGCTGTAAAGATACCTGAACATGTGAAAGTAACTTTGGAACTGGGTAACACGCAGAGATTGGAATAGTTTGGAAGGCTTAGAGGAAGATAGACAAATGTGGGAAAGTTTGGAACTTCCTAGAGACTTGGAGGGTTCAGAAGACAGGAAGATGTGGGAACATTTGGAACTTCCTAGAGACTTGTTGCATGACTTTGACTGAAAGGCTGATAGCCATATGGACAAAAAGTCCAGGCTAAGTGGTCTCAGATGGAGTTGAGGAAGTAGTTGGGAACTGGAGCAAAGATGACTCTTGTTAATGCTTTAGCAAAAAGACTGGTGGCATTTTGCTCCTGTCCTAGAGATCTGTGGAACTTTGAACTTGAGAGAGATAATTTGGGGTATCTGATGAAAAAATGTCTAAGCAATAAAGCATTCAAGAGGAAGCAGAACATGAAAGTTTGGAAAATTTACAGCCTGATGGTGCAATAGAAAAAAAAAAACACTTTTTCAGGGGAGAAATTCAAGCCTGCTGCATAAATTTGCATAAGTAGCAAGGAGCCTAATGTCTCCCGGACATGTCAGATACCTTTGCAGCAGCTCTTCTTATCACAGGCCGGTAGGCTGCCTAGGAGGGAAAAATGGTTTTCTGAGCTGGGTCCAGGGACACCCTATTGTGTGCAGCCTTGGGACTTGGTGCCCTGCAGCCCAGCCACTACAGTCATGGATAAAAGGGGCCAAGGTACAGCTCAGACCATAGCTTCATAGGGTGCAAGCCCTAAGCCTTGGCAGCTTCCACATGGTGTGGAGCCTGCAAGTGAACAGAAGTCAAAAATTGAAGTTTGGGAACTTCCGCCTAGATTTCAGATGATGTACAAAAATGCCTGGCGTCTAAGTAGAGGTGTGCTTCAGGTGAAGGGCCTTCATGGAGAACCTCTGTTAGGGCAGTAAGGAAGGGGAATGTGGGCTTGGAGCCTCCAAACAGAGTCCCCACTGGGGTACTGCCTAGTGGAGCTTTGAGAAGAGGGCTACGATCCTCCAGATCCCAGAATGGTAGATTCGCTGACCACTTGCACCATGAGCCTGAAAAAGCCTCAGGCACTCAATGGCAGCTCATGAAAGCAGCTAGGTGGGGGGCTGTGCCCTGCAAAGCAACAAAGATGGAGCTGCCCAAGGCTGTAGGAGCCCACCTCTTACATCAATGTGCCCTGGATGTGAGACATGGACTCAGAGATCATTTTGGAGTTTTAAGATTTGACTGCTCCGCTGGATTTCAAACTTGCATGGGACCTGTTGCTCCTTCAATTTGGCCAATTTATTTCATCTGGAATGGGTGTATTTACCCAATGGCTGTACCACCCATTGTTTCTAGGAAGTAACTGACTTACTTTTGATTTTATAGGCTCATAAACGGAAGGGACTTGACTTCTCTCAGATGAATCTTTGGAATATGGATTTTTGCATTAATGCTGAAATGAGTTAAGACTTTGGGGACTGTTGGGAAACATGATTGGTTTCAAAATGTGAGGACATGAGATTTGGGAGGGGCCAGGGTGGAAAGATATGGTTTGGCTGTGTCCTCCCCCAAATCACATCTCAAATTGTGGCTCTCATAATCCCCACGTGTCATGGCGGAGACCTGGTGGGAGGTAATTTAATCACGGGGATGTGTTTTTCTCGTGCTGTTCTCATGACAGTGAATAAGTCTCAAGAGATCTGGTGGTTTTCTAAAGGGCAGTTCCCCTGCAAACACTCTCTTGCCTGCTGCCATGCAAGATGTGCCTTTGCTCCTCTCTTGCCTTCCACCGTGATTGTGAGGCCTCCCTAGCTATGCTGAACTGTGAGTCAATTAAACCTCTTTCCTTTATAAATTACCCAGTCTTGGGTATATCCTCATTAGAAGTTTGAGAATGGACTAATACTCTATCCTAGTTTTTTACCTTTTGTTATGGAAATTAATTCAATATAGTCTTGTGTATAGAATTATTATACCTTTATATACTCTATCAGCTAATGTCTGAATATCTTTACTGGCATTCAGATGACACTTGATTCTATGTTATCATTTATTATATTATTTATAAATGGCTAATTTACTATCAGAGTAATAAATGATTTTACCTAGTTATTGTCAGTACATTATAAGATGCTGAATTGTTTCAAACATCATCTGAAAAATAATAAATTATCTTATAATTTAGATAAGAATATTTCATTCATTTGTAGGTTTCTATTATAAATAAGACTTTAAAAGCAACAAGAAGTTGACACATGCTCACCTAACCCTGTAACAAATGACTTGGCATTAGATTCCAAATTTATAATCAGAAGCTGTTCTGAGCGATGAATTCATCAAATGAATGTGAGAATAAGTAAAATTTCACAATTTTGTTCCTTTTGTGTTATAGCCAAATATTTTAACTGCAACATTCCTTTTTCCTCTCCATTGTTTAAGGTCACTCACATGAAAACTCTTATCTGAAGTCCTTGTTTGTTAACCTATGTTTTTTCTCTTTATTCTTCTAACACATCATTTGAAATCCTGTTCTTATACCCATTTCATTATGCTTTGCAATGAAGTGTGTCTTTACACATAATTATCTTTTAGTATATACTGCAAGCTTCTTGAGGGCATGGGATGCTTCAGTCTCTTAATTCAGAGGTTAACAAATCAGGTCCATGGGCCAGTTCTATCCAGCTGCCCCTTTTGCAATGTTTTATTACACAACCATTCCCATATTGTAATGCCTGCTTTTATACTACAACGGTGGAAGTGAGTAGTTGCAACTGACACCATTGACCTGCTAAGCCAAAAATATTTACTACCTAGACCTTTGCCAAAAAAGAGTTTGCCTTAAAGAATCTAGCACACTGCCTCTCATGGCATAGAAGTCCAATAAGTAGCGAATAAAAGAAATGATGGGAAGGAAAGAGACAACAGCAGAATGCTTAGGAAGGAAACTAAGGTTGATAAGAAAAAAAAATGAGGATCATAGATCAGAGGTGTCACCTTAGAGGAAAAGTAAGATAGTTTAAGTGTAAGTACTTATAACAGTGTTAGTCATATGGTAGAGGTAAAATAAATGTTTATTTTTAAAAGGAATAACAATAGAAAAAGACTTTGTGATTCTGATAACACCCAGAGACAAGGTGAGCAGATCTGGTTGCATATTCAGGTATCTAATGGCCCATCTGTGCCATCTGTACCAGGTCTCAGAAACCTGCCATGAGCTGGGTTTCAAATGTAGATGTCCGTGCTACAGATGTCAAGGTCTTGTACAGATTATCAGAGCTCACTGTCTCTCTTTCCACCTCTCTTCTCTCCATGTAATGCTTTCCTGTATCATACCCTAAAAATTCTAACCACCCAAACCTCCCAATTTCACAACTATGTCTCTTCATGTCAGAGAGACCAGTGCATTCCGTCTGACTTTCCCTCACGTGGTGCTTCCTGGAAACTCTCCAGTAATACGTTGGGCAATTTTAAGGAGCATTTCGTTTGTTTTCCTTCCTTTAGCAAACTTCATTTTGTGTTACCTATTGTCCAAAGTCTAAGAAACTTTACCTCATATATTCTGTCTGATTCTTTCATTTGTTTAAGTAACAGAGTAAATCTAGTCTCTGTTACTCCTTTATGCATAGAAGTAGGTGCACTTCTTTTTTTAATAGTCCAGAACCATATAATCTTTGCTCAAGCTGGAGTGTACTAACAAAATCTAGGCTCACTGCAACCTTTGCCTCCTTGCGTCAAGCGATAGTCCACCTCAGCCTTCCTAGTAGTTGGAACTACAGGCATGTACCACTATGCCCAGCTAATTGTGAAATTTTTTATAGATATAGGCTCTCCCTATATTGCCCAGGCTAGTATCAAACTCTTGGGTTCAAGTGATCCTTGCTCCTTGGCTGCCCAGAGTGCTGGGATTAGAAGTGTGAGCCACCACATCTGGCCTATGATTTTAATTCTAGTAGATTTATGTTACACTTAAATATTTAAATGCACAAATTCCCTATTGTTATAATTCTTCAGACTACTCATATGCAAGGGGAACTGTTAAGATATT
This sequence comes from Cebus imitator, assembly GCF_001604975.1. NCBI lineage: Eukaryota > Metazoa > Chordata > Mammalia > Primates > Cebidae > Cebus > Cebus imitator. Next base: position 2,892,724 of record NW_016107419.1, read on the forward strand.
CAGTGTTCAGGTGAATATTAGAATATAATTTCCATGTTCTAATAAGATTTAATAACATTCCCAAAAGATTTCGATGGGAATTGCAACAAGGCGGCAATTTCAGTAAAACTGACAAGCTTGTAAGAATAAGCTATCTAATTATTTCTTCAAATATTTTATATCTATCAAAATATGTTTTGTGTTTTTCCACACAGTTTTTTTTTTTTCCTGCTTTTTTTTCTTGTCCTTACTTTGTTAATGTTCTATTTTTTAAATGTATTTTGAGCTGGGTGCAGTGGCTCATGTCTGTAATCCCAACACTTTGGGAAGCTAAGAAAGGTCATATCACTTGAAGTCAGGAGTTTGAGACCAGCCTGGGAAATGTGGTGAAAACTTGTCTCTACAAAAAATACAAAAATATTAGTCAGGAGTGGTGACACACAACTGTAGTCTCAGCTACTGGGAGGCTGACATAGGAGAATCACCTAATCCTGAGAGGTGGAGGCTGCAGTAATCCATGATGGCACCAGTGCACTCCAGCCTGGGCAACAGGAGTAAGATCTGTCTCAAATAAACACATTTATTTTGTTGCTACTATGAATAAAAATATTTTTCATGTGTGAAGGGCTGGTTGTTTATCAACATGAAATCTATTGATTGATTACCATCTTTGTCTATAGAAACTGCTGAGCTTAGTTATTTTAAAGATTTATAGTTTTTCCTCCTTTCCAGATTTTTACATTGTAACTTTTACTTGCTTTTTGACAGAACTAGGTAAAATCATAGTGTTGTTAATTTAATGAAACTCCTGCACTGTTTTATGATCATTTAATTTGACTTTTACTGGTGATTGGTATAGATATCGTTGATGATATAAAGTACACCTCCTATTTCTGTTTTACCAAAAGATTTTAAAAATACAGTTGTGATTTTCAGCAAATATTATTTCTGCATCTATCAAAATGATCCCCTCATCTTTTATTATCTTTTATGATATAATCTTCAATAATATAATGAATTATGTGAATTTATATATTGAAATATTGTTAGATTAATGGAGCAATTTGCATTTGGTAATATTCATATTATAGTAACTTTTTTAAAAAGTAATATAATTTTAAGACAATTTATACTATTTTGATAAAATTTTAATAGTTTACTTCTATCAAATTTGATATGCTAATAATTTAAGATTTTTCCAAAAAAGTGTATAAATAAAATATATTTTTTCTATTTTGCTGTATTTAATGTATTTTGAAATCTGAAGTTTTCTAGATTCATACAATTATTTTGTAACTTTTCCTTTAATACAGCTCATATTGTATATAGTTTATAAGTTATCTGATTCATGATGGAATGATTATATCAACAAATTTCGTTATTCTAGCAACTTCTTTGGAGGTAATTATGGTACACTTTTTTCATTATTTTCATGATTGTTATTTTTCTTCAATTGGAGTCACATTTATATATTTCACACAAACATTTAGTTGAGGTTACTAATTTATTTCTTATACATACAATAGGCTATTCTTAGAAAAATTATATGAAAATTATAGTTTCCAAATACCCCTTTTACACACACATAGTTTCCCCTATCATTAACATTGTGAATTAGTGTGGTATATTTCTATAATCAATAACACAAGATTTAGACATTATTTTGAATTAAAGTCCTGAATTTACATTTGGGTACACTCTGTATGTTGTACATTCTATGAGTTTTGACAAACATATAATGACATGTATTCACCATTAAAACATCATATAAAATAGTGTCACTGCCCTAAAAATCACTCGTTTTCCACCTATTCATCCTACCCTTTCTCCACCCAAACTATTGACAGCCAGTGATCTTTTTATTGTTTCAATAGTTCTTACTTTTAGAGTGTGGTATATAATTAATTAAAGTCACACAATATGTGGCCTTCTCAGATGGCTTCTTTCACTTAGTAATATGTACTTCGGGTTTCTCTATACTTGTCTTTGGCATTCTTGCTCGTCTTTTTTTTAGCTAAATAAATATCTATTTACCTAAAGAAAGATGACTAACACTGCAATATATATCTGGGTACAGGTTTTGCATGAACAAAAATTTTCCTTTGGTAGTATATACCAAGGAGTACTTTTAGAGTCCACATGTAAGAGAGATCATTCAGTAGTTGCATTTTTGTGCCTGGCTTGTTTACTCGGCATAATGCCCTTCAGGTCCATCTACACTTTCGCAAATGACTACATTTCTTTCTTTTTTATGATTGTGTCTAAAAAATCATCACTGTACCCAAGGTCATCTAGATTTACTACTATCTTACCTTCTAGGAGTTTTATAGTTTTGTGTTTTGCATTTAGGTCTATGTTCTACTTTCAGTTAATTTTTGTGAAAAGTAGAAAGTCTGTGTCTAGATTTATATTTTGTATGTGGATGTCCAGTTGTTCTGGTACCATTTGTCAAAAAACTATCCTTTTTCCATTAAAGGCCCTGGTTTACTGGTCTACTTTCCATACATTGCCTTGATTATTATAGCTTTATGGTAGTACATGTTGAAGTCAGGTGGTATCAGTCCTCTTTGTTCTGCTATTTTTGTCTTGGTCATTTTGAGTCTTTATATATATATATATATATATATATATATATATATATACACACACACACACACATACATATATATATATATAAACTTTAGAGTCAGTTTGTTCATATCCACAAAATGACTTCTTGGAATTTGTTTGTTGAGATTTTGTTTGAACCTGTAGATAAAGTTGGGAAGAACTGACATGTTAACAATATTGGGTTTTCTTATCCACAAACATGAATACCTCTCCATTTATTTAGATTTTCTTTAATTTATATCAGAAATTTTTTAGTTTTCCAGATATATATGTATTTCCAGATATATATATATATATATATATATATATATATGTGTGTGTGTGTGTGTGTGTGTGTGTGTATGTAATTAGATATATATCTGTTAGATCCAATAATTTAATGTATCTAATAATCTAGTTCTTCCCAACTTGATCTACAGGTTCAAATAAAATCTCAACAAACAAAATCCCAAGGAGTTATTTTGTGGATATGAACAAACTGATTCTAAAATTTATACATAGCTAAAAGAGACTCAAATATCTAATAAATATATGTCTAATTAGATATACATATCTGGAAATATATATGTATATATATATACACATATTATATATATATATACACACACATATTATATATATATAATATATATTTAAAAAACTAAAATATTCCATAATAAAAAATATATATTTAATATATAGTATATATAAATATATATATTTCCATATATATATCTTATACATGTTTTGTTAGATTTATATATTTATATATTTCATTTTTGATGCCAATGTAAATGCTGTTAGTTATTAACATCAATATCTAATTATTCATTCCTGCTGTGCAGAAAAGCAATTGATTTTTATATATTAACCTGGTATATTATCTTGTATTTTTTTATGTTATCTTGCAATATGCTGAAATTCTTTATTAGTTTCAGGAGTTTTTGTTAAGTGTTTGGATATTCTACATAGGCAATAATACAGCCTATAAACAAAAGAAATTTTATTTCTTCCTTCTCAATATGTATAGCTTTCATTTTCTTTTTATGTCTTATTGTGTTTGCCAGGACTTCTGATACATTGCTGAATAAGAGTGGTGAGAAATTTATTCTTTCCTTGTTCCTGATTTTAGTAGAAAAAAACTTACTTTTCACTACTATGTATAGATAGAATTTTTATGTTGATATTTGTAAAAGTTATGCTTCTAAGCCTATTAGAAATGTATCACATTATTTTTAAAGCATTTCTTTTATTTATAGATTTGTGTTTTTAAATTTATTACTTCTTTGTTAGAACCAATTAGATGACATACAATACTAATGAACCTATACTGAAGTTATTTAGGAATGTCACTGATTTTTGTTAAATAAAGGCAGTCTAAATGTTATATTAATTGCTAGTGTCACATTCTAACCCTTTATAGAATTACGTGTTTTCCCAGAACCTGCACTATTTGTGGTTTGTACCATATTTGAAAATTGGTCTTTAATGTGTTCTTATATCTTCAGGGTATAACAGTTATTCTTGATGTTTCCCATCTGTGAGTTGCAAGCTCTCCTAGATTCAAGGGCAAATATAAACTTTTCCCATGTTATCCATTGGTGATTTCATTGGCAACCTGAGTGGAGAAGATTTAAATTTTGAGGAATAGGTTGCTTCCTCCCTCATAAGGTTCTGCTTGCACTTATGACCTGTGTTGCGTGGGAAGATAATAACAAATATGGAATGCAGAGAGATAAATATACTTTATTTTTAGACACGGACTGCATTCATTCCTTTATATACAAGAAAGTACTGCTTAGCTTTTAGAATAAGTTAAGATTCATGTCTAGGAATAAGCAAGATGTTTATATTAATCCAAACTCATTTGCTAAAAAACTGAAATAGACCATTTCATATTGCAAATTATCTGTCCTTTTCATGTGAATTTTAAGGCAATATTTTATAAAATATGTTAATAACTATAGAAGCCATTATGTCTGAATACTTCCTAATCTTCCCTAAGGCAACATCAAAACGCCTGTATTTTATAGATATGAGTAAAATCTTTATATAGGGCTTATGGAAAAAGAGAAAGTAGTCATAAAAATTGTTTAAAAAGGGAAAGAAAATTTAGTTCAGAAGAATATGTATTTCAGCAGGGAAAAAAAGAGGATTTTATAAATGGAGAAAACTTAAACTTTTTAATGACCATAATAAGCACCCAAATATTCACCATGGTATAGATTCAGGGAAGTCCTAAATATGTGTAATGTTTAAGAACCCAACACTAAGTAAAAATGGGTGATAATTAATATGATGCTAAAAAATCCTCTATGGCCAGTAAAATTTTGGGAAAGATATTTCTGACTCGTACAAAACAGTTTTTAAATGTTGCTGAGTTTACAGATTAAAATTGTTTAAATTGGCTCTCTCTTTATGTGTTTTGCCACAAGATTCTGTGATCCTGTAATATAATACATGGTAAATTGCAGCCCTAGTGTAGTTTCTTAGAATTTTATTTACAAAATTACTACATGGTGCCATGTCTGTTTATTTTCAGCACTTTTTATAGCACCTTCAGTGAACATATAAATTAGAATTTCCCTAGAATAAAAATATTTTATCTTTCAAAGCTATACCTGAGAATGTCTTTGAAAATATGATAGGTCAGTCATCATGCTTCAATAGCAAATTGCTACTGAAGCTTCAGTCAACAGCAAATTTCTATTAAGGCAATTTGTCTTAATAATTTTATTTTTAAGGAAACAAAGAAATTATTTGAGACGACTTAATTATAAATTTAATATCTGCTAATGTTAAATCTTGTGTGAAAACCAAAACTGTATGTAACTGTGATGACTATATAATTAGGCCCATGTGTTCAGGATAATTGAATTTGTGTGTACATTGCAGATTGATATAGTATTCAAGAGAAGAACATACACCAGAAAAAAGAAATAGCTTAATGTTTTGCGGCAGAGGAAACATAAGTGGGTCTGAGTGTAGCTGAATGAACACTAATCTCTGTTTTAAAATGAAAATAAAAATAGTAGAAACTCTTTTTCTAGTACAGGATATGAAAGACTATTTGGGCTTTTTAAATAAATCTGTAATGTTGTTGCTAAAGTCAGTAAGTTCTTAAAGACGGCCAATCAATAGTTTCACAGCAGTTGGAAACTTATGTATGGCAAACATGTATTATCAGATCGATTGTTACAGCAGAAATCTATATATCAAGCAGGTTCGTTGGAAGCAAATGATAAAATGAATATAGCTCTAGAAGGAGAGTACTCAAGATGATGTGCTATTAGCCAAGGTGATATATACATGTAAGACAACTGAGGGGCAAAGCGATGGAAGGATAATCAATTTTTCTGTGTACAATGATTCTCCTGTTTTCTTGTTAATACCTTGTCAAATAAGCAATGAATATTTCTTAGTGAATTTTTTTTTTTACGAGTAGCAGTATTGCAAGAATCATTAATTGCCTTTCCAAAATGTTTAAGGTATGGGTGCCTAACAAGGAGGACAATTATTTCTTCTATTAGGATTAATAATTAATAGAAATACACAAATGCAATGTTTTTTGAGTCTTCCACAATGTCTTTAACTTCTAGATAAGAGAGAATAAATTTAACTTTCTGACTTAATCTCACATCTACTCTTTTGTTTTGTTTTTTGAGATAGGGTCTCATTCTGTCACCCAGACTGGAGCGCAGTGGCACAATCACAGCTCACTGTGTAGGCTCAACCTCCTTAGACTCAAGCAACCTTCCTACCTTAGCCTACCGAGTAGCTGAGACTACCTACATACACTTGCCACCAGACCCAGCTAATTTTTGTATTTTTTGTAGAGGTTGGGTTTCGCTATACTGCTCAGGCTGGTCTCAAACTCCTAAGCTCAAGTGATTTACCTTCCATGGCCTCCCAAAGTTCTGGAATTACAGGTGTGAGCCACTGTTCCTGACCCCTACAGTATTCTTTATTTTATTATTATAACAGAATACCCCAAATATCTATAAGGCATCAATATTTATTTAGCATCTTTAAAATTTTTCATCTTAGCCTTAGACAGGAAACCTTTATCACTAATATTAAATTTATCGTAATGCACTCTAGAAAGTCATGAAATTGTGCACTGTTTTCTATCTTTAAAACTAATGACAAATAAATGAAGCATTTGTAGTCAAAGAAGCCAGCAGGCTAATTTCAGAGCAAAGTTTTTTCTTTTGTAATTTATTTATTTTTCAAGTGGAAATTGGAGAGTTACTTCAGCATTTGAGAAATGTAAATGCAATTGCAGCATTAAATACTCATTGGTTCTCAAGCTAGTAATCTCCATTCCATATGAAATGTCTAGTATTTATTATAGAAATTCCTAAGTTCTCTGACTTGTCAATAAGTCAACGTTATAAAAATGCTCTTTATCATCTCATGCCCAAGTTTGTAAAATAATTAAGACTTTTTTTTCAACATGTTGATTTCTTTCCATTTAAACAATAAAAACTTTTTGGCAAGCTTTTACTACTAACCTCTCTCACTACCACTCAAAAGGTACATACTGGATTTGGGATTGGTTATTAAAACCAATAAATACATATTTTAATTAGGCACATATTGAGTGTTTGTAGAATTTAAATTTATTACAAGAGGTAACCAGTCTTAAATGGTCATTCTCTTTTACAGAAATCATTTAAAATTAATTTTCTAAATTTAATTCATAACTATAATAGGAAACTAGCAAAGACTATTTCTCAGGTAATCCATACATTCAAGACAGAATAATGTTGTTATAACATTTTTTTAAGTCCTCTTTTTCACTAACACTTTTATTTTCAGTTGTCAATGGATAAGAACATTGCTTTAGAAAGCTCTTTTGGGGTATTCAAGATTGATTTAGATTCTGGTGAGTACTATGAGTTACAGTTCACTAGGAAATAAAATATAATCATAATTTAGCTAAATACATGAGCCATGAATTTTTGTTTTCTGCTTTAACTAAAACATGGCTTTCTAAACTTCCTGTGTAATACCAGCAAAATTCATCAATACTTCCTTTTACATCAAAGAATGTGAAATAAACTTATGCCACTGAATTTTTTTAAAAGTAATAAATAGGCATAGTTAAGAAAATTGATATTTACCAGTTGCTGAATTATCATTTATTTGTTAAACATTTTCACTGTCTTTCGTCTTAGGACTTAAGCATCACACAAAAGGAATAAATTTAGGATTTTATTATCACATTAAATATTTGTCTGTCTTCTATCAGTTCATAACTTCTTTGCCAAGTACTGCTATTAGATTCCATCTGGTTTATTCATCACCCAAATTTAAAATCTGCAGAAAGATTCCAGTCAATGATGAGAAATAAAGTGCACTGGTATTTTTCTTACTTCATCTTAATTGTGATGTTCATTACCAGAAATTCCTGACTGTCAGTTTTCCTAGGCTACAAAATAGATTATATATTATAAAAGTTCTATATTTTTCTTGTGTAAAAAGAAGAAAACAGCATGAAGTTTTAAGCTAAAATGCATGGTGATATAATTAACACACTGTCACAGAATATTTTCAAACACAGGTTATATGGCCATCTGTTAGAACTTCTACATTGGGTTGAATGTTTTTCACTATGCAAATATCTAAACTAACTTCTAAAAAAAAAAAAAAAAAAAAAAAAAAAAAAAAAAAAAAAAAAAAAAAAAAAAAAAAACCTCAGAGATTCCAGTGAAAGAGTAATCCCTGACTGTTAACACTGTAAGGGAAACACACATGAAAACAGTACCTAAAACACAAAATATTATGAAAACAAAATTTTCAAAATGAGTAAATTTTTAGTTGGCATTTATGACAATCAGTAATTGTTAAATCTCACTCACTGATTTCCTAAAAGCACAAATTGTATATTGTTACATATGTAGGATTTCGTACTACTAACACAAACCAATTTAAGTTTAAATTACATGGCATTGCACTCAGTGGACCTATGTCCTAAATAAACAGCTTGCATACAGTGAATTGTATTCTACTCTAGAAAAAGTCATCCCTAGTTGGTTGAATCCGAAACACAATTCCCTATTCCCCTAGGTAGAATGAAGCACCACCTTCCATTAGGTGATATAGTGCAAGAAACATCTCACCTACAAGACATCTGTTTTCCAGCTGACAATGGGCCAAAACAACACTTCAGACTCAGAGGGAAAAATATGCCTTCCTTTCAAAGCAGTGCTGACATAAATCCTAATGACCTGATACTTCTAACTACCTACTTTAATAGTGTTTTTTGCTATTCTCCAGCAGGGTTTTGTAATGAGCTGAGAGTAAAATGCTACCCACACTCTTAAATCAGGCTTGGGGCTTAATAACATTTTTTTCTCAACCACCCCTTTTCTACTTTGTCTTCCTAATTATTGTCATCAGTGTGCACTTTTTTTTTCTTGGAGAGAAAATAGTGACATTTTTGGAGTGACATACTGAAATGGTGCATTTGTTTTATTGATGACGCTGCAGCATGTAACATTCACAGAACAAAAATTTGTTGATGAGACCAGAAATTAGGAGCAAATTAAACAAAGAAGTAAAACAGGACTTCCTAATTAATTGGTGAATTGTTCTATAATCTTTCCTGCATGCAAATCTAAGTGTATAAAATAATGTTTAATATCTGACACCGATTAAAGTTCCAAGTTACCAAATGAAAGTAATAGTGCTTTACTCATGCACATTAAATAGGTCTTTAGAAACTTCTGAAGCTAAAAGAGTTAATTTTTGCAAGAATGAGCAAGCTTTTAACAGTGTAGCTTCCATATCCTGAGCCTGATTAATGAGCAAGTTTTGGGAAGAAACTGTGATAAGATACATTTTAGAAGAGATTTAGAAGCCCTATTAGCCTCTGGTCTTGAAGTCTATGTATGTCAGTTTCTTTATACAATACCCTCTAACACGAACATTGCTAAGATGGCATTCTATTTCCAAAATTACTCTGATGTAAACATATAATAAATACTGATCCTAAATCTTCTCATGTAAAGAGATCTTATAACTCCCATCTTGCCCCAACTTTGGGGTTTTGTGAAGATTACTCACTTTTTAACTGAAGAAAAACTGTGGAAGTAACTAAATCTTTATCTTGCCTATACCAGTGCTTAGGTGTTCCCTTGTATGTTAGTAAACTGGTAACTTTATAGCATATACTACCTAAAGAAATTAAGCTTTCAGCTAGAGTGCTCATAGTCAAAGGGGTCATATTAACTACAGATGTTCATCTACCACAACAAATTTATTTCCATTTATTCTTCAAAAACAAAGTAATTGTTTTAACTGTTGGTGCTAGAAATGGCACAGCAGGAAGGAAAGTATTATTTTTTTAAACTCTCTTTAAATTATTGTATTTACAATTAAAGTTTTTATACATTATGAAAATACAAAAAACATTAGAAGAATTAGATCCTGTCATTTGCATTAACAGGTAGAACTAAAGGACATTATGTTAAAAATTGTGCATGTTCTCACTCATTTGTGAGTGCCAAAAATTAGAATAACTGAACTCATGGAGATAGAAGGTAGAATGATGCTTACCAGAAGCTGGGAAAGTGGGTCTAGTTAATGGGTACAAAAAACTCTTTTATTGATTTCAAAGCCTCTTCCCACAAAAGTTATCTTTTACAACATTATAAAAGGAAGGGCTTGACACAGTGACTTTTTAGGTGCAGCTTTAGTAAATCTCTTCTCTCAACTTAGTTTCCCTGGAAAAGTGGTCGTTTCATCTCAAGGTCTCTCTAGAATTGTGGATATAAAGACTGATGTGAGAGAAGTAAATACCTACAAATGCTAATCCTAAATCATTAACCTGCTAATGGCTGCAATCTCCTCCAAACGGCCTTTCAGATAGCTACCCCGGCTCTATCTCTTTTTAATTAATTCAGCCTTGGTGTGCCCAATTTTCTTGAGACTCTATGATTAAATTCTCTGTACAGTTAGATCTTAAATGTTAAAGCCATGAGATATAATAATTATCTTTATGCCATTGTTGACTAAATCAATTTGCTAAAGGAGGAAATGTGAAAAGGGGAATGTTAAATGTTAGATATAAACCAATGCAGAAAGGAAGTAAGTAGATAATTCTCCTAAAAAATAAATATCTATCATGGCAAAGACATAAGGAAGAGAGACAGAATCTCTATCCTAAAGACATGAAAAACACACTTTCATGTTTTTCTCAGAAGCAAAATAACTCTTGTAAATGGCTTGAGAATTTTTAAGACTGTTGTCTACCACCTTCTCCCTATAGCAGTCTGGAGCAAGTTTTTTAAATAAAAGTACTCAGAGTGTCTTAAAGTATACTCATCGTCCTTTCAATGGAGGAAGAGCTCCTTTCGTAAAGGAAACAGAATAACACCTCTTCCTCCTCTATCTCTGTGTATTTAGGATTTTACACTCAAAGTTTTCATTGTGTGTGTGTGTGTGTGTGTGTATATATATATATATATATATATATATATAGACACATTTTAGGTTCTAGGGTACATGTGCAGAACATGCAGGATTATTGCATAGGTACATACATGGCGATGTGGCTTGCTGCCTCCATCCCCCCTTCACCTATATCTGGCATTTCTCCACGTTATCCCTCCCAAACTCCCTACCCATCACTGTCCCTCCCCTAGTCCCCCCTAAACAGACCCCAGATTGTGATGTTCCCCTCCCTGTGTCCATGTATTCTCATTGTTCAACACGTATGTTCATAGCGGCACTGTTTACAATAGCAAAGACCTAGAACCAACCCAAATACCCATTAATGATAGACTGGACACTGAAAATGTGGCACATATACACCATGGAATACTATGTAGCCATAAAAAACAATGAGTTTGTGTCCTTTGTAGGGAGATGGATGAATCTGGAAACCATCATTCTCAGCAAACCGATACAAGAACAGAAAAACAAACACCACATGTTCTCACTTGCAGGCAGATGTTGAACAATGAGAACACATGGACACAGGGAGGGGAGCATCACACACTGGGGTCTGCTAGGGGGGCAGGGGAGGGACAGCGGGGAGATGGGGAGATTGGGGAGGGATAGCATGGGAGAAATGCCAGATATAGGTGATGGGGGCATGGAGGCAGCAAACCACATTGCCCTGTATGTACCTATGCCACAAGCCTGCATGATCTGCACATGTACCCCAGAACCTAAAGTACAATTTTAAAAAAATAAAAAGAAAAAGAATAGAAAAAAAAAGAGGCCAGGCATTGTGGCTTACGTCTGTAATCCCAACATTTTTGGAAGCCAAGGGGGAAAGATCACTTGAACCCAGGAGTTTGAGTAACATAGTGAGACACTGTTCTATCAAAGAAAAAATGTTTTTTTTTAATTTAAATAAATGAGAAATTACTATTGAAAAAAAATACAATTCACAATAAATGAATGGCCAAATTATACAATGAGGCAAATGGAAGTGTATACTCAAGAAGCCAAAAACATAGGGAAAAACAAGATGCTTTAGCATTCCATTAATCAGTGAAACACAAATTAAGTAACAATAAGAAACATTTGCACACATTAGCCTGACTATAATGTTAAAGTGTGATAGTATATATTGCTGTGGGAATGTGGAGAGACCATATCCTCATATATTACTGAAGACAATATAAATTTTTATTGCACTGTCAATGTAATCTAAAAACACCTATTAAAATAAAAAATTCAAAGACATTTTGACCCAGTAAACTCGTTGAGAATCTATTCCATACTAATAAATCATTAACAGTAGGGGAAATATGTATAATAATGCTTTTATTGCACTATCAATGTAATCTAAAAGCACCTATTAAAATAAAAAATTCAAAGATCCTTTGACCCAGTAAACTCACAGAGAATCTACTCCATACTAATAAATCATTATCAGTAGGGGAAATATGTATAATAATGCAGCTTTTTCATACTGGGAAAACAGTTGCTATAAAGTGAATACTAAGCATTTAGGAGTACAGAATAAATTACTTTACATCCACAAAATGTAATATCATGCAGCCATTGAAGGGATGATTTATAACTAAATTAACTTACTTAGCGACCTTTCTGTGAGATACTGTTGAGAATAAAAACATGATGCAATAACTAAAATAATACATTTTTGTAAATAATAGACATGAATCAGCTACATATATGTAAATGCATAGGAGGAAATAATTAAAAACATGTAGATTGTTTTTAACATGTGCTAGCAACAGGAGACAGACAGATTCCTAGACAGACAGGGACGGGTCACAGGTGAAACCCGACTTTCAAGCCAAAGACAGCCTGAAGCCTGAAAACTGAGCTGCCAGCTCTGGATAGAGTTCACGACCAGAGTGAGAATTTCCTTCATACCTGTTAGCCAATCAAATGGTGCTTTTACAAGGCCCACCCATGGATCAATTAGCATGTACTCCCCCATTCTGAGCCCATAAAAGCCCAGATTCAGTCACAGAGGCAATTACCTGCCTTCAGGCCCTCTCTTATACAGAGGGCTACCTTCCTAGGTCCCTTCTCAGTGTTGATAGCTTTTCTGTTGCTCAATAACATTCTTCACTGCCTTGCTCACACTCCAGTGTTTGAGTACCTCATTCTTCTTGGTTGCAGGACAAGAACCCAGACCCAAGGGAACAGCGAGTGTGAAAAGAGCATTAACACTCTAACCCTCCCTCCTGCTCACCAAGCAATGGGTGAGAAAAAAAACAGTGGGTTTGGTCCTGCTACCCACAGGTGAGTGAATACAAGCCCTCGTTCACTCACCTGTGGGTAGCAGGACCAAACGAACTGTGACACACCCCCATTCACGGAAGCAATGGGAACAAATGAGAGCAGTAACACTTGCTGGGAGCTCAGACCTCAGGTGGGTGGATCATGAGGCCAGGATTTCAAGACCAGTCTGGCCAAGATGGTGAAACCCCATCTTTACTAAAAATACAAAAAATTAGCCAGGCATCTGTAATCCCAGCTACTCCAGAGGCTGAGGCAGAGTATTACTTGAACCTGGGAGATGGAGGTTGCAGTGAGCTGAGATCACACCACTGCACTACAGCCTGAGCAACAAAGCGAGACTCCATCAAAAAAATGAAGGAAGGAAGGAAGGAAGGAAGGAAGGAAGGAAGGAAGGAAGGAAGGAAGGAAGGAAGATCTCAGTAGCAAAAAGCAAACCTGGCACCCAGATCATGAGTTTAATACCATTCTTCAATTATAAGATTCAGGAGCATATGGAGAAATACCTGATTTCATCACTGGACAGAGATTATAACAAGATAAGCCTATACAAATAATATATCTGATAAAGAATTAACATGCAAAATATATAAGGAACTCCAATAATTCAATAGCCATAGAAACAAGTAACCTGATTTTTTAAAAAGCCAAAAGACCTGAATAAACATTTCTCCAAAGAAGATGTACAGATGTTCAACAGATACAGGAAAATGTGCTCAGCATCACAAATCATCAACAAGAGGCACATCAAAACCACAATAGCATATCACCTCACACCTTTAAGGATGGCTAATTATTAAAAACAAAAACACTAAAAATAGCATATGTTTGTGAGCACGTAGAGAAAAGGAAACTGAAACTCTTTTTTACTGTTGGTGGAAATGTAAATAAATATAGCCATTATAGAAAACTGTATAGAGGTTCCTAAGTATTTTTAAATAGAACTATCATATGATACCAGCAAACCTACTTCTGGGTATATACCCAAAATAATTGAAATCAATATCATAAAAATATTTTCTTCATTTCTGTATTCACTACAGCATTGTTTATTAAAAGAAAGACATGAAAACAACTAAAATGTTCATTGACAGTTAAACAGATAAAGAAAATATCAGATAAAGAGGCAATTGGAGACATTACACTAGGTGAAACAAGACAGAAGAACAAATAACAAATTATACAAGTTGTATTAGGAATTTAACATAGTCAATTTTATAGCTGCAGAGAGTAAAATGGTGGTTACCAGTAAGTGGGAAGAGAGGGAATCAGGGAGATTTTGTTCAGAATACATAGTTTCAGTTATGCAAGATGAGCAAGTCCTAGAGAACTACTGTACAGCATAGTGCATACAGTTGATAATACTGGTTGTATACTTAAAAATGTGTTAAAGAGGCAAGATGTATATATCTTAAATATGTACAGCATTTTGTATGTTTTTTATATTTCAATTTAATTTTTTTAAAGATAGGCATGAAACATCTTGCAGTGTCAGAAGTTAAGTAAGCATGAAAAAATTCACACATATCTTAATAAGTATGTCAAAGGGCACAGGAGCCAGCCAGGAACTGCCACCAGCCTAAACCAGAATGATTTCAGCAACAAAATAATGAAAGTAATATTATATTAAAATCTGAAATATAAAATAAATATCAATGAGTCTATACTGATATAAATAAATGATCAAATAAATTAGTAAATGTAGAAGAGACAAATCTCCCATAGAGAGGAATTCCAAATAAATTATATAGATAATCCGCCCTAAGACAGGGGGTAGCATAACTTCCTGCTTCTTAAAATTGTACTGCATGTAGTTACTTTCTTTCAAAGAGTAGAATACAGGGAGTAACTCTATAGTGAAGAAGCCTAACAAACTCTACTTCAACTGGGTGACCAAGGCCAACATCAACAATCAGAAATCAAGTTGATAGTATGGTTATAATCATGCAATATGATGAAAATGGTGCTTTATCTCTGAGATTTTCCTCCTGAAAACCTATAACCCCAATCTAGCCATAAAAAATTTTTAGTAGAAAGACATCCTACAATATCATGACCAGTACTCTTTATAATTGTAAAGGAAGTTCATTAAAAACAAGAAAACAGGAATATCTGAGAAACTTTCAGTCAAGAAGAGCCCAAGGAGGCATGACAACTAAATGTAGTGTGGAATCCTGGATGGAACAAGGAAACAGGAAAAGAACATGAAAACTAAATAAATGAGAGTCAGTTGTGGAGTTTAGTTAATAATGTATCATATTGGTTTATGGTTATAACATATGTACCATGCTAATCATATTAATGTAAGATATGTGGCAGTGGGTAGTTAATGTGGGCACTCAGTACTATCTGCTCAATGTAATATAAGCTCATTTATAAAAATAGTCTATAAATAAAAATAAAAGAACTACCTCAAGGCAAATGATCACAGGTTGGAAAAATAGTTTACTATAGAAATCTATGGAATACTGAGGGTTCTTGAGCTCAAAGAACTAGAATTTGGCATTGTGAGAGAATGAAGGTTTTCTGATAGTTGCACAATCATTGTTATGAATTTTAAAATGCAAAAAAATAGCATAGCTGCCACCTTTGAGCATAGTTTCTGTTACAGCTGGACTCCACAAATACCAGGTACTGGACCCTTTCTTTGACTCCACCACTGTTACCACTGGAAGTTGGATATTTCTGCTGTCATTCTCGCCAGCATGGACTCTTTGCAGAAGTTGCCTCCTATGGTTTGAATGTGTTCTCCATAGTTCATGTGTTGGGAACTTCATGACTAATGCAACAGTGGTGAGAGGTATGTCCTCCCTTTAAGAGGTGATGAGGTCATGAGGGCTCTGCCCCCATGAATGGATTAATGTTGTTCTCATGGAAATGGATACATTATCTCACTGCAGATTTGTTATAAAAGCGTGGTAAGCCCTTTCTTGCTCCCCCTTGTTCTTGTGGTTTCTTGCCCTTTCACCTCTCCCATGGAATGAAGCAGAAAGAAGGCCCTCGCTAGGTTCCAGCATCAGGCTCTGGAACCTCCAAAACTGTGAGCCAAATAAACTTCTGTTGTTTACGAATACTAAGTTTCAGGTATTCTGTTACAGCAACGCAAAACAGACTAAGACACTGCCTATTTGAGTCATCGCCTTCTGAATTAAGTACATTCCAATTAGTGGAACCTAGGTCATATAACTGTACTCTAGCTGTAGGGAAAGCAAAGAAATTTTTTTCTGACTTCCACAAAAAGAAGCTGGGCCTCTAATAAAAAAGTATTTTTTAAACACATGTAGAACATTTAAAGATGCAGGAAGACTATAAATTGATTATTAAGATGGCTACTAAGAAGAAAATGTCCCATTAAACAAGAGTAATAACTACTAGATAGCTTACCATTTGAAATATATTTTTATACTAATTTTGGAAAGCCTGGAGCTGATCATTTAAGATGATGCTTTTCTAATATATGTAGTGATAGGAGCACATCACCTCTGCCAAGGAGACATTCATAACATTTTGTGTTCTTTGTAATGTGAATATGTGAATTGCCATGAGATAAATCATTATTACATGATAAATTGATAATCATATTTTTGCATCACCAAAATTGTTTAGCTCACTAGTTGGAAGATGTTTCATAGTACAAGAAATCCATTTTCTCAACCCCAGACACCTTGCACTGCTATAACCTAACAATCCACTGCAGCATAAATCTTCCCAAGCCTATAATGGAAAATAACTGGAAGAACAAGCATCAAAGTAAGAAAATCAAAAATGATATATTGTGTATGACTCTATAGAGTATATGAATAAGAAGAACAAAGGTGATTTACATAAAAGGGAATGCTCTCCTCATCTCCCTGCATCTCTCCTCCTCTATCTTTCTCTTTCTCTCTCTCTCTGTCTCTCTCTCTCTCTCTCTCTCTCTCACACACACACACACACCCCAAGGTTGACACAATATTGTTTTACAGTCTAATTGGCCGGCCACCTCCTTGGAGTCACACCTGAGTCCTAGAGAAAAGGGACTCCCCAGATTCCCTTGGGATCTGTAAGAAAGAGAAAGTGATCATTTCTATCTAGGCTTTCTCCATTACATCAATGTTGTTTTTTAAAATTTGAACTTTTATTTTAGGTTTTGTCAGTATATATGCAGATTTCTTACATGGGTATATTGCATGATGCCAAAGTTTGGGGAATGAATGAGTCCATCACCCAAGTACTCAGCATAGTACCCAACAGGGAATTTTTCAGCCCTCACTACCCTCCTTCACTTTCAACTCTACTAATCCACAGTGTTTATTGTTCCCATGTTTATGTGCATGTGTACTCAATGTTTATCTCCCACTTGTAACTGAGAACATATGGTATTTGGTTTTCTGTTCCTGTGTTAATCTGCTTAGGATAATGGCTACAACTGCATCCATATTGCTGCAAAGGACATGCTTTCATACTTTTCATTGCTGTGCAATGTTCTATGGTGTATATGTACCATTTTCTTTATACAACCCACCATTGATGGGCATCCAAGTTGAATATATATCTTTCCTATTGTAAAAAATGCTGTGATGAACATTTAGGTGCATGTGTCTTTTGGGTGGAAAAATGTATTTTCCTTTGGATATATGCCCAATAATGGGATTTGAATGGTAATTCTGTTTCAAGGTCTTTGAGAAATCTGTAACCTGCTTTACCCAATGACTGAACTAATTTACCTTCCCACCAACAGTGTATAAACATTCACTTTTCTCTGCAACCTCAACAGCATATGTTATTCTTTGACTTTTTTCAGTTCAACCAAGGTCGTGGCCCCTGTCTGATCTTGACCTAAATTATTCCCATTAAAAAANAAAAAAACCTCAGAAAATTAGTTAAATCCATCTCATCTCTTCTTTAGGACTTTGATATTTGAACATCTCAAGCTTGTTTTCTTATCAGTAGAATGAAAACATAATCTTTCTTTCATAGGATTACCATGCAAATTAAATAAAATAATGCCTCTAAAGGGCATGATCAAGAATTTGGTACTTCACATCCTGTGCCTTTCACCTGTAACCTGACTCACACTGCTGGAGTCATTAGTTTAGTGGTTTTGAATAAAGTGTTTTCAGTCTGTTCTTGTTGTTTCTTTGTTTCCAGCTTGTTTCCCTCCTTCCTTGAACATCTCTTTCTTTCATCAAAATGACATTTCTGCTTCTGTTTAAGTTTCTGTTATTTTATGCTTAATCAGTGAGTAATGTCTATTGAAGGCCCACTTTATTGGGTGCTTTGGAATGATTTTTAAATGCCACGAAGAGCTAAAATCATTTTTATTATTTTCCCTTTCCCTTTAGTATATCTATTATCTCACAAACTATCTTTAAAATGTTTGCACTTGTACCCCTGAACTTAAAAAAAAAGTTCAATAAGTATGTTAAATGAAGATAATTTCTTCATAATGTGAGACTAGAACAGTTTCTGAAAGCCCACAGTCTGATTCTTCCTATTTTAAGCTAAAATTGAACTATGTACCAAGTCCTTTAATAAAAATTTTAGGAAGCTATAACAACATGTTTTGATCCTTATAATAATATAAGTATTTGTCATCATCGTAATCCAAATTATTTTCCCAATTGTGAAATTGAATGTTTTAGTGTAAGCAATGTACCACAGAACACACAATAACTAATACAACTGTCATTCAAACATGCATGTATGTGAAAATAAAGCCCACCACACTATATAGTCTCAAAGATTAAGTCACAAAAGTTAAGTGTACAGCTGTCTGCTCTTGTCAAGAAACTTTTCACAAGAATGTAAAACAAACAAACAAACAACAACAACAAAAAAACCAGCACTGAGAATTCTAGGATCAATTTAAAAATAATGTCTCCCATCTTACCAAGTGGCTGCTTTCACAACATATAGCTAATGGCATGGCCATTACAGCAGCAGAGACAGAGAGAGCCAGCAGTAAATCTTTCCTTTTTACAGTTGGTTCTGGTTTAGAAAGATTTACTTTTATATTAGCTGTGAAGATTACTACCTTATCAGCCTCTATTCCCTTAATACCTTTCTCCCAACCTTTTTCACAGCCTCTTGTAGTAATGACAGGTTCTAAGGGTCACAACTAGAAGTGCTTTCTTTGTAACTCTAAATGTGTTTGATTTTGACAAATTACTTTTATTTTCTTTGCTCAGTTTTGGAATATCCCTGATTTTACTTTGGAAAAATTTCATGAAGTGAAGTTAAAGTGACTTTTTTTTTTATTTTTGGCTATAGATCTCTAATTTCCTTATTGGCTTTCTTGTCTAGATCAATTCAAGTCCTTTTGCTTGCATGGTCCAAATTCATAGGTCATGTGAATCTGATCCAGGCTAAGAAATTTGAATAACCCATTAATGAGAAATTAATTCTGATTCCGTAATTTGAGCCGGATCACATTTTTTTTTCTCTACTTAAGTGCCACTGTGCCACTTCATTTAGAGACATATATTTGTGAAAAAAATAAATAAAATAAATCCTGCCAGGGGGGTAAAAAAAAAGTCTTCAAAACAGAGAAGTTAAGGATTTCATACCTCCATGTAGTTTGCTACAGCATAAAAAGGGGGATGCAGAGGTGGAAGCCAACCAGGAGAAACCAGAAAAGAGACCCCATTTTTTACTGCCTCTGCATTGTTCCACTGGTAGATTGCCTGCAGGCGTCTGCTGATGCCTGCCGGTGTGTTCTTCCTCTCCTCTCCATGTCCAGCTGCCTGTATGCTCTTCTGCTGGTACATTCCTCCTGATGTCCAGACACTTGTGTCTGCCTGCTGGGGTCTTGGGGTTTTTATATGCATAGGATGGGGGCAGCCAGGGTGGTCTTGGAAAATGCAACATTAGGGCATGGAAGCAGAAATGCCCATCCTCACCTAAGTCCATGAGCATAGGCCCAGGGGTGGAGCCTTGGCCAGAGACCATGCCCTACTCTACCCAGCACTTTCCTGCTCCCCTCCCATATCCAATTGACTCTTACTTTCATGAAAGATTTTTCTGTAATATGAAACACTATTGGATAGCATTTTACCAACATAATTCTTTCAAAATTTCAGTCAATCCTGTTAAACCTGTCTCTGCCTTATTATATGAGTTTATATAAAGTTCTAATTTTTTCATTGTCATTGCAACAATACTGACCTCCTCCTATGAATCACAAATGTTCTGAATGACATCTAGAGTGGGGCAAATACTTTCCAGAAGGTTTTCAATTAATTTGCTTTGCCCAGATTCATCAGAGGAATCACTATCTACGGCAACTATAGCTTTATGAAATGCATTTCTGAAAGAATAAGACTTGAAAGTCAAAATTTTGATCAATGGGCTGCATAATTAATGTTGTTATGAATGTGTTAACAGGCATGAAAACAACAGTAACCTCTCTGTACATCTCCATCAGAGCTCTTGGGTGACTACGTGCATTGTCAATGAGTATCAATGTTCTGAAATATTTTTCTGAGTGGCAGTTTTCAACAGTGGGCTCAAAATAATCAATAAACCATGCTGTACACAGATATTCTGTCATCTAGGCTTTGTTGTTCCATTTATAGAGCACAAGCAGAGTAGATTTTGCATAATTCTTAAGGGCCGAGGATTTTCAAGATGCAAATGAGCATTGGCTTCAACTTAAATTCATCAGCTGCATTAGCCCCTACAAGAGTCAGCTTGTCCTTTGAAGCTTCAGTGTAAGCACTGACTTCTGCTTTTTAGCTATGAAAGTACTAGATGACATCCTTTTCCCATGGAAGGCTGTTTTGTCTACATTGAAAATCTATTGTTTAATGTAGCCACATGTACTAGTTATCTAAGCTGGATCTTCTGGAGAACTTGCTATAGCTTCTACATCACCTTGCTTCTTCACCTTACGTATTTATGCTATAGAGATGGCTTCTTTCCTTAGATCTTAAGAACCGAATTCTTCCAGCTTCCAAATTTTCCTTTAAATTTTCTTTCCCTCTGTCAGCTTTCAGAGAATTGAAGAGAGTTACTTCTGGATTAGGCTTTGGCCTAAGAGAATGTTGTGGCTGGTTTGATCTTCTATCCACGCTGCTAAAACTTTCTCCATAGGAGCAACATAGCTGCTTTGATTTCTTCTCACTCATGTGTTCACTAGAATGGCATTTTTTATTTTCTTCAAGAACTCTTCTTTTGGATCCACAGTTTGGCTAACTGAGTGGTGTTTCAGGACTAGCTTTCAACCTACCTCAGCTTTCGACATATTTTCCTCAATAACCTTAATTTATAGCTTTTGATTTAAAGTGAGAGATTTGTGACTCTTCCTTTTATTTGAACACTTACAGGTCATTGCGTGGTTATTAATTTGGCCTAATTTCAATGTTGTGTCTCAGGGAATGGGGAGGCCCAAAGTGAGGCAAAGAGTTGAGGGAATAGCCAGTTGGTCAGGCAGTCAGATCACACTCAACATTTATTGATAAAATTCAACAGCTCATATGGGCATGCTTTATGGTGCCTCAAAACAGTTATAATAGTAACATCAAAGATCACTGATCACAGATCACCATAACTGGTATAATACTAATGAAACATTTGAAATGTTCCAAGAAGTACCAAAATATGTCACAGAGACACAAAATGAGCACATGCTGTTGGAAAAGTGGTGCTGACAGACTTGCTTGATGCAGAGCTGTCACAAACCTTCAATTGTAAAATAACACAATAAAGTCAAGTGTAACTTGCTTCTAAAGTTAAAATTATCACACTTTTAAATGATTTTTCTTTCTTTATATTCTGTTTATGTTAATTCTTTGGTTTAATATTTCAATTGATTCTTTAAAGATACCCCACAACATTCATTATTACATGCTCCTGGAGCATTAATAAGTAACAAAAGTTAACCACTGACAGAGCCTTAGTCTTAATCCAAAGGAATCATCGAGTAGCATAAGAAAATGAGTTGCCTTTAGCTGAATTCTAAATTTAGCTAAATTCTTTGACCAGACTGCAGTATTAAGGGGAGCCACAATTATGGTGTGACCAGGACATCAACATAGGAAACAAGTAAGGTAGAATGATGGACAAGATGACCGGTTAACTCTCTTCCTAGACTACACTATAGAATCCCATAGACTGACACTATAATTACATAGAAATAATTGTCATGTATTTGCCAAGAAATTACATGGTTGACAGTACTCTGAAAATTGTTCTGCATTTCTAGTGCCAACAGCTATGTTAACAGAAAATGAAATTAGAAACAACCACAGGAGGTGAATTCTATTCATTTAGAAAACTATTTCATTTAAGAAGTAAAATTTAATTTACAAGTAAATATTATAAAACTAAAAATAAAATGGAATGACTTAGAAATGTTCCTAAGAGTTATTGTTTTTTGGTGTAATGTTGGCTTTATGGAAAAAACAAAGTCATTTACTACATCTAAAGCTAATTATATTTTCTATTTTGCAAGCGCCAGTACTATAAAGCCATATTTCCCAGGTTATTCCTTACAAACAAATGAATGTCAGATTCCAATAGGCCAAAATAAGAATAACTATATTTTTAATCCTACAACTCTTTCCAAAATAATATAAAAGCTATCTTTTCTGTATTACAAAAGCTAATGCTGCAATATTTGTTTTCCAATGCAAAATTATGTCCAAATTAGCAAATGAATAGTTTGATGTTCTCACATTTTGTGGCATAAATGTGAAACTCTTAGAGATCAAAATCACCAGCTTAAACCAAGAAAGCTTACAAATGATCATTATGCTAAAAACTACTGACTCTCTCAGTTGGCAAGAAACTTGAGTGATTAATCACAGAAACTTTGTGAAAATAAATACTACTGGAGCTGATCTCTTTATATCTGATCTCTTAATAAAGTTTAGCGCTATTCTAAACTCTTATCTACATGACAAAATATAAAACAAAAAAGGTTCATTTAGACACATTTTCAAGAATTTATACTAAAGTTGTATAATAAATCATTTTATCTAATCTATGCATTTAATTAATATAAAATTTTGTCATGTGACCTATACATACACATATTTCATTTTCTGGTTAAGCCAAAATGTGAAATTGTGGCAACCAGGGAAGAAAATAATGTCAAAGGAATCAAATTCTCTTCTCATTTTCTATCTTACATTTTACTAAGGAGGTTCGTTTTACTGTAGATATTAAGATTAAAATGTTCTGTACTGTCAGATATAAAGAATATACTATAAATATACTTACATATAAATAAAATACCTGAAAGGTTACATAAAAAAATTGTAATGCTGATTACATCGGGGAAGAATTACTGAGAGTTAACGTCCATGAAATATCTTTTTGTAACTTTCTGACTTCATCTTGTTTTTATAAATTGTCTATTCCAAAATAAATTTTAATAGCAAAAAATAAATTTGCCTTTTTCTTTGATGAAAGGACTACCGAACTGGGATCAAAGCCTGAAAGTAGAAGACGAGAACTATAACATAGAAGAAAATCATTCCCTGGATTAAAAAGAAAGTTACTACTTCTCATGTTGCAAGAGTATAATAAAGAGCAAAGTTTTCTGAAACAGGGTTTTGCTCTGTCACCCAGGCTGCAGTGCAGTAGCATGATCATGACTCATGGCAGCCTGAACTTCCCAGGCTCAAGCAATCCTCCCACCTCAGGCTCCTAAGTAGCTCAGACTACAGGTGCATGCTTGGACTACAGTGTATGCACTCTAGGCTATTTTTTTTGTAAAGACAGTGTTTCTCCATGTTGTCGAAGCTGGTCTCAAACTCCTAGGTTCAAGGCATTCTCCCTCCTCCGCCTTCCGAAATGCTGAGATTACAGGCATAAGCCAGCCTAAGGAAAGCAAATCTTCTAAGAATACATAAGCAGTTTGAAAATGGGGGCCATACATAAGAGTGATACAATGGATTTTGGGGACTCAGGGAGAAAGGTGGGTGGGAGGTGAGGGATAAAAGACTATACATTGGGTATAGCATATACTGCTCAGGTGATGGATGCACCAGAATCTCAGAAATCACCCCCAAATAAATTATCCGTATAACCAAACACCACTTGTTCCTCCAAAACCTATTGAAATATATTAAAAACAAAAGAAAATGGGAGGCTTGGAAAAAATAATGTGTCATGTAAGTCCAGAGCCATATGGGACAAAGATGAACATTAAACAAAAATAAAGAGAATGAGTAGCACATGTATAACTCAAGAAAAGGAAGAAATAAAGCTAACCTTCCTCTATACTCAGATACACATATACACACAGACACACATACTTTCTATTCTATGCCTTTCTGGGATGTTGGCTGGCCCACGATAATCCTATTGGCTGGTCCCCTAACAAGACTGTTCAGTAGCCAATTTTTGCTATTTGTCACCAATTCTTTGACATAGCTTGATTAAAATTTAATCTGATTCTTTGGCCAGGAAATGTCAGCTTCCAAAAGAACAGTTGTATTTTTTTGCCCTTGATTTCTATGAAATAGTGCTGTTTAAAGCCTATGATGTACTCTAGGCCTTCCTCAACTGGGATTCTATGAAAAATTAAGCCCCAGTCAAATGCACTAAGCCCTCCATTTTATGTATGAATGAACTTATTTTCCTATGCATCTAGAATGAAATTGATATGTGTTATCCTTCAGAGAACTGGGAAAAGCATCATGAAGATTATTTTCTTTTTTTTCTCCCATTTATTTATTTTATTGCATTTTAGGTTTTGGGGTACATGTGAAGAACATGCAAAATTGTTGCATAGGCACACTCGTGGCAGTGTGATTTGCTGCCTTCCTCCCCATCACCTACATCTGGCATTTCTCCCCTTGCTATCTCTCCCCAGCTCCCCACCTCCCACCGTCCCTCCCCTATTTCCCCCCAACTGACCCCAGTGTGTAGTCCTCCACTCCCTGTGTCCATGTGTTCTCATTGTTCAACACCCGCCTATGAGTGAGAACATGCAGTGTTTGATCTTCTGCTCTTCTGTCAGTTTGCTGAGAATGATGGTTTCC
>NW_016107419.1:2918554-3007618 GCF_001604975.1 Cebus imitator
CTGTTGGTTGCCGATTCACTCTAATGACTGTTTCTTTTGCTGTGCAGAAGCTGTGGAGTTTGATTAGGTCCCATTTGTCTATTTTGGCTTTTGTTGTCAATGCTTTTGGTGTTTTCTGTTTTCTGTGATTCAGAGGGGAAGAATCCCATTGAGATTACATTACATAAAAGAAGCACAGTTTTTATACCAAAGAGTAAACTCAGGATAACTCAATTCTCCATTTCAAATTCTCAAACGCTTTGCAAGGGATTGTGCAGACCACAAAAATATTTCTTTGAAATTATTCCATCTTTTCCCATGCTTTGTTCCACACAATAGTTGCTTCACATTTATCTCAAAACTATTCTGAAATATTTTCCTTCCTCTCCATTCAATTTCATCCTGTCTCCCATGCCAGAATTGGCTAGTGGGATACTTATGTATACTGCTGCAGCAGTGCCATACGTTAAGATTGCCAAAGAACCATAAACATGGGTCTCCAGGTGCACAAAATTGTCAGGAATTATGGTAATTCTATTGCTCTAAATACTTTTTCAATGAGAATTGGAGAATGAATTTTGTTCTGTCCCCATTCATTTCTTCCTCTAAATTTTGGTCCTTTAACTTCTGAAATGTAAATATAAATTTTTTGCTTGATTTAATTCATTTCTGTTACTGATGACAAAAGGCTCTATCCAATATACTTTATATATTTTCTAAAAACTTTAAAATATTTCAATACTTTCCACTTTTGTGTTTTTTGTGTACATGCAAAAAACAAAATTAACTTTTTCTGAATGTTAAATAACTTCATTAGAAAGTTATTTCTAATGAGTCAAATAGATGAACAAATGCATAGCATTCATGGGAAATAAACAGAGCGTATACATTATTTTCAAACACCAGAAAAAGTATTTATAACGAAAAGTTTCATGCCTAAAAATTAGGTTAACGTGAAAGTAGAAATCCAGCAGATCATATTTCTTATTTAACTTTTAGTTTAGATTCAGAGGTACACATGCAGGTTTTTTATATGGGTGAATCGTGTGTCACAGGGGTTTGGTATACAAATAGTTTCATCAACCAGGTAATAAGCACAGTGCCTGAAAGGTAGTTTTTCAATCCTTACCCTTCTCCCACCGTCCCCTCAAGTAGACCCCAGTGTCTGTTACATTCTTTGTGTCCATGTGTATTCAGTATTTAGCTCCCACTTAAAGTCAGAACATGCCGTATTTGGTTTACTGCACCTGCGCTCACTTAGGATAATGACCTCCAGCACTATTCCTGTTGATGCAAAGGATATGATCTTCTTCTTTTTATGGTGGTGTAGTATTCCATGGTGTACATTTACTACATTTATTTATCCAGTCTACCATTGCTGGGCATTTAGGTTGATTCCACATTTTGGCTTTCATGAATAGTGTTGCAATGAACACATGCAGGCATCTTTATGCCAGAATGTTTTATATTCTTTTGGGTTTGTATACTCAGTAGTGGGATTGCTGGGTTGAATGGTAGTTTTAAGTTATTTGAGGAATCTCCAAACTGCTTTCCATGATAGCTAAACTCATGTACATTTCACCCAGTAGGGTATAAGCATTCCCTTTTCTCTGAAACCTCACCAGTATCTGTTATTTTTTAACTTTTTAATATAGCCATTCTGATTGGTGTGAGATGATATCTCACTGTGGTTTTGATTTGCATTTCTGTAATGACTAAATGATATTCAGCATCTCTTTTTTTGCTATTGCTATCTCTATATCATCTTTGATGGCAAGCATTTTCACATATTTTGCCCATTTCTATTCAGCTGTTGTTATTATTAATAACACAGTTATTATATTATTATATTCTGGATAAAAGCACTCTATTAGATACACATTTTCCAAATATTTTCTCCCAGTCTGTAGCTTGTACCTTTTTTTCCCTTTTGTCAAACTTTATTTTAGTATCAGGGGTACATGTACAAGTTGTTTATATCAGTATATTGCATGATGCTGAGGTTTGGAGTATGAATGTCACCCAAGTAGTGAGCATAGTACCCAATAGGTACTTTTTTTCAACCCTTACCCACTTCTCTGTCCTCTCTCCTATATTTCTCAGTGTCTAGTGTCTCTTGTTCCAATGTGTATGACCACGTGTACTCAATGTTTAGCTCCCACTTATAAGTGACAACATGTGGTATCTGGTGTTCTGTTTCTGTGTTAATCTACCTAGGATAATGGTTTCCAGCTGTATCCATGTTGCTACAAAGAACATGATTTTGTTCTTTTTATGGCTGCATAGTACTCCATGGTGCATACATACTACATTTTCTGTATCCAATTCCCCTTGATGGTCACCTGAATTGATTCCATACTTTTGTTATTGCGAGTTGTAGCTTGTCTTTTATTCTCCTCACAGTGTCTTCCAAATAACAGAAGCTTTTAAATTTTAATGACACCAAATTTATTAATTTTTCCTTTTTGATTGTGCTTTTAGCTGTTGTGTCTCAGAAATCTTGACCTTTCATACAAGGTCACAAAGATTTTCTCCTATGATTTCGACTACAATTTTTGTTGCATTAAGACTTATTTCTAGGTTTGTGATCCATTTTGAGCTTACTTTTGCATATGCTACAAGATATCAAAGTACATTGTTTTGAAAGTTTATATCCAATTTTTCCCAGATCACTTGGTTTTTAAAACTATCATTTCTCCACAAAATTGTTTTTCACTTTTGCTAAAAATCAGCTGTACGTGTTTGTTTGTGTCTACTTCTAAGTTGCTTATCCTGTTCCACTGATATATTTCTCTGCATTAATGTCACCAGCATACAGTCTTGATCACAAGCTTTTATAGTCAATCTTGAAATAAAGTGTTACATCTTACTATTTGTTCTCTTTTTCCTATTTTTCAGGCAACTTTTGGATTATCTTAGTATTTTGTATAATTCAATTTTAGATCCTTTTTTGGCTAATAGTATAAGAACTTTAAAATAATATATTTCCTTCTAGCTTTTGTTTTTATTTTCATGCATTATACATATATTACAATAATATGTTGTTATTTTGTTTAACACTTCATATCTTTTTAATAGTTTGAAAATATCCAATTCAGTATTTTTATTATATTTACAAGGTTATATAACTATTATCACAGTCTCATTTTAGAATGCTTTAGTTCCTCCTTAAAAGAAAAACATACCCATTAGCTGTCACCTCCTATTTCTCTCCTGAGATTGAAGCCATCTATATTCTGTTTCTATAGATATGCATATTCTGGGCATTTAATATCAATGGAATCATAAAATAAGTGGTCTTTTGTAATTAGTTTCTTCACTTTGCATAATGTTGTCAAGGTTCATCCATGTTGTAGCATGCACTGGTACTTCATTTTTTATTGGCAAATAGTATTCAATTATCTGTTATGCAACATGTTATATTTGAACAGTTACTTCTACCTTTCAATTATTATTAATAAAACTACTAAGAACATTTGTGTAGAAGTGTTTGTGGATATATGTTTTTACTTCTCTTAGTGGAAATGAAAATGCTTGGTAATAAGATATCTTCATGTTTAATCTTCTGAGTGTTTACTAAGCTGTTTTCCAAAGTGGTTACACCATTTTACATTTTCACCAGCAATGCATTAGGGTCCCTTTTCTCCACAACCTTGACAATGCTTCTTACATGTTTTCTTGATCATAGCCATTTTAGTGGATGTGAAGTGGTAGTTTTGACTTTTATTTATCTAAAAAAATGACTAATGATGCTCTTCATCTTTATTATTATTATTGCTTATTGGCCATTTATACAACTTCATTGAAGAAATGCATATTCAAATTCTTTGCTCATTTAAAATTTTTTTATTGTTCAGTTAGAGGCATTCTTTATGGCTTTTGAATACAAATCTCTGATCAGACATAGATTTGAAAATAATTTCTGTAAAAAAGCCAGCTGGAATTTTGATAGACACTGCATTGTCTATAGTTCAATTTAGAGTACCGCTGTCTTAACAGTATTAAGTTTTCCAATCCATGAACAAAAGATGTTTTTTCACTTATTTAGGTTGTCTTTAATTTCATGAAATGAAATTTAATGAAATTAATTTTATGGTTTTTAGTGTATAAGTTTTACACTTCTATTAAATGTATAACTAAATACTTTATTATTTTTGATGCTATTATAAATTGAATTATTTTCTTAATTTTATTTTCACAATGTTTATTAATAATGTATCAAAAAACAACAGATTTTTGTGTATTGATCTAATGTTCTGAAGCCTTGCTGAACTCATGTATTAGTTCCAGTAGTTGTATGAGTGCGTACATGTGTTTCTTAGGATATCAGGATACATACAAGACCATGAAATCTGCAAACAAAGATAGTTCTCTTTCTTTCTTCACAATCTGGATACCTTTTATTTCTTTATCTTGCATAATTACCCTATCTGGTTCTCCAGTGCAGTGGTAAATACAAGTGGCTAGAGCAGATACCCTTGTCTTGCGCCTGACCTTAGAAGTAAAGCATTCAGCCTTCACTGTTAAATATGAAGTTATCCATGGGTTTCTTGCCTATGGCCTAAACCAAGTTAAGGAGGTTGTTTTCTATTCCCAGTTTGTTAAGTGTTTTTTATCATGAAATGGGATTGTATTTTTATAATGTTTGTTGCCTATACTGAGATGATAATATGAAGTTTATCGTTTATTCCATTAATATGGTTTATTATACTAATTGATTTTCAGATATTAAACAAACCTTGCATTTCTCAGATAAATCCCATTTGGTCATGTTGTATGTGGTATAACTTTTGTTTCTGAGGCAGAGTCTTACTTTGTCACACAAGCTAGAGCACAGAGGTATGAACGCAGAACACTGTAGCCTGAGACTTTAAAACTCAAGTGATCCTTCCACCTCCTGAGTGGCTGGAATGACAGATATGTGCCACCACACCTAGCAATTAATTATTTTTTGCAGTGACAGGGTCTCACTATGTTGTCCAAGCTTGTCTCAAACTCCTGTGCTCAAGCAATCCTCCCACCTCAGCATCTTAAAGTGCTGGGATTACAGGAATGTGTCACTGCACCCAGCCTCTATACACGCTTTTTATATGTTGCTAGACTCAGTCCGACAGTGTTGAGGAGCTCTTTTTTATATGAATATTATAATATTCAGATGGTTTATTGATCTGTAGTTTTCTTCAATGTCTTTGGTTTTGGTATTAGAATAAACGTGACATTATAGAATGAGTTAAGAAAGAAACTCCTTCTGCATATTTTGGAAGAGTACAGGAAAGATATTGATTCTTTGAACATTTGGTAGAATTCACAATGAAGCCATCTGGGCCTAGGCTTTTCTTTGTGGAAAGTTCTCTAATTACATTGATATATTTAGTTGTTTTAGTTCTCTTAACATTTTTAATCAAGAGACAATTGAAGAAGAAATATGCAATTATATAGCTTTTTGTAATTATCTTTATATTACCTTTATGTTAATTATGTTTTTCCATGTGGATTCAAATTATTGTCTAATGTCTTTCAGTCCGATAAACTTTCATTTGCATTTCTATAAGTCATGTCTTCTAGCAGCAAATTCTGTTTCTTTCTTTTTTTTGTTTTTGAAAAGTCTTTATCTTCATTTTTGGAAACCAGTTTTTTAAATACAAGCTTTATGTTGCTGCTTTTTAAAAAATTTCATCACCTTGTTATCTCATTGCCTCTGGCTGCTATTATTTTCAGAAGAATTTACTATTAATCTTATTGTGATTTTCTTGTACATGATGAGTTGTTTTTCTCTTACTGCTTTAAAGA
This sequence comes from Cebus imitator, assembly GCF_001604975.1. Classification (NCBI taxonomy): domain Eukaryota; kingdom Metazoa; phylum Chordata; class Mammalia; order Primates; family Cebidae; genus Cebus; species Cebus imitator. The sequence goes on from NW_016107419.1 coordinate 2,924,324, forward strand.
TACACTCTTTCTTTTGACTTTTAATATTTTCACTGCACTGTATATAGTTATAATTTTATTTTTTGCATTTATTCTACTTGGAGTAATTTAGCTTCTTGAATGTGTAGATTAACAGATTTCCTCACATTCAGGAGGTTTTTAGCCATTTTTTCATAAAATGTTTTCTTCTGTCCCTTTCACACTCTCTCCTTTGGTACTCTCATTACATATATGTGGACTGACTTAATGGGCATCCCACATTTCTCTGAATCTCTGGTGGGATTTTTGTAAATTTCTTCTTTATTTTTTAACTTCTATTTTAGGTTCAGGAGTACATGTGCAGGTTGGTTATATAGGTAAATTCTGTATCACAAGGGTTTGCTGTGCAGATTATTTCATTACCCAAGAAATGAGCATAGTACCTGATTCATAGGTAGTTTTTCGATCCTCACCCTCCTCCCAACCTCCACTCTCAAGTAGACCCCAGTGTCTGTTGTTCCCTTCTTTGTGTCCATATGTACTCAATGTTTAGCTTGCAATTACAAGTGAGAATATTTGGTTTACTGTTCCTATGTTAGTTCATTTGGGACAATGACCTCTAGCTCCATTCATGTTGCTGCAAAGAACATTATCTCATTCGTTTTTGTGGCTGCATAGTATTTCATGCTGTATATGTACCACCTTTTCTTTAACCAGTCTACTGCTGATGGGCATTTAGGTTGATTCTCTGTCTTTTTTATGATGAATAGTGCTGTCATGAACATACATGTGCATTTGTCTTTATGGTAGAATGATTGTATCTCTGTGAATAGGTGTTCATTCTTTTTTCTCTTTGCTACACACATTGCATCATTTCTAATCATTTACCCTCAAGTTAACTAATTATTTCTTTAGCACTGAAACCAACTATTGAGGTCATCTAGTGATTTTTTAATCACTCTTATTTCACTTTTCAATTTTAAAACTTCCATCTGAATCTTTTAAACAATTTCTATCACTTTGTTGACATTTTTTTATTTGATGGAATAAAATAAAAATGTTATTTTCTCTGGGGCTAGGACAGAGGAGATGGGGAATTATTTTTTAATGGATATAGAGTTTCAGTATTGCAAGTTAAAAAAAAGTTCCAGATATTGGATTGCACAATAATGTGAATATATTTAACACTGCTGAGCTATTCACTTAAAAATGGTTAACATGATAAATGTTATATATATTTTACCACAACTTTTCAAAATTTAAAGGCTAAACATATCTTTCATGATCTGACCCATCTATTTTCTTTAGCTTCATTTCTATACATCTCTGGGACCCTTCTCTGAACCCTGTGTCCCAGCCATCCCGAGCTACTTATATTTACTAAACTCTCTATGATCTCTGCAATTTCTCCCTCTAGATACAGTGGTGTCACCCATCTGGCCTTGCAAGCCTACTTGCTTTTCTGAACAACTTTATTGAGATATATTTCACATGATGTATAATTCGCCCATTTAAACTGCATAATTCAATGGTTTTTGGTTTATTTACAGATGAGTTCAACCATCACCACAGTCAATTTTAGAATATTGTTATCATTACAAAGTGAAACTCTGTACTCATTAGCTGTCACTCACCAATCTACCCATACTCCTTACAGCCCAGTCCTATGCAACCATTAACTTTCTATCTCTATAGATTTGTCTCTTTTGGACATTTCGTATTTGTGGAATTATATAACATGTGATCTTTTGTGACTGAATTCTTGTGGAATATCCATACCATGGAACATTATTTGACCACAAAAAGGAAGGAAGTACTGACATGTGTTTTTGCACAGATTAACCTTAAACTCCTATTTGTGTTTCATGTCAAAGATTTGAAGTCTCTTTTCCCAGGAAGTATTCATTGACATCCTTAAGATTTAGTCAAGGGATCTTTCCAAAAAATGTCTTTCCCTCTATTGTAGTCTTTAATTAGCCAGTGAATCTCCAATAGATTGGAAACTCTTTTTGGCAACCATAAAATGTTACACAAAGTATATGAAGATATTTTATTAACTTTTTCTCATAAGATCTCATCAATATAAGGAGAGGTGGCTCCAATTAGCCCAACTGAGAAACAGACATAACAAAATTATTGTTTCTCGATCCTGGCTTCACAATACAATGACCAAAAGAGCTCTTAGAAAATCAATGCCTGTTCATGTCTTTGCCTACTTTTTTATGAGGCTGTTTTTTCTTGAAAATTTGTTTAAGTTCCTTATAGATGCTGAATATTAGACCTGTGTTGGATGTACACAACATAAGTTTACGTAGGTAAAGAACCTGCACATGTACCCATGAACTTAAAATAAAAGTTCAAAAAAAAAAATTAATGCCTGGGCCCCACCTCTGGCCAATTATATCACAATCCATGGGTGGGAGGATGGGGATACAGGAGCTAGGTACTAAAACATCAGTACTGTTTAAAAGTTTCCCAGCTGACACACAGTCAGAATTTAAAACAACTGAATTTAAATAACTACAGAATCTAAACAACAGAAAGTCTTTAGTCATCTACTATAATACGTTGCATGTGTAATTACACAGTACTGTAGTCATTAGGCCATGACTTTTATTATTTTTTAATATATCTACTCTGAATATTTCTGAACACTTTTAGTTTTTTGACCTTAAAGCAGGAATTCATAGTAAATACATAATTGCCCTGAAATCAACCACTGTGTTGGCCCTCTAAATGGAACAGTTGCATATCTCTCATCTCTTTATATTAGTTGTCTCTTCTTTTTTGTATATCTGTTAAATTTATATGCTTCCTTGACTACAAGGAGTATGACAAACTATTCTCATTATAAACTATAATGCCATTTACCCAGTAAAATTTTTGGATTATTCAAATACTGTCAAACCTGGTACCGCATATAGACTGCATTGAAAAGACGTTTCCCTATTTCTTCCAATTATAAGAAAGGGCAAGCAGGGAAGACAAAACTTTTTTTTGAGATAGAGTTTCACTCTTGTTGCCCAGGCCAGAGTGCAGTGGTGCGATCTTGGCTCACTGCAACCTCTGCCTCCAGGGTTCAAGTGATTCTCCTGCCTCAGCCTCCCAAGTAGCTGGGATTACAGGCACCTGCCACCATGCCAAGCTAATATTTGTATTTTTAATAGAGATAGGATTTCACCAAGTTGGCATACTGGTCTGGAATTCCTGACCTCAAATGATCAGCCTACCTCAGCTTCCCAGTGTTTGGATTACAGACATGAGCCACCATGCCGCCCAACAAAACTTTTTAAACTTCTTGAGTGTTTCCGATAGCATTTTACCCAGCTGATAACTTTGCCAAGAATATATCTTCATTATTCTAAACTAACTTGTGTCTTTCTCATTATGAAATTTGAAAACCTTATTTGGAGGAAAATTATTATGCAAAAAATCAAATAAGTTTCTGATTATAAGATATCTCCAACAAACACATTTGAAGATTATAAATGAGCTACAAGACTGGTTTCTCTGTGTTAAGATATAACAAAGTGGTGTTTTATCCTTATAATGACAAAGGCTATTTAGGTTAAGGATGGCTTAAATATACAGAGGATGACAGAGACAACAGGGAAAGGAAAATGACACACGTATACCCAATTTTTAAAATAAATTTACATAAGAAAGAATAAGCAGTACAGACAGGAAGGATATTTTAATAATAACATCTATAACAATCCATCTTTAAAATGAAGAATGTTTATAACAGCACATTAGACTTTTCTTATAACAAAAAGGTAGATTTATTATTATAGTATAGATATCTCCTTCTACCTTAAATAATAAAATTACCCCCTAATGACCTACAGTACAATCTTTAGACCTGGGGCATACAAGTGATAAATATTCACAAAAGCCGAATCTTACTTGGTATTGGATATATGGAGTGCCATAGGCATGAACATTATAATATTGGAGTCTCTTTCTATCTTTCTTTCTTCAGTTTAGCATTTAAAAAAAAACCAGATTGAGTTAATTTATACAAGATTTATCAGTTAGAAAAATGAAAACTGTTTTAATCTATTACACACGCCTGACCTTCAGAAACCCTTTATGAAGCTTTCCAAATTATCTCCAATGAAAGGCATGTAACAATGTTTACAACTTTTCTAGACTTTCTTTTATTTTAGCCTTTGGTGTGCTCTATCTTCTTGACATTAATAGTTACATAGAAGAACAAAAAACTGATACAGAATTCAATATATTTTCTGTTTCCTAACCTGTGTATACCCTTCCAAATAGCTAGTGTTATGCAGCCCAAGTGAGGCAGAGCTGGACCCTAAACAAGTGGACACATCTGTTCCAGTCCATCAGACTTGACTTACACTGTGTTCTGTATTCATTACGGCTTTTATCCCAAATTATAGTGTCAATCTATTCAGAATTAATATGTATTACTCTACCACTTGTTACAAAAATTTCAGTTTATTTATTGGACCAAATCCTGTCCTAATCATTTAGGCACAATTCCCACTGAAAACATAAAAGACAGAGTGTCCAGATGTTATATTTTCACATCATATCAAAAGATATTTTTGCATAAATGAATAATACTGCTAATCCCAATGTGGATTCTTTATGTATCAATAGTGAAAATTGGTTTGAAATTTTATGTCATTGATTTGAATCACTTGCAATTACTTTTTCCAACACATATTATATCCCAGTATGTTTACTTTCAGTATGAAGAGGAGGTTGACAAGTTATTTACTTCACTTAGAATGAAGCTTACATTGTTAATCCTTGGGAAATTATACTTTCAGTTCCCTTTTCCCCTTTGTGTTGGGTAGTTTTAAAGACTGCAGGCCCTTGAAGACACAAATCTGTTTTATTATAACATGATGAATCACTTGTGATGGTTAATATTGTCAACTTAATTGGATTGAAGTATGCAAATTATTGTTCCTGGGTGTGTCTGTGAGGGTGCTGCCAAAGGAGATTAACGTTTGAATCAGTGGGCTGGAAGAGACAGATCCACCCTCAATCTGGGTAGGCACAATCTTTAATCAGCTGCCAGCATGGCTAGAATAAAGCAGACAGAAGAAAGTGGAAGGACTAGACTGGCTGAGTCTTCCGGCCTCCATCTTTCTCCTGTGCTGGATGCTTCTACCCTTGAACATGGGATCCCAAATTCTTCAGCTTTTGGACTCTTGGACCTATACCAGCAGTTTTCTAGAGTTTCTCAAGCCTTCGGCCACAGACTGAAAGCTCCACTGTTGGCTTCCCTGCTTTTGAGGTTTGGGGACTCGGAATGGCTTCCTTGCTTCTCAGCTTGCAGACAGCCTATTGTGGGGCTTTACCTTGTGATTATGTCAGTCAAAACTCCCTTTCATATATATATATATACACACACACACATATATATATACCTTATTAGTCCTGTCCCTCTAGAGAACCCTGACTAATACATCACTTCACTGTCATTTTCTCTTTCCTTTTCTGTGTTCTCTGAAGCTCATTAAATATGTGGATTTTATGAAGGAGAAAAGTTGCTAATTTATAATTATTATGTAAAGGTTAATCTGGCTAACATTCTCCAAATAACTTTCCCACCAGCAATAATTTTCTTCTTTTTTTTCTTTTTTTAACTGGTTGATTTGGAGATAGACAAGCCTCAGAAGCTGATGAAAATTAAAAGCAAAATATTTTTTCAAAAATTAGTCCAGAAATTTGATGGAAGAAAAAGGTACTAAGTAATATACTCCATGGATGTATATGTTTTCAAAACCACAGAAAATAAAAAGGACAAACAACAGCTGACACTAGTGAGTATAACAAAATCACAAATCCAGTTCCCTTCCACTCCAAGGTTAATTTAAAAGAAGAGGAAGTTGCATTATCACATTTTTAATCAGCAACTCCACTTCCCTACTATAGCATATGAAATGGCAATAGTGCCTATGGCAATACAAATCCTATTAACTTGAGGTATCAGATATGAAGAAATTAAGACACAAGTTGAAAACAAGATCAAAGAATGATGAGAATTTCCCTTACAAAAAAAGGCCCCTCATCTCTGTGCCTTTTTTTTAACTTCTTCTTGGTTGCAACACAAGGGAAATGTTCTCTTCAGGTGTTACTGATTGAATGCCAGGCACTGCCCAATAACTCACTTCAAAGTCAATCATGCTAAGTATACAAATCCTGACTAAATTATTCGAACAAACTGCATTGCAATTATTAGACATGTTATGAGAAAATGTGAACAGCTTGACCAGCAAATTTCCAATACATTTCCCCCCTCAGGTAAGCCTAAAACTTAATAATAAGACTCCAGAGATTGTGACATTCTTCTCATCACATAACACATACTGGCAGAGAATAAAAAGGAAAAAGAAAAAGACATGAATATTTGAAAAGGCCTTTTGAATCTTGCAGGCATAAAGTAGAAGTATATATCATTCTCTGAGACCCGGAGTCCATGCAGATACACATTGAAAGACATGCTTTGTACCATCATCCTCAGCTGATATGTCAAAGTAAAAGAATTCTCACCTTTTCAGAGTGTCTGTCATTAGGTACATTAATATGGATGAACTAGCACAAAATCACGAAGTAGTAAGAGAGGTGAGCTTAAAGGAATAAAGGCCTTAAACTAGATTTAAGTTGGGCTTAAATTTGAGAACTAAACTTGGGGTTTCTATAATTACCATTTTTTCTCTACTTATCTTGGAAGAAAAAAACATTACTAATTGGATTTTCCCTTGAGGTCCATTTACCAGCATTTGACTAAACATTCCTTAAGCTTTCCTATAAGTGAAGGAATGGAACTGACGTGGACAAGTTAAGGAAGATTTCTTTTTGCTGTCATAACATCCCTTATTTAAATGCATCACATTTGACAGTAGAACACAGAAGTATTTGCTTTTCCAATTCATTCTATAACATAAATACTGTTCACTCACGATCAGTTAAGTAGCAACCCAAATCATTTTATTACCAAAATTCTTACCAAAAATGTCAATAAGCATAGACATTTCTATAACATTGAATACTCAAAATAAGTTTCTGTTAATTCATATCCCATTCCTATATATAATCTTTATAACACCTAGTTCAATATTTAAGTCATAATAGTACTGGATTAATGTGTATCATTACTTGGAAGAAAATTTGTCATGAATACAGTAACTATTTAATATCCAGTAAATAAATTTGATACCGCTTTTCAAAAGCAAAGAAAAAATGAGAGAACAATATAATGTTATGGATAGGGCAACAGCACATAACATGAGATTTTATTCAAAAATTTTCTTAGGTGTCAACCAAGATATTTCTGTTACTGCTGAAATTTTAAGGTAAAATTATTTTATCAAACCACTACAGAATTTATGTTTTGCTGACCTCAAATTTACTTAAAAAATAGAAAGGAACTTTATATTTGTTTACTTCTTGCCAATTTTTAAACCTATCAAATAGTTTTCAACTCATATTTCATAATTAACATAATGCCTCAGTGTTAATTTTGAGGTTTTAATCTGAAAAATGAGTTCATTTTAATGTCTAATCCAAACAGCTAATTTTAGCAAGAATTACAGAATTACTCAGAAATGTCTAGTAAATTATATTTTTAATATAGTTGCATCTGATACACTAAATATTGAACAGATGTACAAATGTTACATTTCTCTTTCTCTCTACTTGATTAGGGTCTTTAGAGTATCTTATCTGGATCAAACCCCAAATTTTATTTTAGACAATTTTATTGTGTTAATCGCAGTTTTAAAGGTGGTCAAAGTGGCTGCTTTGGCCATAAGGATGTGGCTACTAACATGGTAACAGAAGAACAAGAGGACTCTTTGAGATATCGAGACCTTCTACAACACCTCCATCGAAGAGAAGCCCCTCAATGTTGCTGGCCTCATCTGAGGGACTATCCCACTACCTAGCCACAGCCAGGTTTCCCTCTTAGGGTGGGGGCTGAGGAATAGGAGGAGAGGGAGAGAAGGAAGCTAAGGGATGAACATCTTGTCATTTTTTTCTTTCAATAAATGTCACTTTTTGAGGCAAAAAATTTATAAAGAACTTATAAAGAAAAAAGGTTTAATTGGCTCATGGTTCTGCAGGCTGTGCAGGAAGCATAGGGGCATCTCCTTGGCTTCTGGAGACCCCTCAGGAAACTTACAATCATGTTAGAAGGCAAAGGGGGATCAGACACCTCACATGGGCAGAGCAAGAGGATGTGGAGGGATGCTACACACTTTTAAACAAACATATCTTGCAGGAACTCACTGGCTATCAAAAGGACGGCATCAAGGAGGTGGTGCTAAACCATTTTTGAGAACTCTCCCCTGTGATCCAATGATTTCCCACCAGGACCTACCGCTAACATTGGGGATTACAAATACAATTCAACATGATATTAAGGTGGGGGCACAGATCTAAACTGTATCAGTAGTATTCATCACCTTCGAACATATAATAAAATGGATTTACTTACTATATTTATCGTTTAATGTCTGCCTCACCCCAAGAGGGCTGTGCTTTTTTGTCTTTTTCTCACTCACGTATTCTAGACACCTAAAATGAAGTCTTGCATGTTAGAATCATTTAGTTAATATGTGTTTATTTGAAGTATTGAATTAAAAATTTTATTTGCAGTGAGTCCAAAGTAGTTTATGCAAAGTAACACAGACCTTTAATATTTTTAGTAAACTTTTAATGGGGAAAAACTTTAGATTATTATTTTTGATAACATGGAGAGTTATCACATAGACTTTACCCAGCTTTCTTTAATATTAACATTTTACATAATCATGGTACACTTGTCAAAATGAAGAAATTAACATTGGCTGAATGCCACTAAATGACAGACTTCATTCAGATCTTACCAGCGCTTTCATTAATGTCCTGTCTGTCTTCCAGGATCTAGTCCAGTATATCACATTGTCCTTCACCACATGTATGTCACTATGCCTTCTCAACTCTCTTAACAGTTTCTCAGCCTTGCTTTATATTTCATAACCTTGGCACTTTTGAAGAATTCTGGCCAGATAGAATGTCACTCAATTTGAATTTGTCTGTATTCTCATTCTTACACTGGCTGATTGGGCGTTCAGGAAGACCACAGAGGTGCAATACCCTTTTTCTTACATCAGAACAAGGGGTGGAGGATATCAACATGATTTATCACTGGTGATGTTAACCTTGATCTATTGGTTCCCATGCTGTCTTCCAGGTTTCTACACCATAAAGTTATTGTTTTTCCTTTCCATACTCTTAAGTTTTATAAGCAATTTCTTAAGTCTAGTCCACACTCAAAAGACATGAAATTAAGCTCTACCTCCTGAATATGAGCATCTACATATTTTTTCTGGAACGCACCTATAAGGAAGACTGGTTTCTTGTCCTTCATTTATTCATTTATTGTTTATGTAAGTATGAACTATCTGTATGTATCATATCCTTTGGATTATAATTCAATATAATCACTATTTACTTTGTTGCAAAAATAGTTCCATCTCTGGCCATTGGGAGAGTCTTTCAAGTTTGCTTCTGTTCATTAAAATATTAAGAAAATTTTTTCACATGCTCCACAATATTTCTGAAAATTTCTGTGTTTATTATAAAATAGTCACTCTTTTTCTTAAATTCCCTGCAACACCTATCACAAAACATTGTATCTAGTACATCTTTCCTGAGGCTTCAGTAGTGGAGTAAATCACTGCACAGTACAAAAGGTAACTTAAGATGGTTTATACACACTCATGGTTTCAAAATAAGATCCCCTCAATCACAGTCAGTGTGACTACTTTCTCTCTTAACATTCTGCAGTCTCCTGTGGCCTTTTGATCCCTCATGAGTTTTCTCACAGTTGTCCTCCCTTTTGTGAGCTTTGCAATCCTCCATATATACAATTTGTTTTTTAGGTAGGCAATTCAGTTTTCTCGTTGTTTACAGTAAACTTACAGATAATTCCATGGGGCTTTATATTTTGCAATAAACAAAAACTACCAATATATTTTGCTATAGAAATCAATTTTCTTCCATGGGAATAGAATATGTTGTTAGTTGCAGTTTGAAATTTTTTCCTCTAATTTATATTTTGAAATATTCAGTGAAAAGGAGTTTAAAAGAATCTGCAGCAAGAAGCCAAAGACCTATGGCTTCCTAAAAAGATTGTTTTTAAAGAAAAAAATTATATATGGTCTTTTTAGTTCAGTGCTAAAGAGATAGCTTAGCAGAAGCAAGTGGTAGAATGTCTTGGAAATTAGTTGTCACAGTGATTTCTTCGGATGTATAAAAGACGGTCACCGGGTTTTTTATATATCTATGGCCTTTTCCTAATTTTCAATGCTTAGCACTGCAGCAAAGTAGCATGGAGTAGGGAGCTTACATATACCTCAATGAGGTCTGAATCTTTCTAAATCACATTTCCTGTTTGATATAATAGATTTTTCCCATAAGACAGACAGAAAGCACAGCCTAGTGAGAACAAGGATGGGACAAGCTTAGGAAAAACTGCAGACTGAGCAACTTTCAAAGATTGATGGAGTAATTCTTGGAGTGGATTATACTCTAAGATCTATTGCAAGCCAAACTGGCAAAAGGAAAATAGGTCTGGGAAAGATGCCAAACAGACTGAGTACTAAGGTGAAGATAGGGTCAACTCACAAATAAGGGAAATATAGGCCAGAATGTAAAGACTTTGTGTTTTTAAAGTACTTGGCAAGAATGCAGGAGATGGATTTGGAATTAGATTTCCTTTATGAACTATTTTGGAAATATTGTAGAGAAAAGCATCCGTAACCAAACAAAACTATTTAGCAGAACCACGAATGCATGACAACATCTTACTAGCAGTACCTAAGGCAGCCTATACATCTTCTGACCAAATTGCCTATAAAAATTCCGTAAATCATGAAAACTCACACACAATTAAAAAGTAAGACTGAGAAGCAGCCTAAAGACAGAGTATGGGTAGATTTTCAGTAGCTTAAGGTAGTTGATTCGGATTGAAAAAAATTCATCTGATTTCATTTAATGAAAAGTAATGACGATCTATAAAAATGAAGAAAGTTGGTTCTTGCTCCTTCAATGACATGCACTTGATACAGAAAGCAAGGGTCTACAAACAAAAGGTCTTCCAGAAAACATGTGAGCAGAAGGTGAAAACGACTCTTGGAAACAGATTACATGCTGAGATGTGTAGCTCACATTAAAGTGGTTCAGGAGATTTTAGGGGAGTCTAAATCCCATCAAAGAGGCAAACGAGAAAGGAAATGAAGCTCTCTCAACTACATGCTAAACATCGCAGTTCTGTATGTGCTTCTAAACACTTAAGAACTATGGCAAGCAAAGTATGATACTTGGAAAGTATTAACAGTACTGGAAACAAGTGTGGTTTTAGCTGTTTTACAGGCCTCCTTGAGTTACCTGGAACAGTGTGCAGGGATGAAGGGGAAACGGCTGGCACTTGTTTAAACTTGGAGCCTGTCAGAAAACTCCATTTTTTGGAGCAGCAGAGACATATTTACCACGTGGCTGATAATACCGGAGTTACAGGACACTTTACTCTTTTGGGCCATCTATTACTTAATTTTTCAATTCCAGTATTCATGTTTAGTTGGTTCAAAATCATTAATCCATTTCCCATGGAAAATAACTTTATCAGCTTCTGAGCTGATACCGTGCTTACAGGCTTTTGCCATCAGTCTTAGTTTCCATTCATTTCCAGAGTTGCTTAGGGTAGCATTCTTTTTCCACAGTGTCTTTTCATTTGTTTTTTGTTGTTTTTTTTTTGAAATTTTTAATAGCCCTCAAATTTCCTAGAGGACCAACAAAAGAAATGTTTATTTGAACAATTATATATTTTGCTTCTTTATAAACATGAAATAAATATCTTCCTAAATTCAATAACAGACTTAAAAATTCAATACCCAGAAGAATATGTGTGCTTAATTTTAACTTTAAAGGTCTCAGAAGAAAGTAACTACATGCCTAACTACTTTTCTTGTTTTACCTTACTCTCTGAACCAAAGCTAAATTCAGATCTCAAGCACAGTAATTCATTTTACAGTGTCCAATAGTAGCTATCCCAGATTGCTTTCATTGGTTTTGATTTCTCTTCAACTTAGTAAATCATCCTATTTATTTCTTATTTATTTTTAGGATACCTCAGTAATTTTCATGAATTAGTAGCATTAAAATATAAATAAACAAATAAATCTGAATTATTGAGTCTCCAAAGTTTTGAACACACCGAAGTCTTCATGTGCATATGTTCCTAAAATATGTGCTACATGAAAACACTAACACCATAAAAAATAAATTCTCCAAAATTATATACTGTGTGCTTACTCTAGGTAAGGCATGCATGTTGGGATATATATGATAATCAATCCTCAAGTTCCTACAATTAAGAAAATAATATTAAAATAAAAAAATAACTTACAGCCATCTGTGGTGGCCCATGCTTGTAATCCCAGTAACTTGAGAGGCTAAGGCAGGAGGATTCCTTGAGCCCAGAAGTGTGAGGCTGCAATGAGCTGTGATAGCCACTGTACTCCACCTGGGAAACACAGTGAGATCCCAGCTCTAACAGTAAAAATTTAAAAACAAGAACTAAGTCTACATGTGCGTTAGTTTTCATGCTGCTAATAAAGACATACCCAAGACTGGGTGACATATAAAAGAAAGAGGTTTAATTGATTCACAGTTCCACATGGCGTGGGAAGCCTCATAATCATGGTGGAAGGCTAACGAGAAGCAAATTCTCATCTTACATGGCAGCAGGCAAGAGCGAGTGTGCAGGGGAACTCGTCTTTATCAAACCATCAGATCTTGTGACACTTGTTCACTATCATGAAAACAGCACAGGGAAGACCCAACCCCATGATTCAATTACCTTCCACAGGTCCTCACATGACATGTGGGAATTATGGGAACTACAGTTCAAGATGAAATTTGGGTGGGGACACAGCCAAATCATATCAAGATGGCTACATAAAAAAAGCTAATGAAAAAGCTAATGGTATACGAAAGCTAATCGAATGATATTTGGAATGGGGGAAAGAGGTATTGATTGGGAGTATTCTGGAAGGTTTCATTGCGAAGATCCATTTGTTCTTGTATTTTACAAGCATTCATTAAGTACTTTTGACATGCCAGAGACTATACTAAATGCCAGCAATCTAAAGATAAATGAGACACAGTCATTGACTTAAGTAACTTAAGTCTAGACTTGATTGTCTCATAGATCTGATATTGAGTTTGGTAAAACTGAAGGAGGTATAAAGACAGGAGAAAGAACTTGAGACATTTTACAGATACCTGATTACAAAATGATAGTTCAAGAACTGTAAGCAGATCAACCTACAAAATGTCAAAAGTACCAAAATACAGAAAAGGCATAACTCCAGGTTGAACTCTAGGCAGAATACAGAAAACTCAATAAGTAGTTCAAATTTTTACTAGGCTTTTAAGAATGAGTAGGGTTAAAGAGAAGAATGAGAGGATCATTACAAATAAATAATTATGTATATATACATAAAGGTTTGAAGGCAAAATTCATTGATAAGTAAATGGGATAATCTGTCTGGAGTGAAGAAATTAAAATATATTTTAGGACTAGAAAAATAAGCTGGAGCCAAAATGAAGATAACCTAAAATGTCCTGATGAAAGCTGTAGAAAAACTAGTTGCCTGTACTTGTCTAGTTGTCTGACACACAGAATGGTATTTGAAAGAGGAAGGAATACAAGTTAAGATGATTTCCGTGAACCCAGGCACAAAGTAGTGACTGTGAGGCTAAAAGAAAGGAATAGGCATGGTAGCTATCAAAAGAGTTAACTGCATAAAATGTAATTCGGAAGTTTGAGTCTAAGTGCCTAGAATAACATAATTAGAAAAATTAGAATTTAAAGATTTTTGTTAAAAAAAGAATGTCATTTACAAGGTTTAATTTTATATCCCTACAATACCATTCTGTAAATATACAGCAGTGCTTGTTCTAAATATAGTTGAGAGGATAGGAAGAATTGATTTGAGATAGACTTGGAAATCAGCTTCATGGAAGTGAGAGTTGATCCTGTGAGAAAGGAAAGTATAAAGAGAGATGAGAACAGAAGTACTTGGACTAAACTTCAAATAAAACCAACTTCTGGCAGAGAGTTGAAAGAATGAGCCAAGCAGGAGGGAACAGAATCCAGAATTGACACTGTGTCAAACTGCAATGATCCACCTCTCCAGGACTGGGAAAACTAGAAATGAGCAGATGAAAATCAGAAAACTGAAGTAAAATTAAGTCATTTGCTTTACTTAAATGTCTAATCAGTCTTTGTCTGTTTTTCTTGACCTAATATTTATAGAGTTGCTCAATAAGTTCTAGTAGTTAATATAAAGCTTTTTTTTTTTTTTTTTTTTTTTTTTTTTTTTTTTTATGAATGTTAATCCTAGTACTTTTTTTTTCTAGGGGTTGTTTGTTCATCACAAGTTACAATAAAACTAAACAAAAAGTTATTGACTGTCTTCCATTAATTAAAGCAGTTTCATTTCCTATGAACACCCACTAAATAACCCTGAATTTATTCTAAAAACTTCAAACACTTCAGTTCGCCAACTTTAGACTGATACTGACCACCACCTGAACACACTGAAGTTTTATCTATTCCTGAAGGACACAGCTAACTTCCCTGGTTTTCCCGCCTAGCTAGCTTTGTTCATTTCACCTTTCTCTTTCCCCATGTATTCCTCCTTCCCATCCCTATTCTCTTCTCTGATGAAATTAAATGCTAGTAACATTTACTGTCACTTTCAAACTGACCCTTTGAGTACCTTTATTTGAGTCAAATCAGTTTATTAAGTGTAAATACAAACATTCAATGAACATATTTTCTGAAACTACATGTTACAGGACACTGTATTAAGCTACAGAAATACAAATTTACAATGAAGAGTTCAGTCTGCTGCAGGATATGCCATATTTCATGAACTCAGTTTCAATATTCAGATAGCTATGGCCCTACAAAAAGTGTTTCATGCTGGTGGAAGCTAGGGGTGTAAGACCCAGTCTATACTCTGTAGCTAAAATTTGAAGATAAAACTTCAAATTTTAAGTTCAAGTTATAGCTCCAAGGAGTCATTTAGAGTCATCTGTCACACCTTAAAAACCCTAAACTCAATAACTTATTAAGATCCTCAAGTGACTGATAAAGTCTGGACAAATCAGGACGCTATTCGAAGGACTACAGTTTGATAAAGTTCATGGTTAATGCAAAAATGCATGGGTAAATTTTGTTGCCTAGAATGTTATAGACATGGTTAGAAACATTTCATGATTAAGCCAGTCATTTCAAGCCATATTGCCAATGGTCTGCAGTTTCTAAAATAAAAATATGTGTTTCAAATCACTTTAATCTAAAATACTCTGTGGCCTTGCTAATTATTTTTTAACTTCTTCTTCTCTGGTTAAATAAACAAGATAATAAAATATTGGTATCTTAAATTCTTGTAAAAGTCATAATACTATATCTTCATTTTTTGTCAGTGGATCATTACAGTACTGGGAAGTAGACCATATAATTGTTATATATCTTGCCAATATCTCAAGTTATTTTCAATGTTTCCAATTGCTAAAGAAAATTCTATCTGAAGAATTGTTATTGATAGAAATTTTACCCTCTACCAATACTGAAATGTGTCATCTATACATAACTACTGCTTTTCTATAAAATAAAAATGTTAATAATTTCCAGTTCTTATTTGTTGTTCTTTTACATAAGCAAAGAGTAATTATTTTACCTGAACATTTTAATCTTATTTTTACTCCTAAATTTTTACCAGTTAATAATGTATGTACAGTGGTTGTAATTGGTATGGTTTGTAATTATGCATATTTAGATTAAACAAGACAAATGGCAGGACTGGTAATGGCATCATATTAAAAATATAATACATTTAAAATCTATTTAAAAGTATAATTATAAAAAGATTGAGAGCTATTTAAAAATGTTTTCTAGGTATAAATAATCACATTTACTAAAGGGTATTACAAAAATCCCATAAGCAAAAGATATTGCAAAGTATTATTTAGATAAACAATTGGAACTCAGACTTCTTAATAACTACTTGCTACTGCTGACCAAATACAAGATGAGTGTAATCTCCCATGATTAATTGCTTGTGTTTTTTTCAAAACTGTATAATTGAGAAACAGTGTAATCAATGATATAAATGTAACACTAATGTATCTTTTATATACAATTTTAATGGCTTTTATTCTCTCTAACTTTTCCTGCATGTAAGAGCAAACTATATTTTCAAAAGATCAAATATTTTTTTGCCCCGATCCCAGGTAAATTGTAAGTGAATTTTTTTTAATCACATCAAGCATAGAAATATATATTAAGATTAAAAATTAAAACATGTTTTATTTGATATTCTTACTGAATTGAGGTAGCAAATGGGCTGTAGATTATAATACACTAAACAAATATAAGAAGTTGTTATTATACCTTAATAAAAGCCTAAGGTAAATAAATGATCTGATTTCCTGTACTTTGTGCATTGTCTGAACTACTACAGAAAAGCGCTGGTCAGGGAGTTGACTTCTGCCTGGCTGATTGATGCACCCCAAACTACATCATCCTTCAGAATGAGCTTAGTAGCCCACCTGGAGTACTACTCAGGAGCCATTGACATCCGGTTCAATGACCCTTCATCACCTCCAATCCTCTCTTAAAACTTCCATTAAAAGAGGTCAAATTCTGCCTCACAGCCTGTTAGTAGCTCCCACCTGAAATTCACCCAATTTTCATTTACAATTTGTTAGTCATTTATGATGTATTCTTCATCAGTGCTCTTATTTTAGCTTCCAATTCTTTTAGTGTCTTTTCTCCACCTGCTCAGGTAACATCTGACTGAAAAAATCAAGTTGATACCAAGGAAAATTGAATTCACTTCTACCTTTATCCTTTAAGATTTCTTTTCTTTCTGGGTGATAGGTTATAAAACAAGATTTCCAACAACTACAAAGCTCCCCTTTCTGTGACTGATAAATTTAATATTATCCCAGAATACCTGTTTAATTTTAAAAAGCTAATTGAAATCTATGCTATCAGAAAGGATTTCTCAAGTAAACACCTTTTTTTTTTTTTTTTTCAAAATAAACTTGAATGTTTTTATCTCTTGTGCTCTGATTACCATAAAAACAGATGATAACACATAAAGAACCATTTCAAAATATTAGGGCTTTCTTATTCTGGGGCAAGCAGAGAAAGCTGTAAGAACACCACAGAGCAATTGGCATATAGGTTATTATTGCAAACAATTTTTATGCTGATCTAAGCTTCATTACTGAAGCACCTAGCATAAAAATGTTTACAAAATAAAAGAGCTCCCTCTCTGCATAAAAATGATTTCTGTATTTATGCCAGCAAAGATAAAATTTATGACTCTCAATTGTAAGGCTCTGAAGCCTGCACTCACGTCAATTGCACTTTTCAACCAATGATCTCCAAGTGCTTCAATAAGGGTTATTGAAAGTGTTTCACACAAGAGCAAATAAAAATGACCTATCAAAATCATGGAGCAAATTTCAAACGAGCTCATGAACTAAACACTATTAATGTATGTGTATATATTTGTTTTAATGTTTACATTCTGGTGTCTAGTTCCTCATTTTTGAGAAATTGAAGACATATCAAGGAGTACCACAAAATTATAGCATATGGTTACTTGTTCATTTTAAAGGACACAAATATTATATATGAGACTCATTTTTTCAGACTAGCATGCCATTAAGATATGTGTGAGTTTATTTCAAGATATAGGCAGTGAAAATCAGTTGTGAAAAATGGTGAATTGCCAAGTATCTGTTTGAATGGAGAAAAGAAAGTATATGAGTTGTTTAAACTGGCTGTTTTAAGTATTTGTATTTCCCTTAAACACTTTTAACTACATTTTTGTGTTTTGATGTGAAAATATTTTCATCCCAGAAAGACATAATTAGTCAAACCGAACTGTAAAAGCACATTATAAATATACGATACGAGAATAGCAAAACACTGGTAAGCTTCTCTGTTCACTCCTCATTCCAAGTTCCATTGCAAACCTCTTCTGGCCAGAAGGGAATAATCTCTCAGACAAAGGAAGTACACTCATACCCTTTCTTTCTAAGCTTGCACTTCTCCTAGCTTATCCTGTCCCTGTAGAGAAAATGATTTTTACATATTTTTGGTAGTAAGTTAATCTTTAATTCAAATCTTTTAGGCTAATAACTATGATTGAGGTAAATGCCACTGTTCCAATTCCACCACAGTTCATATAACACTGCACTACTAGAGGTAGAGTAATGTTCATTTCTGCATCTTTGTGAGAAGGAACTGTCATCTATTTCCTGCTGTTATCCTCAGTACTGTGCCTAGTATAAGGTGGCACTCAGTGAGCATTTGAAAACACATAAAAGAACAAATAGAATGAGGTATAATCAAAATTTACATTGGCTCATCATACCTGCTTTGACTTTGTTTTTCACAGTAACACTTCCAAAGATGGCAAAGAATAGAAAAGCTATCCCTGCTGCGTAATCCACATATATTAGAAGCAGCAGCTTAATGTACCACTAATATGTATGCTATTTCTATAACAAAATGCCAAGCAAAAACAAATAGTAAAGCTGCAACCAGTGTAGATGTTTTATATAGTGCAATGCTTGATTAAAAGAAAACTTCACATTTATCTATACAGAAATCTAGTGTGTGAAATATATACATTGTTATGATTCCATTTCATTATAGCACAAGTACATGTATGTTTTGCTTTTTCTTGTTCTATTTCTCCTGCAATTGAGGGAACTCTTTCCTCTCTCCTTCTACAGGGATACCAGTAAGCAGACAACCCACGATCACATTTCATAACACAACTCCAGGAACCCAGTGGCCACAGAAAAGCCTTCTTTCATTGTGACTAGTTTAAGGACCTATGGGATATTAATTCATCATTGCGCTTTCTCATCACTGCATCCATTATGCCTGTCTATAGCTTACAAGGAGCAAAGAATGACGCAGACTGAAGCAGTAGCGGGAGATTACCAACACAATGACTCTCAGTGTGGGAAGGGAATTGTTGATACCGGCAGAAATGACTACAATCTGCTTTAGAAATATCCATGTTGCTTTGGTCTTTTAAGGCTGCCACATAAGTGAGATTAGTAATATTAATCTATTCTTCAGCGAGGAAAGTTACTGTATGTGGAAAATTAAATAGGACCATCCATTTTAGAATTGAAATGCTAAGTCAAAACCTTCTTCTGCAGCCTCATCCTTTTCTAGAGGGTGGTACATGTGTCAATGTTATAGGAAAGCATCCTTGCTCTCTTCCTTTGTTTGGGTCCGGTTTTACAAACAACCGTAGTATCTATTTCCTCGGCTTACGAAACCTGTGAACGAGCACAGCCAAGAACCAGCCATCTTATTCTTCCTTCAAAATGCATGAAAATATCACCTGCCTTTTCCATGCTTCTCCATAAAACACCAATGGACTGACAAAAAGCAAATGAGTGTGCTTAGTTAACCAATAAATGTAGGATTTTTTTTTATCATGTTCCTGTGAGTTAACTTACAAAATTCTGAGATTTGCAACTAGTCTTTGAATGAACTAGAAACATAATTTCGTCTCTCACAAATGTAGACTCTTTGTGCTAACAAAGATTTTTCTCTGAACACTGTTTTTCACTCCTTGAAATGAATGGTAATAAGCAGGGGCAGGGGCTGAAAAATACGGACCTCACTTCTTTTTGAGACGGAAGCTGAGTGCCATCTCCTGGTGCAATGCCTTCATGACACTCCGAGCATTGTGACTCAAAGAGGAATAATGAAAGAGCTGTAATGTTTTCCTGTGTTGTTCTCTTTAGCACAAAAGACGGGTCTTGACTTTTGAAAGAAAAACTTTTAAACACTCACATCATATCTGAGGAAAGCAATACACTAATGCAATAATCCCAAGGTAAAGCACATTTCTAGGTCACTGAATTTATTATCTTTTTTAGTCATTTAGAAGTTTAATTTGTTTAACTATAGTTCTATGCATTTTCTTTGAAGAGTAGGTCACTAGGGTACAGGAGGATGGGGAAAAACATCTACTGAGCCTCCTTCCTCTGCATGTGGATATTAATAGCTCTTATATTCGAAACCCATTTTTTACAAATTCTTTTATCTATTAAACTTCTTAAATACATAAATTTTATCATTCTATCAAGAAAAAAATTGCAATATAGTCTTACGGGTACATTTGTTTTTATGTAGTATTTTATTCTATTACCTATATGGTCAACTTGGACTGAGTCCAGTTATGGATTTGTGCACCAAATTAGCACTTTCAATATTTTTCCTACAGTAAAATTCTACTCTTCATTTCTAGGAAAACAGCCATACAACTGCCTTGCTTATTCTACATTACTCACATGGGAGTATGGTTACAAAAACAAACTGTATACATTGAAATCTATTTGTTGGTCCATTGTTTATGTTAGCAAAAAAGAAAAACATCCTAGATATGTCAGTATATTAAGGATCAGAAAGTAAGCAGATGGGTAACTTTTAAGTAAGCATAAAAAAGAAAAGTTATGATTTGTTTTTCAGTTGCTTCTCCAAATGGGACTTCTATAGATACAAGGAAACATGTAAAGTTTTAGATCTGAACAAGAAAATTCATTCTCACAGTGGATTTACCTTGTAACGTTCTAGAGTCCAAGCCCGTCATAATAAGTGCAACCATAAATCTTTGGTCAGTGACTCTGAACCTATTGGCTTCACTAGGAAGCATTTCCAAACCATAAATATAGGCTGATTGAAAACCAAGGTCGTGTCTGCATGATGATTTATAGAGCTATTTAAGGAAACTGTCTAGGAATTAATCCAAATGAACAGGAACAATTTCCTCAAATGTAAAGTATCAGATATGGAAATATTTAAATACATAGAGTTTTTAAGGTATATTCTCTTCATTTTGTGGATGAAAGACAGTGGAAAGAGAGATAAATAACTAATTTTAAATACCACAAGAAAAAGGCTGAAGAAATGAAAAAATAGCGATGTTTAAAGAGAAAGCTGGAGTGTATTTCTGGGCATACATTATCACACTATGAAGGTTCACTCATCCCTGTCCTCTCCAGCCCTTAAATTCCTTGTGATATTATCCCTATCATTATTCCCTATGGAAATGTCAACTGACCTCTCTGACTAGGTCAAATTGCCCTATTATATGCTTCATAGCACATGTATCTCAACTTTCATAGCTTTTTATCACAAATACAGTTTTATGTGATTATTTGATTAATTTCTGTCTCTTATATTGAACAGTACACTTCATAAGGATATCATTATATTGTGAGTGACACAGATATGCATGGTGTTTAGAATAGCGATTGGCCTCAATGAATAAATGTTCAATACATAAATGAATAAAAGAATAAATGAAAAAACTAAACAATCTGACCATGATTCAAGTTTATATCTTATTTTGGATTTGTATCTTTATGCTTTATATGCGAAGCTCTTGCTCAATCTACAATTAAAAAACCTAGCAATAATAAATGGAGTTGAGCCAAATTCTCAAGAATGTAAGATGCTCTTTTGAAATTAATTAGGTTCTTGAGGAAGCCTTATAAACAATGTTAGCTCATTAAGTCAGTAGCATTCCAATATTCTCATAGATTGTGTCTTGTCCCTTCAATCTTTTCCCTTACCGCAGTATGTCAGATGTCTGACCAACATTTTTGTTGTTTGCATGCTAACATTAGCAAAGATAATAAAGTTTCTATTTTATGTAAAATGCACTGCTAAACCAAACTCAATACTTGAAACAGGTGAATGACATTGACATTTGCAGAAAATATTGCTTTCATAGTCCTGAGGCAGAGGCTGAAATATTTTAAAGCAGTTAAGGGTTAGCAGCACTTTTTTTTAAAGCTAAAAGAGAATACAATTAAACAGAGGAAAAAGAGCTTGTTGAGTAGCAACTATTGCATTGAAATGTCTTACCAAATATATTATTGTATGCATGTGCTCATGCGCTAGTGAGGATGTAAAATATACTTATTTCCTTAGGATAATCAAAATATGTGAAAGCCATTGTGCTTGAGCAGTGGCTAGCAAAAATTTTTCCCTAGAAAACTAGATATTAGAAATTTTAGGTTTCATGGCCATATAGTCTCTGTTGCAACAACCCAACTTTGCTTTTCTAGTGTACTAGGCAGTACACAAACAAACAGAGGCAGCAGGGTTGCAAAAATAATTTTTTTTCTTTTTTTTTTTTTTACAAAACAGGTATCCAGTAGGCTTGGCTCACATGCTACATGATCAAAAGAAGTGAGGTTCTTCTCACTTAGAATTTCCACAAATAAGAAAAATATGTATTAATTTGGCATCAAAAAACTCCAAGGTCAATGATAAGGTGATTTGCATTTGAAAAAATGGGAGAGGATATAACATTTTTGGGAGCGTGTCCTAACATGCTCTCTGATGGCCATCTTCCATTTTACCTTTATTAACACAATGTTTCACATCAGCCTCCAAAAGATTTATGAAATAATTTTACTTTCACCTACTCAAAGTTGTTTGGATTAATAATTTCTAATTAATTTTCTTAATCAACTTCATATGCTTTTTTGGAAAATCTAATATATTTACCTTCTTTCTCTTTCAACTGATTCTCTTCAGCATTTCACAGCCAGTGATACTGCCTTGGCCTGGCCCTCAGTACTTTTTTGTCAGACTCATCAGCTTATTAACCAGACATCTTTCATTCTCTGGCAAAGTATATGGCCCAGGGACTGCTCAATCCACTGTGGGGGGAAAAAAAAGATGATAAATTCACAAACATGAAATCTTGGCTTTTCCACTTCTATGTTTTGCAGTTAAGGCCTTGATAATTGAGAGCCCTGTATCTGCATAAATTCAATTGGCTCAAAAGAATTAGGCAAATTATTGGTATTTTCTAGCATATTACAGTCACCTGTCAAAGATAATCCGTGACACTATTTCGTGGATCTTTTAAAAGTCACTTGATTTTGTGTCAATGTCTTTTCTGGAGCCTTAGTAATGAGGTCTTAAAAAGGACCCTAGAAAGACCACAGAAAACAGACAAGAAATGACTCCTTCTGGAAACCCTTTAGAAAATGGCTGTTTTGGAAAAGGATTCGAGAGACTAACTTTATCTTATGAAGAATAGATGATCTGTGAAAACATAAGTATGGCTTTTATAGAAGGGTTGATAAAAGAGCTAAGTATAATCTGTTTCTCATATTTAAAAGGCCAAAACTAAAGAACCAATTTAAGAGTAAGTAAGGAAAAGTCTGTGTGACTCAAGATGCATCTCCAGAAATCTTGTCCAGAGAAGATTTAATCACAAAGTCTTTTCAGACAAAACCGAATTTCTATCAAATTAATGTATACACATTTCGACTCATTTTCTACTTTTAAAAGACTTAATTTCTATTAGCTAATTTCTGCTAACTTAAATTCTACTGAGAATGGAATATGTCTACAAACAAACTTGAGATCATTTTAATATTTAAATAAATAATCCCAGCTTTCCCAACACATGAAAGAAATCCTTTGTAACTATGATTAAACATTTCTTCAGAACATTTAAACCAAAGGTTTAGTTTCTTCCTAGCTAGTGAGCTTTGGGTTAAATGTTTTAGCTAGTGATTATGATTTGGTTTTTGATTATAGACCTGGTTTCTAGAATGGTTGTATATTAGTCAGGTATTTCTATGATGATGCTGTGTAACAACCTTAAAATCTCAGTAGATTACAAAAAATAAGGGCAATATCTTATTCATGTACCTGCAGATGTTCTCAGCACCTCTGCTTCTAGAGGTCCTGCTCAGGTTGGCTCCAAGTGTCTCTCACTCCAGGAGCCTCGTCAAAAGAACACGACGACCTGGGACATGCTCTCGTTGTGGTGCAGGACGGGAGCATGGAACAATGAGAAGAAACACTCGTTGCATCTGAAAGTCTCCACTCCATACTGTCACACTGAAATTCTCCCTATATTTCACTGGACAATGTAAGCCTCATGGTCAGGATTCAAGTTAGGGGACTGATGAAGTATGCTCCACCTACAAGGAAGGCTCAGCAAGGGTGTGGAATAATTGCAAACAACAAACACCATTTACTGCTCACTGCATCAAAAATCTATTAAAATAGACTTTGTATAAATTCTTAAAGTCAATTTCCAATATTTACAAAAGAATTTTGTGGCAAGAAAATATAAAAGCAAGTAAAAAGAAGGCACCCACACGATGAATTGCCATGAAAGCCAGGCAAAGACTTTTGTATTTGATAATGACAACTCTAAGGAGCACAGAGAGCAGAGAGTTATTGCAGTATGTAATTCCTTCAGCCTGAGCTACTGTGTAGAGGAGAGAGAAGAAATGCAATTTCCATTTCACTGGGAAACTTTATGACAGATTTGTTTTTTTAAAAAAGAGGAAAGAAACAAAAATGTTTTCAAGATGCATAGAGTGCTGATAAATTAGAAGAAGCATTTGGGCACACAAAAAGATGGCAAGTTCAATTTGGGACACATAGAATTTGAGGTGACGTCAGCTCATAGGAATCAGAAATCTATATGTGATCATTAAAGCTGTAATCAAAAGAGTATGGAAAATGAGGGAAGAAGAGTACAGAGCCATAAACGGAGGTCTGAGTAATGCTCAGTCTTAAAAATGGGAACAAAAGAAGACAATAAACACGCGAAAGGGAAGAAAATCATCCAAGTACCTGTGTCCTAGAAGAAGGCATTTATGAGGCAGCCTAGAAAATGGGATCAAGTTGACAGTGGCATTAGCGAGACCTGGGTGATGAATCCAAACACTGCCTACCCAGGAAATACTGGAGAATGTTTCCTCACTGAGCTTCAGTTTCCACATAAAACTGGTCTAATAGCATCTGTTGAACAGTGAGGTTTAGAGACATAGCACCTTTAACAAATAGAGTAGTACTAGTAGATTGTGAAGGTAGAAAAACAAGACTTTATCCCAACCCTCCAGTAGGCCCTTAATACAAAAGGAAGTGAATGCCAGTTAAATGATTATTAATAATCAAGTATTACAGTTCCTTTTACTGATATGATAGGCTTTCTGTCTAACGTTTTCCTAATCCCTGCTCATTCTTTAGACATCAGTTGAATTGAAAGCCTTCCCTAATGCTCTGAACTACGCAACCTGTTATTCTTTCTCAAAGTACTTTATTCTCCTTCATAGCACTTATATTTCTTTATTTATTTGTATGTTTCCATAATATTGTCTTCCTTATTAGTCAGTCAACAGCAAAAACCATGCTATTTTCTTTATATTGCCTCCCCATCAGGATATAATTATGTCTCTTACTTCAGAAAAAAATTAATGCTACTAGAGGCAAAGCCGCCCAGTTTTCACTTTACTGTACTATTTACATTTTTACCTTCTTTCATCCTATAAAAAGTGCATTTCCTCTGAATCAAATTTAATTCTTTGCAGTTCTCACATGTGCTGTTTTTATCCTGTAAGACTTTGTAGTCAGTCTGTCTCTTTTCTTTCTCTCTTTCTCTCTCACACAACACTGGCAACCTCTTCTAGATCATTTCTAGAGATGAAGAACATTTTAGCATGACTAGCCTTTGTTATCTTAAAAAATTTCTCCTCCCAATTTACTTCCCTCCAGTCATATGCTCTTCCTGTTGTTCTTTCTATTGCTCCACTCCTCTCTAGAGCACTCTGTGTTTACTGTGTCTACTTCCTGGCTATTCATCCTTCCTCAGGCCACTACAATGAGGTTCCATCCACAAATTTAACAAAAGTACTATGGCAAATATCACCCGTCTGTCAGGGGGAAATAGGGGAGGGACAGTGGGGAAGTGGGGAGTTGAGGAGAGATAGCATGGGGAGAAATGCCAGGTATAGGTGATGCGGAAGACAGCAGCAAATCACACTGCCATGTGTGTACATATGCAACAATCTTGCATGTTCTTCATATGTACCCCAAAACCTAAAATGCAATTAATTTTATATATATATATATATATATATATATAAAATCTTTTTTTAACTTATAAGTTCAGGGGTACAAGAGCAGGTTTGTTACATAGGTAAACCTGTGCCATAATCTGTATCTGTACCCAGGTATTAAGCCTAGTACCCATTAGTTATTTTTCCTTATCCTCTCCCCCCTCCATTCCCCAGCCTCTGAGAGGCCTCAGTGTGTACTGTTCCCCTCTGTGTATCCCTGTGTTCTCATTTAGATTCCACACCTGACAATACCATTTGACAGTTAACTGTTCCATTCTTTTCTTTATTTCATTTTATTTAAGTTCTGGGATACCTATGCAGAACACTGTTACATAGGTATACATGTGTCGTGCTGGTTTGCTGGACCTATTAACTCATTACCTAGGTTTTAAACCCCACATGCATTAGATATTTGTTCTAATGCTCTCCCTCCCCTACCCCCCTGCCCCCCAACAGGCCTCTGTGCGTGATGTTCCCCTCCCTGTGTCCATATGTTCTCATTGTTCAACTCCTACTTATGAGTGAGAACATGCAGTGTTTGGTTTTCTGTTCTTGCGTTAGTTTGCTGAGAATGATGGCTTCTAGCTTTCTCCTTGTCCCTGCAAAGGACATGAACCCATTCTTTTTATGGCAGCATAGTATTTCACGGTGTATATGTGCCACATTTTCTTTATCCAGTCCATCAATGATGACTGCCCCATTCTTAAAACTCAATTTAACTTGACTTTAGAGACACCATTCTCTCCTGCTCTCTTATGTCTCCGATAGTTTCTACTTAGTTTCCTTTGCTGATCTGTCTTACACTCCTCTTTAATGTTAGTAATTACCAGAATTCTGTTTCTCCTTACTTTAAAGGAAAAAAGTCTTATTTCTTGATGACACTGTGGTTTCTAACACACAAAGGTGTATCATGAAAGAGCTGCCAAGCAAGGAATGAAATTAGAGCCACTGCCTAAAAATTGCACATACATCAACAACCTTTCTTGCCTATGTGTCTAATGGTTACTGAGTATATGTTATTCATTGATCATAAAAAAAACTACCATACTTGTATTTCTAAGCCAGGTCATTAGAACCTGTATCTTACATATAGACCAATATTTTCGAAGTCAGCTAGGTATACCCTATACCATATGTTTGCTTTAAAAACAGTATGTCCAAATGAGGGAATGTGTTCTCTTTCCAGGGTCCACAAGGGGGCGTAGTTTTAAGGGCAAGAACTTCCTAGCGCCATGCCCCCCTCTCATCTCTCTACATCCGGGAGATTTAACAGTTTATGTTTGAATTTCTTGGGCACGGGAAGAAACTAAGAGTCAGTCACTCCAGTGGAAGTTCTAAGGAACTCCCTTCATTGGCCAGGGGTCTTGGAGAAGGTGAGGGTTCCTCCCAGGTTAAAAGTCCCCTTCTTCCACACCCCGTCGGACTCCATGTTTGGGTCCCCTTCCACAAACACTCTCGTGCTGTGGAAGCTGTTTTTCTCTTTACTGGATTTCCCCTCTGGAGTCCCGTTCCACACTCTCCTGTGGAAGCCTGTCTTCCCCTCCTAAATTCATCTCTCTCTGTTCCCTTCCACTCAGTGTGGAAGCTGCTTTCCTCTCCCGGATTCCACCTTTCTGGGTTCTCTCACTCAATATGAGAGTTAGCTGTTTCTTTCTCTCTCCTTCTCCTGATTCTCTCTCTCTAAATAAATCACTTTCTACAAACACCTTTGAGTCCGGCATTTACTGCGCACTATGCCGTGGTCCCCTCTCTCATTCTTGAGAGGGCAGGAGGCCAAGAACCTGGAGAAACATCCTCTCAGGGGAGCCGAGGGCACCCTGAATCCCTGAACCCCAATATTACATTTTGGAGAGCCAGCCAGGAGAGGGGTACACTGGAAGAGGGGTACAACCAGGAAAGAGGTTCAGCCAGAGAAGACCTCAGAATTGTGAATAAAGCCAGCCCCATTCTGTCCTGTCTCTTTAAGAAGACCTGAAGTGGTCGCAGCCAGGGAGGGCTGAGGAACCTGAGGGCGGCGCCTCGGAGGCAGGACCCAGCCCCTCTTAAGCTTCGAGGGCCCAGCCAGAACTAAAAGCGTAAGTTTTTTACCTTCAAGCTCTCTCTCTGCCTTCCGTCTCCTTCTCTATCCTTCGGATATTATCTCTGGGACCAAAACCTCAGGGAGCCTGTGGGCTGAGTGGGCAAGCACGGCCCCGGGGCCTTTCACTCCTTGCTGGCCGTTAACACGCCAAGCCCCGGGGCGGAACTGAGCGTGCAGCTGTGGGCTGGAGAAAACAGCCGGAGAGGAGAGGTACGACCGGAGCCTGTGGGGGCCGGGGAGTGTGGCAGCCTGGCGCAGGGCTCCGGCAGGCCTCCCCGGCATTCCCCAGTCCCAGGCAGCAGGGTAAAAAGGCTCCCGTGCCTGCCGGCCACGGGTCCCTGTGTGGGCAGTAGCCCGGGAAGTGGCCCAGGAGTGCAAGTGGTTATGACCGGGTCAACACAGCGACCGACCTAAAGCCGCGGGGGTGGGGGAACACACGGCGGCCCAGCAGCCGCCAACAGGGCTTTTAAACTGACGGCAAGCGGCTTTTTTTCCTCTTCCGGTGCAGCTTTGAGGGAAATCTTTAACTTACCGGTGGAATCAGATTCCATGAGTGAATTTTGCCAGATTCAGCTAACAGTGAATGCGATGGGCAAACCGCATTTCTGTGCCAGAGTATCTTTGTAACTAAAGGAAGTTGGTGGTCCCTGAAGTCACATAAAATGAAGAAACTTGATTATATTTCATATTGTATGGAAGAATTAAATAATATTAGTGACCAATTCCCATTTTAGGTTTTTAAAAACTTATCCAAATAAATTTTCCTGTTAGACTGACATGTAAATAAAATTTGTAAATGCTAATTTATTCACATTTAGAATGTATAATTATGGTCAAATAAAAACTGTAAAGTTCAGATTAATGTATTCTCTAAGGCATTTCTAGAGTTTACTAATAAGTGAATCCAGTTGCTGCTGTTATTATTCTACCACTTATTACAAGCGAGACATTTTGCCATGTACTATCCATGAATTATTTTCCTTAATCTGTATAAAACCTTGTGAGTTAGATATTGTTTTATAACTATTATTCTCTAATATAGATGAGGAAACTTAGGCATAGAGAAAAAGCAAGAGCTTCCCTAAATATATTCAATCTGAAGTTCTAACAATCCTGTACCTACCAAATTGCTCACCTCTACTTTGATATTTTCATTTGTCCAACTCATTTTATATTGGCATCTCCATTTGGGCGCAATAAAACCACATTGATTTTTAAACTATAGTTCTTGTTTTGGTTAAAATGGATTAGTTTTTATCTTCTTAATTGTCTCCTTTATGTCTTCCTAGTTGTTAAAACTAGTCAAATTTTACTATATATATTACCATGCTACTCATCTTTTTGGCATCCAGCATTCAAATTTCGTAGAATATAGACCCCAAATAGACACAGAATTTATCTCCTGCAGTATGCACTAAAGAAAATACAAAAACTGATCTTAAAGGTATTAATATTTGTATTTAAAATTAACAATTAAATATTTGCTTGAAGTGATTATAGCAGATAAAGATTGGAATCAACTGAGGCAGATATAGAGGCAGATGACAGACAAAATTATTCTAAAAGCATGGTACAATCAATTAACCCGAATTAACTAACATAATTTTGTTTACTCATTCTTACCTTAGATATCAACAGTAATAGTAGGTTCCCTACTAACCTTTAAACAATGGAGCAAGCAAAAATATTAGCTATGATATTTTCTCATAAGATTAAAAAAAAAAAGCATGCTAATTCCATGTGGAACCTATTGTTAAAATCATTTTATCATCCATTTTAAGAATCTCCCACATTTCCAAACAGAACCCCCAAGCCCCTTTCACAACACTCTTTCCTGTTAAGAAAGTCATGAGCTCTTAAACACTTTAAATGGTTTTCTCTTGAAGGACAGAGACACATGGAGAGGAATCACCATAAGCAAAGTAGCACAGAGTGAAACACCATTTCTCTTGCAGGTGTCAGAGCAGAGAGATTTGGGGCGCTTGCCTGACTGGAGCTGCATTGTCTGTGACAGTAAATAGCCTGGCACAGCAATGACTACAAAGTGCAATCTGTTTTTTCTCTATGCATTGTGTGGGTTGGGATTTTTCATTTCATACTTCATTTGCACCTGCTGAGTGATGCCACAGAATGGCAAGACTTTCCATCTCCTCCCACTTAGGAAGCAGCACATTACGCACAGCAGTGGCACCCACGCCAGTCATCAAGGCTCTGGCCTAATCCTTATTGTGAGTGCAGAGCTATCTTCCTTTTGCAGTCCTGCATAGGTGATAAAAGAAAAGTACTAGGATTTGATTAATAAGAGTACAAAACAAAAAGTAGCCTGTGATTCACTCTCTCTCCTTACCTTTTAATTATATCTGCTTACCAATGCTGTGCTTTCCATCAAATGCTGTTTTTCAAGAAAAAGTAGTGTCCTCTAAACATAGAGTATTATAATTAACAGGCACTCAAGGAGTAAGAAATGCACATTACTTTTAAAATTTTGGGGATTCCCAGGTTTTGACTTGTATGATAAGTATCTTAAATCTAAATATATATCAAACATTTCAACATGATTTGAAAACATGCACACATGAATGTTTAAACAACCTGACTATACTTAGAAGCCCTACTTTTTACTGAGGACATGCTCACATTCACTAGTGGAAAAGTATGCCTGGAATACTAAACACTGATTTAAACATAAGCTTAGTGGAAAATACATATCACATTCAAATTAAATAATTTCTGAAAGAAAATCAGAAATGAAAACCGAATGTGGATTTATGGAACATGCCCTGAAAGAGATCAAAAGACACTTTGGACTCTTGAATGAAATTGACTAACCCATCGTCTCTAAGGTATATATAGAAATATGTACGTATATATAATTATATTAAGGAAAACAAAACAAACACCTAACAATAATAAGGATCTACATAAAGCAATAATGTCCTATTCAGAAAACTAAATGTACTTAAAAGCGTGGTAACACAATCAAGAACTCTACTAAATCCAATTCATCATATGATTAATACTAGAAAGAATGATATTGAAAGAGTGTATGGAATACATGATTGTATGACAGATGATTTCTTACGGTTATGAAGGGGTAGATCTTTTCATAATTTAAAAGATCCTTCATGATTTTAGGAATAAGGATGTAGAGTGGACTTAGACCTTACGCAAAGTACTCTGAGAAGAGGGTAAAATTAGTGAATATCATAAGTAAACTTTTCTTCTAGTAAATATGATCTTTCTTAGAGATCTTTGCACAATCTGGAAAAGTTAACTATTGTGATATGTTGTACTTTGGATGTACCCTCCAAAAAGCATGTGGAAATACAATCCCCAGTGTTGGAGGTGGGGTCTGGTGAGAGTTGTTTGGATTATGGGGTCAGATCCCTCATGAATGGCTTGGGCCATCTCCTTGGTGATAAGTGAGCTCTCACCTTGATTTCACACAAGATCTGGCCATTTAAAAGTGTGTGTCACTCCCCTCCACCCCTGCTCGGCTCATTCTCTCTCTTTCTCTTTCTCTTTCTCTGTCTCTCTCTCTGCCTGTCTCTCACTCTCCCTTGCTCTCACTTTCACCCTGTGAGCTGCCTGCTCTTGCTTTGCCTTCTGCCATGGTTGAAAGCTTCCTGATGCTTCACCAGAAGCCGAGCAGATGCCAGCACTGCGCTTCAGAATCATGAGCCAATTAAACTTCTTTTCATCATATATTACCCATTCTTAGGTGTTTATTTATAGCGATGCAAGAACAGTCTAATATATGATGTTCAGTGATTAAACAGAAGTCACTTCATTGCTAATCATGATATTCAAGTTCAGCTTTGAATAATACCTATACAAAATAGCTCTTGTAAATGCAAATTCCCTTTCACCATTGCAGTCTGATATTTTCCATTCTAATGAAAATTAATTGTGAGCATATGTGGATGCAAGTCCCATTAAAAGAGCATAGTTCAGTCACAGAAGCGTTCTAATCAACTAAAAATTAACTGAATGTGCTAGTGAAATTTCATAAAACCTCACCAGATATCAATAACTAATATTAAGAAATTCGAATTAAATACAGTATATGGACAATTTATGACAGTCATAGTTGAAACTGCCTTTGATGACTCAGAAATTGCCTCATCATTGTGAAAATGATGTTATAGTAGTGTTATAGGTTGTTTTGCACTGAAAAGCAATAAGGCTAGGTTACTTTATTAAGCTCTAGTAATTTATTCATTTTTTTTCGAAAAAGTATATAGATGGACTTCTCTATCTCATGCACTGGGCATGTGCATACAATAGGTAACTGTACTGATTCTTCCCTGAACCTCCCTTCAAGTACTTTACACTTTGACACCAAAGATAAATGAAAACTTAATCCACAACAGAAGTTTTACAGGCATCAAGTGATGTTAACAATCCGTACGCCCTTCTCAAGGAAACTCATACCAGGACATCATGACCATCGCCACTTTTGATAAATGCCTGTCTATGTTTCAAAAGCAAATTGATTGGGGGAATTATAATGAAAATAAACATCCCAGATATACTTATAGCCGGTTAATTTGTTAAGCTATTAAATTGTATTTGTTATCTTGATATATTTCTCTACATCTCTTTTGATGAGGCTGTTCAATTTTGCCTAGGGATTTTTGGCCAGGCTGAATGCAGAAGCTTCTGAGAATAAACATTTCTCACTGCTTTTTACAAAAATCTAAACTTCTTGAAGAGATTATCCCAAGAATACTACCCAAGGAAGGTATAAGAGTTATTCTGCTGGGGAGAGCGAGACAGAAGAAAGAGATGGCCCTGAAATTGGGAAGCGTCCCTGAAAATCCTGCGGCAGTACTTTAGCAAGGTGGCTGTTTTCAGGAGGTGAGGGCTATACTGTGCACATAAGGAAATTCTCCTGGACAGTGGGGAGGAACCAATGGGAGGTCTGAAAAGGCCATGCCAGCTCCACAAGTGGTGATGCAGAAGCAACAGATGGGGGCCTGAAACTGCCATGTTTAAGTCTTTCATAAAAACTAGGGAATTTGAACAGCATTGTAGGGAGAGAGAATTTCAGTAACAACTAAGGTAAAATTCCCTTCAGAAAAGATTTAAGTTGATTTAAAGAAAATGATGTAATATGATAGTTCTTGTTTAGTTGAGCTTGTAGGCTAAAATTTATTCTTTGTATAGAATTATTACTCCTTTCTCCTGGTTCTGTTCCCCAAAAAGAATAATGTATTAACCATACAACATTTTCAAATTTTGTATTTCAGTAGGCAATGCATATACATGGCACAAAGTTTGCAATATAGCAGTAATTTAAAACAGTGTTGGCCACCAAATAAGCCCTAGTGGAAGAGGGAACTAAATCAGAGAGCAATTGAGAAGGCTCTCTGTTTTGTGATGCCAGTTTTGGAATCACCAGTTGCTGACTATACCCTATTCACAGTCATACCATATATTGTGTGTGCATAGTGCTTTATCATTATTTTCTTTGCTTCTTTTTACATATGCCTAAGTGAGAGTATTTCCTCATTCTCTTTTGTTTGGTCATGTCAGGCAAAAAAATTTCCAGACAGCTTTTCCTTTTGACAATGTAGAGTTGCCAAACTTAGAAAGCCTGACACGACCTATGACTGTATTACAGTCAGTGGAATACCCTAATTTAATGGGATTCTGCGCAAGGTGTATATTTCAGCAGTCATCTATTTTAAAGTTGCTGGTAGCTTAGAAAAAATTTGAGTAACAAAGTTGGAACTATATCTAGACCATCAGTCTATCTACTAACAGTTACAGATATCAGGAAATGAATCTATTAGAAAGGCAACAGATATTGGTTATCCACAGAGAGGATGGGCAATTAAATTTCCAAGCATCTATAAGTTATAAAAACTGTCTATAAGTTGTCCATAACTACCTACATAGGTTACAATAAAACGACATTATAAATAACCCCAAAGAGATTGAGAAGAAGATTGGGCTGTGGTTTGAAGACAACTTTTACTCGGGCTACCAAAGAGCTGGAGTGAAGTTACCAAAGAAGAAGATGAGGATGGCCAGTGCTCCCTGAAACAGTTTGGAAAAAAGGAATGTGACACTTGGTAGTCCCAAATGCTAATAGCCTGAAGTCTCCACATAAGGGGAAATGCGAACAGGAAATTCCTATATACCATTCATACTCCCAGTCCACATCAGGAATTCTGGTTGCTACCCCCATTAAATGAACCTAAAGTCAGAAACAAAGTCATTTAAAGACAACTTAGTCATCAGAAATGATTATGAACACCACACCCTTGTGTTGTGAAGGGAAAGGCAGTTCTGTTACCATTCTTTTAATGGCTTTAGTCTCAGAGAAAAGTCACATGCAGGAATGCAGATCCTTCGCTAAGAAATCTCTTCTGGAAATAATGCTTAGCCCAAGGGTCCTGGAAAATGACTTTGTACAAAAATTATAGGTGTTTCAGCAAAGTGTCTTATCATTGATTACTTCAAATAATAACTTTTAAGACTTGCTTGTTAGACTGCCTTTCAGCATATAGTTTTGAGAAAAAGAGAGATGTTTCTATGTTTTTGTACTAAGACCCGTGGGGCAAAGATCCATGTAGGCACTGACCAATCTGATTTGGATATGCACGCATGATTTCTACATGTAGTGCCAATGGGCAGACTGTCAAATTATCAGAGAAATGTCCTACACAGTTGTGAAAGGAAAAATACAGAGGCAAGGTCACCTCTTGCCTCCTTGGTGAGCTTTTTGTTTACCTTTACCTGGGTTGATTCATAAGAAACCTGAAAATGATGGCTTAGTCATAATATCATTATTAGTATACAAATTACAAAAGAATAAGGGCCCTTATGCTTAAATGATATGGTACAATTAGCACTTGCTAAATATATTCAAATAATTCATGAGAACATCAGTACATAGTTATAATCATTTCAGCTTTCTAACCTTCACTAAGATGAAAAATGTTTATACAAAATACCTAATCTAATACATGAGAAGTCATATATAAAATAATTAACATCATGCATTCTTTAAAGCTTTTGAATCTAGATAAAATAACTGATAATAAAAGCTTTTGTTAAGCCCTTGGTACATATATAAGAAAAGAAATGTCGTGTTTATAACAGAAGTTGGATAAATTATTCCTACATTTGCTGTGAAAATTGTAGCTTCAGGAATAGAGCTAATCTTCAGAAAAGTTTCTGCTGAATTACAATCAGCTCTATCCTTAAAAAAAAATACTCATTTTTTTTTCTGCATAGCATTTTTGTTCAATAAATGGATTTTTAAAATCTACACTTTAAGAAACACTGAGAAAAAAAAATGCACCTGGCCATGAAGAAAAACAACAAATTTGTAACTTACAGAGTAGTCATTTGTGATCCTAGCCATATGACATTTCATGTTTATATTTATATAGCATTTAATTTAAAGAGTTAATGAAAGAAGGATTTGTTGGATAGTCCTCAAGCATTGTGGCCTCTAGCAATAATTTTTGACCTGCAAAAGCACTGGATACAGAGTTGAAAATTATTGCTTGAGCTGAACAGGCACAGAGGAGGAAAAAAGAAAGAAAACAATCTAAGTGTGATATTTGTAAACACTTTTTAGTATTTTGTAAATAAAATCTCTGACTATAATCATCAGGTATTCATAAATTCAAAGCTCTTGCTCTATCTCTCTCTCAAATACACACACACACACACACACACACACACACACACACAAACAAACAATATTCCCAACATAAGTAGCCTCTGTTTGGCGTCAAATAGATTTATTAATATTATATTTTCCATTAAAAAGGCAGTTGTCATTAAGGAGTCAGGGACATTTATCTTTCCCTAGAAACATAATTTTATTCTAATTTGGTGTATCATGTATAGGTATTAAAAATAAACACTATTAAAAATGGCTAGATATACTTAATACGTACATTGCAGCTGGAACAAATTTCAGTTGTTTTCATTTTGTTTTGAGGATTTTCTTAAATGAAGTAATTCAGACATATCTAAAAATATAAAAATAGTAAGTAATCGCCCATATGCCCACAATACAGCTTAAGAAATGAAATATTGTAAATACAGTTAAATGTTCTCTCTCTTCTTAATTATATCTTTCTTTCTCCCTAGAAGACAGCACCATTTTAAATTAAATGTTTATCATTCTCATTGTCTACCTCTACACTGTCACTACTTGTATATTTCCAATTAAATATTTGGAATAATCCTGTGTGTATTATTCTCCAAGAAGCTTTTTCACTCAACACATGTTTGGAAGATTTACTCATAATAACACAAATGGTTCTAGTCTAGTTCATTTATTCTTACTACTTTCATTCTACCATACAACTTTTCCACAATTTACCTCTTCATACTGTTAATTATAATTATTTACTTTATCTCAAATATTTCCATTTCAAACAATGAACTATGAACACTCTTGTGCACACCTCTTTTTTCTGTGTTTTAAAAATACTTTATTTTATTTTGTTTTAAAGTTCCAGGATACATGTGCAGGACATTCAGGTTTGTTATATAGGTAAATGTGTGCCATGGTGCTTTGCTGCACCTGTCAACCCATCACCTAGGTATCAAGCCTCACATGCATCTCCCTGTCCCAGCAGCAGGCCCAGTGTGTGTTCTTCCTCTCCCTGTGTCCATGTATTCTCATTGTTCAGCTCCCACTTGTGAGAACATGTGGTGTTTGGTTTTCTGTTTCTTTGTTAGTTTGCTGAGGATAATGGCTTCCAGCTTCATCCATGTCCTGGCAAATGACATGATCTCATTCCTTTTAATGGCTACATAGTATTCCATGGTGTATACATACCACATTTTCCTTATCCAGTCTATCATTGATGGACATTTGGGTTGATTTCATGTATTTTCTATTGTGAATAGTGCTGCAGTGAACACATACATGCATGTATCTTTATAACAGAATAATTTATATTCCTTTGGGAATATACCAAGTAATGGGATTGCTGGGTCAAATGGTATTTCTGGTTCTAGGTCTTTGAGGAATTGCCACACTGTCTTTCACAATGGTTAAACTAATTTATACTCCCCCCAACAGTGTAAAGCATTCCTAGCTCTCTGCATAACCAATATTATACCTAGGATACATATCTAGGAATTGCTGGGTTGAGTCCGTTGTCAAGCTTATTAGATAATAGCCACACTCTCTAAAATTATTTTACCGAATTTTCAATCATAATAGCACTGTATAAAAGTTCCCTTTGCTATATATACTTGTCAACATTATTAGACTTTTCACTTCATGCTAAGCTGTGACATAGCATCTCACTGAGGTGATAATCAGCATTTTCTTGGCTATTAATGAAGTTGCATATCATTTCACGTATTTGTTGGCCAATGGCATGTCTTCCACTCTTTCTATATTCTTTGCTCATTTCCCACTGTAGTATTTGACTGTTTTATTATTAATTCATAGAAAATATTGAAATATTCTTGGTAGTAATCCTTTGTCATCTCTATAAACTACAAATATCTTAATCTAATCTGTTCTCATTATTTTTCTTTTTCACAATGCCTTTTAATGAATAAAGGTGTTTAATTTTACCATAGTTCATTTTATTACAAATGCCCTAGACTGTTCTAGACTTTTGTTTCTTGTTTAAGAAATCCTTCCTTATTAAAGAAATATCCTTCTTTGTTTTCTTCATAAAGCATGAATGTTTTGTTTTCATTTAGATTTTCTATTCAAAAGAGCATTTTTGACATTATTGTTTATAATTAAAGATAATTTTTACAAGGATAATTAATAAAAGTCCATCCTTCCCCAATTATTTTAAAGACCTTGCCTCACATGTATATAGTTGTATGTGTGTGTCTGTGTATGTGTGCGTACATATCTATGTATGTTGTGTGTATATAAACATTTTTTGTATATATATTTGGCTATTTGTTTTAATTGGTTCATTAATCTATGTTAATACCAGTACTGCCTTTTCTTAATTACTATTACTTTAAAATGTTTTGATATATGAATGGGCTATCTCTTCGAGTTGTTCTATTTTACAAAATCTTTTATAAAAATGCTGTCTCAGCTTTTTTCCCCTTTGCCCTTCTATATGAATATCAGAATCATCTTGTGAAGTTCTATATAAATACTGGTAAAATTTTTATTGGAATATTGCTTTGAATTTATACATACATTTTAAGATAATGTGCATCTGCCATATTTTGACTTTTTCTATTCCACACAATATATCTCTCCTTTTCTTTAGTTCTTCTTTAATGACATTCAATAGTTTCTTAATTTTCTTCATAAAAGGCATGCTCATCTTTTGTTAAATTTATTCCTACTGTTTTACATTTTAGTTGCAATTGTAAAATGCTATCCTTTTAAAATTACATTTTAAATATTTCTTACCAGATCTTATACATAATAAATATGTTGAAACCTTCTATTTCAAATTATTTAGTTGTAATTTTTCTTGAGTTACCTATTAACATCAAATATAGAGAAAACTGGTTATTCCTTTTCTATCTTTACATTTGCTTACTCCAGTCTCTAGGCTTACTGTTCTGGCTGGTACAATGTAAAATGAGGCATCCTTTTCTTATGATTCTTTTTAATGGGGATATTCTAATATTTCACCACTGTGTGAGATGTTTGGCAGATTAAAGTGTTTTTTTCTATTCCTACTTTTCTAAGATATTTTATCAGAAAATATTATTAAATCTTGTTGATTTTTTTTCTCTTTTTTGAGATTATCCTGTGATTTTTCTTTATTAATCTGTTAATGATTAATTTCTTTAATAGTTTTTTCAGTGGTGCATTATCCTTGCATTTCTGTGGTAAAACTCACTTGATTATGATGCATTTTTTATACATTGTAGATTTTGTTTGCTAATTGATTGGTTTAGGATTTTTTTTTTTTTTAAACTAAGTTGATGTAGTGACCTGGCTTGTAATTTTCTTTTTATCAATATTCCTTACAGCTGTCTGGTTTTCGTTAAACTGTTCTATTAAGAAGCTGGACAATATTCTTGCTTATTCCAGTCTCTGGAACAGTCCATTCTATGTATGGTGATACTGAAGTCATGTGTTACTTGAATATTTGATATAGCTTGCTTGTAAAATCAGTTTGCCTAGATGGTGTGCATCTGTTGTAGAAAGAAGGGAGAAGGTTGATGCATGGCAGCATTTTAAAGACTGTTTCAGTTAAGTAGTTAGAGCTCTTTCAATGTTCTCTATTCCTTAAGTCATATTTTTACAAGCTGCATTTTTAAACAAATCATGCCATTCATCCAAGTTCCCAAAATTATTGTCAATAAGATGATCATATTTTTTAAAGTCTGCTTTGTGTGTGATTAAGTCACCTTGGTTATTGATTGTTCATTTCTGCCTTCTCTCTTCATCAGTCTTGCTTTTATTCTACTACTTTGAATTTTTTCTGTTGTTTCTTGTTAAGTTCTTAAGTTGGTCACCAAGCTCATATTTTTCAGCCTTTTTTTTGCAATAAATCCCATTCTGAACATTGTTTTAGTCATATCCTATAACTTTTGATATATTGTATTTTCTGTATTTTTCAGTTATATTGTCTAATTTCCATTATGACTTCTTTTGTGAGTTATATAGAAGTGTATTATTTCCAAACATACAACGGTTTCTTTTCCCATAGGGTAAAAATTTTTTGCTGGTCAATTCTTTTGTTGAGAATTCAGCACTTCGAGGGCACTGGCTTTAATCAAGTAGTTCGATGCAAGTCTCACCTTGTTCAATTCAAAGTCCTTGACTCCTGTTTCTGTGCAGCAACCAAAATCCAATCATCTTGTGATTGGCAATGCCCAAAGCCACAGCTTTTTATTTGCTTCCCAATTCTTTCTTCATTTTCAAGCCTTGTGGTCCTTTCCTTTTTTCAAGTTAAGTTATATATTTTTAAAATGTTTTGTAGCAGGAAGTTTTCAGACTGTCTAGTCAATCATATTACCAGAAACAAAATTCTGAAGATAGGTGTTCATTTGCACATGGTAGCTTGGAAAAAGTGTAGGGGTGTGAAATTTTTTCCATATTCATCCTTTTTGCTAAGTAAATATAATTCTCAAGGGAATATTAATTTGTCAAAAGAACCTTCATGCAGAGGATTACATCCATTTCAGTGTAGATTACCTATGGTAGCAATTCTTTTGCCTCTTCATTGTATCTATTATTTTATCTATAATGCCTCTTAGACTCAGGGACTTGGAAATTTCTCCCCAGTGCCATAGTATGTCCTGTTTAGATGTCAAATGGTATTTATTCAGAACCTATATCATTATACCAAAGAGTAAATTTACTTAGAAAGTATTAATATGAGGAAACATCAAAATAAGTAATTGAGAACAATTAGGAAAGAGACAAGGAAGAATTGGGTAGAAAAAAAATACATCCAAACAAAAAAATACCATGCCAAATTAGTATCATACAACATTGTGCAATTGCTGGAGGTGAACCAAATTTGCAACTTCAAAAGAACAAAAAGCAAAGAGGGAACCATTATCCATTACAAGAATCAAAATGTCCTAGTATTAAAACAGACAAGTTGTCAAGGTATTTGATCAAATATGATATTATAATAAGATAAAGCCACATTTAGCCTTGTGTAAATTCTAATACAGTATTATGTAAACTAAAACACATGCCCTGGGCAAAAGCAAAGAACATCCAGCCAGCAAGTGCTGAAGGACGCAATTGAAATGAAGCTTATGAATAGCATAGAATTTTCCCTATGTTCTGCGTACAGGCTAGACAAAGTGATTTTATTTTTTCTTTTTGATGCAGAGTATCTTTGTAGCCCAGGCTCAAGTGCAATGCCACTGTCTTGACTCAGTTGGGGTGAGTTCTCAAGAGAAATATTTCCAGCTTTTACCCTTTCAATATGATGTTCGCTGTTGGTTTATCACTGATGACTCACTATTTTGAGGAATCTTTCCTGCATACCTAGTTTGTTGAGAGTTCTTGTTATAAAGGGATGTTGGGTATTATTGAATGTTTTACTACATCTATTGAGAGCATCATATTTTTTTGCTTTTGATTCTGTTTATGTAATGAAACACACTTATTGACATGCATGTGTTGAACCAGCCTTGAATCCCAGGAATAAAGCCTACTTGATCATGGTGTGTTAAATTTTTGATGTGCTGCCAGATTTGGCTTGCTGGCATTTTGTTGAAGATTTTTGCATGTATGTTTATAAGGGATATTGACCTGAAGTTTTCTTTTTTATTGTTGTGTTCCTGCCAGATTTTGGTATCAGACTGATGCTGGCTTTATAGACTGAGTTAAGAAAGAGCTTATTCTCCTCAGTTTTTTGGAATAGCTTCAGTAGAATTGGTATCAGTTCTTCTTTGTCCTTGTGGTAGAATTTGGCTGTGAATCCATCTGATCCAGTGCATTTCTTGATGGGTATGTTTTTTAACATTATTGCTGATTCAATTTCAGAGCACAATATTGGTCTGTTCAGGGTTTTAATCTCTTTGTAAGGCTGGTCTAGTTGAAATGAATTTCCTCAGCATTTGCATGTATGAGAAGAATTTTATTTCTCCTTCATGTATGAAGTTTAGTTTTGTGGGATGTGAAATTCTTGGTTCGAATTTCTTTTTTTTCAAGGATGCTGAAAATAGGCCTCCAATCACTTTGGGGTTGTAGTTTCTGCTAAAAGGTCTGCTTCTAGCCTGATGGGTTCCCTGTGTGCATTACTTCACCCATCTCTGTAGCTGCATGAACAATTATTTCTTCTAGGTTGACTTAGGTGAATCTGATGACTGTGTGCCTTAAGGATGACTGTCTTCTGTAGTATTTAGCCAGGGTTCTCTGTATTTCTTGAATTTGCATGTCAACCACTCTAGTGAGATTAAGGAAACTTTCGAGGACTCTAGGCTCAAATATATATTCCAAGTTGCTCATGCTGTCTCCTTCTCACTCAGGAATGCCAATGAGTCATAGATTTAGTATCTTTACATAATCCAATAGTACCCTTTTTAAAAAAATTTTTGTTTGTCTGACTGACTTGGTTTAAAGGTCTTAGAGCTCTGAGAATCTTTCCTCAGTTTGTTCTATTCTGTTGTTAATACTTCAAATTGTATTACAAAATTCTTGTATTAAATTTTTCAGTGTTAAAAGCTGTTTGGTTCTTACTTAAAATGGCTGTTTTCTCTTTTAGTTCTTGGATTCCTCGGTTTCCTCGGATTGGGTTTTAACTTTCTCCTGAATCTCAATGAGTTTTCTTGCCACCTAGAATCTGAATTCTGTGTTTCTTATTTTAGTCGTTTCAGGCTGGTTAAGAACCATTGCTGGACAGCTAGTATTAATAAACTCGTTTGGAAGTAAGGGTACACTCTGGCTTTTCTATATTGCCTAATTATTGCACTGATTCTTCCTCAACTGGAAGGTTTGGTGTTCTTCACCTGTGGTGTAATTTGAGTGTAATTAATTGGCTTCATTTCTGGATGTATTCGGAAGTCCAAGCCTCTGTACATAGTCTTTATTTGTGGCTGAATTCTTGCCATTGGTTTCATAGGGGGATATATTATTAAAATATTTTTGGTGGTATAATTTGGTGTGTAATCCAGTAGGTGACACTTAGATTAATGGGTGGTAGACAGGCTCTTAGCCAAACAGCTCCTCTATGTTTCCTCACATTTGCAGCCATGATCTGTGATGTGACAGGAAAAGAGGTAATCCCTTCACTAAGTTTACTCCTGGCCCTGGACACCGCCCTCATCACTGACACTGTGGCAGCATTTATTTGGTATTTTCAGCCACAGGGCTCCTTGGGTGGAGGCACTGGCAAAAAGATAGGCCACACCCTTTCCAGACCAGCCCTGTAAAGGGAGGCACGCTCTATTCCCACTCCTTCTCACGACATACATATTTCACTCCTCTCAGTGCTCTAAGAGTGCGGGCTTCTCTTCTGCTCAAGGGCCAGGTGCAGATCTTGATTTAGCACTCCCAGGCTGCACATTGTAGACTTGAGGTGCTCGGAATTACCTGTGGCTCCAACCATCCTGACCTTCACAGTCAGGTTCCAGGTGTGCTGGGCAATCCAAAGTGCTCCCAAGCCACCAGGAATGTAATCAGGTGAAGCAAAGCACCTATGATGGGCAGTGGTGGCTGCACTGTGCACAACTCCTTGCAGAGTGGCTGGGCATGGGTCCTGGGAGGGGCTGGCAGGCAACAAGGCCTGCAGAACAGACATGCCCCAGTCCTGTGGAAAAGTCAGTCCCACTTTCTCCTGGTCCAGCTGTCAGCAGGGGCTCAACCTTCCTGGGGGATGAGAGGGATATCCCTCGGGGAGGGAAGCCTATAGCCACTCCCTGCCCAAGTTACGCCATGCAAAAAGGCCCCTAGTTCTGTGCTGACTGAAGCTCCATCTGTCTATTCTCCAGGCAGATGCCCCATCAACTCAAGAATCCATGGAGGACATGAGTTCTCTGGTTGCCAAGATTCCAGAGGCCTGCAGAGAGAATGGGCAAGTCCCACAGGCCCTTCACTCACTTGTTCCCCAAAAGCCATTCCAGGCTGGAACCAGCCTAGCATTTGAGTACCCTGTGCATGCTTCCCAGCCTCCTGTCTCAGCCTCAGAGTGTACATCATATCTCCATCCACTCCTGGTGTTTTCTCTCTGAAGGTCTGTCCAAATTATCTTCCTACACTCAAAACCTTCTCTCTCTCTTGGTGGGAATGGTGCTTCCTGGCTATGTCTAGTCAGCCATCTTCAGTGTACTAATTGTTATCAAATATCTATAAGTTTTGTTATAGAACCATAAGAATTTTAGTTTTATGGCAACAGTTGATACACCAGGATTAAATGCAGGACTTCATACCTGGAAAGTAAAAGCCAATTAATTTTAAAAATCTGCTGAATCTTTAATCATTGAGATAGGTTGTTATTAAAAACTTATTGTATTATTTTTGGTGCATAAAAATAGATCAAAAGTAAGTATTGAGTAACTTACGTTGTACACTAT
This sequence comes from Cebus imitator, assembly GCF_001604975.1. Taxonomy (NCBI): domain Eukaryota; kingdom Metazoa; phylum Chordata; class Mammalia; order Primates; family Cebidae; genus Cebus; species Cebus imitator. The sequence goes on from NW_016107419.1 coordinate 2,968,356, forward strand.
TGATGTAATTTGGAGAACAAATTAAGTGCAACTCAATAGGAGCCTTAAATTTGTTCTGTAATTGTTTGATGCCTTCTTGGAATGGAAGTAAGAAGTACACAACCCTAATGAAATAGGAGGTATGCAAAAAAAATTAAAGAACATTTTTAAAAGAGTATACAAATATTAGGTAAACCTATATAGAGACAGAGATGGGAAGTTTGGAATAAGAAAATAAGGTGACATTGCCGTACTCTGAGGTAAGGCATCCTTTCTAACGGAAGCAAGTTTTCCATAACCTTGTAAGAAAGAGAAGTAGATAAAAGAGCTGGAGGAAATACAGGGAATACTAAAAATGATATGTGTGCAGACAGTCATGAGAATAAATGAGCTGTATGCTGGTAAAAAGCAGTGACTCACCTTAACAGAGAATGAGTTGTGAATAATGCTTGGAGAAAAACAAAAAGGTAGAATGCCTTGATATTAGGGATAATGAGGGGTTGAATCAAGGCAGTGATACAATTACAGTCATCCTTAGTTCTTACCTGCTAAGTAATAGTGATTCCTTTAGTTGCATGTTGAGTATTTTGGATTCCAGAAGCTAAGTAGAAAATTATTACAATAAGTAATCATCAAAATTCAATTAAAAGCAACATTTATTAAAGGGGTAGAGGAAAGGAGAAGGCTAATCTGCTTGACATTAAAAACCAAACAAACAAACAAAACCTAAGAATTTGTTTTATGGTAAGGATTAGAGATAGATTTTAAAAGGAAAAAGAAAAATAATGTTGCCAATGTTTCAACCACAGAGAACTGCGAGCTTGTTGGTACAAATGTCAGTGAAGTGGGAATTCTTGCTGAAGGAAGAGAAGAAGCTAAAGCTGTATGTGCAATCTCCAACTAGCTCACATCTATTGCAGCAATGTTAAGAAAACAGGAATAGGCTTCATCTTTCAACCTAGGAAAAGAATAGCCATTGTTAAACTATACAAAGTAATTTGCCTCCATCTTGTGGTGAGTCTGAAAATTACAATATGTTTTAGTATTTTTAGAGAAAGTCTCCAAAAGATTTTTAAACGTATTTCCCCAAACAATTGTTATAAAGAATTCTTATAAGGCCATTATACTTGTTTTCCAAAGAAATTACACTTATATATATATATTTTATATTTAATACATAGATATGTATTAAATTGAGATTTTAACTCAACATAAAGTATAGCAAATATTTAGGGATATTACAGTGTATTCCTTTTTTCAATGGTTACACAAAAATTCATAAACAAAAAAAGTGTTTTAATGGCACACTTCTTTGTCAGCAACATCAAAATCTGTAGCAGCAAAAAGTAAAAGGAACAGGAATCTTTTGTGTGTAAGATGAGAGTTTATGCTTTTAAAAATTACATAATTATAATAAAAGCACAGATTTCTAGTTTTACCTTTATATTTGATAGTTCTATGACCAATAGAAATTATTTATCACACTTCATATTTTTTCTGTGCTCATCTGTATGTCTCATAGAGGTGAAGTCAAATGAGATTACATATATGACAGTACTTTGAAAACTGTAAAGCTCTATTTTAAAAATTAAAGTATTAATATATGGATAGGGCAGAAGACAGTGCTGGATTTGTGACCAAGTAGGGTTGTAAAGTCAATTGAAGTAAGACATTTTTCTTCATGTGGAGTTGAATTAGGCCAGCTCAGAATATAGATTTATTTATTTTAAATAAATATCAAATACCTGGTATGGGTAAAAGGTATTATGAAAAAAATAAATCTTAAGAGCTTCCCTAAAACAATTCACAGTCTAATGGAAGAGACAACAAATATTTTTTAAAATTATAAAAAAAATGTGAAAATGCTAAAGTAAAATATTTACAAGGTGCGGCAAGAGGTTTCAACAGTAGTAAAGCATGGATCTCTTATTATTTTTGTTCAAAATGGTTTGTTTGTAACACAAAGGATAAATGCTTGAGGTGATAGATACCCATTTACCCTGATGTGATTATTATGTACCGCGTACCTGTATCAAAACATGTCGTGTAACCCATAAATATTATATACCTATTCTGTACCCTCAAAAATTAAAAATTAAAGTTACAAAATACATAAAAATAAAATTATATTAATAGCTTTAGATGATGGAATAAAACATAGAAATTAAGAAATTAAGTTTGTAAAATAAATATTGGTTGGATTAACCTGATGCTAAAAGTTGGAATAAAAGAGCACTCAATTTGTTATACAAAAATTCAAAACCATCTGTGTATCTCATATTAGCAGCGTCAGTTCTGTCTTCAAGGAAAATCATGACTTTCATAATTTACAGCCGATTAAAAGAAGAAATCCACTAGACTAAATGCATCTGAGAACCCTGAGACTCGCATGTGCCGCCTCCTTCTTCAATTGTGTCTTCTCTACTGACTCCCTGAAGCAGGCCTGCTGAATAGAGTTTAAACCCACTGACTTAGACCCATTCTGAAATAGGAGAGCTGGTTAATCACCTTGACTATGTTTAACATCTAAGAGAAAAAATTAAGCTATAATTTAAGGGAAGTACATATAACTGTATTGATTCACTAAGAAGATCGTTTATTTGAGAAGATAAGTCACATCTTCACAATGTCTAATAAGATGAGCCTTTTGTATCCTGCCTTATGCATCAAGACTCTTCTAAAAGAAACATAAATGCAAATATAGTGACTTGATGGATTTTAGTCTAGTTTGATAGATGTCAAAATGCATATTTTGGTTCAATAGGAAAATAGACTATAGATATAAGATATCAAAATCAGATACCTAATCAGGATACAAATATTCAAAGAAAAGAAAAAAGAGCTCCTGTGGAGTTGTGAAGTCTCTTTTCTGAAATATTTGGGAAAAGATGTATTTAATGAGTCAAATTTTATAATTTTAGAAAGATGGTATCCCATATGTTGTATCACACCCTTAGGGAATATTATATAGGAAGATTTCTGCAACAAAATGTATGTATATTCCCAACAAGTGAGATACATTATAAATAGCCTGATGTTAGGTATTGCTGCCAAGTAATTATATATGTGTATACATATAACTGTATATATTATAGATGTGCATACATATATACATACATACATTCTGTTCTATTTTCTAAGAGCTATTTAGATTTCAGAATTGTAGAGAAAGGATTGTAGACCAGTAGCTAAAAGCCATATACACAATATTATCTATCTACATGAGAAAGAAAAATAAAATAAAAAGGATTGCTTATAAAAGAGAAGCACAAGACATGGGAAAAATAGCTCCTAAAATCTAATGAGAGAAGTTTCCACAGGTATTCTCAGGATATTGACAGGTGATCTTTTCCTTAGACGGATATGGTGAACTGGTGCCTCACTATTGCCTGGAAAATTCGAAAGACAAAGAAGGGGCCATCTAGAAGTAGCTGCATAGAGGGTCACCTGCACTCCTAAAGTCTGTCAGAACAAAAGATGCCTGAGTAGTTCTCCTGGGCCACAAGTGGCCATGAGGTTCTTTTAGCTTTTAACCAGTAAAATCACCCAGTGGAGTATATTAGTGAACTCTTGTGAAATCACCCAAAACTGTGCCTTAAAACAGCAGTTTCTTATTTTCTCCCATTTGTGAATTAACTAGGCAGCTCACCTGCCAATCTCACCTGAGCCAACAGTTGAGGACTCCCTCAGTCAGCTAGCAGCTCGAATGGGGCAGGTTGGTGTGAAACATCCTCACTGACATTGCAAGAGCATTAATTGGAGTGACTAGAAGATCTAGGATGGCTGAGCTGGTCCCCCTCTACATCCAAGTTGTTTTTCATCTCAGGCTTCTTTATATAATAACAAAAGTATTCACATCATGTCGTTTCCAACACATTGTATCATATGTAAGCAAGCCACAAAGCCAACCCAGATGCATAGCATAATAAAGTGGATTCTGCCTCTTGATGAGGAGTGTTACAAAGAACTTGAGATCATCTTTAGTGTGCCACAGGGTACACTAAGAAGTCACAAGCAAAGAAGTATAAGAAGAAAGAAGAAGGAGGAGGAAGAAAAGGAGGAGAAGGCGAAGGAGAACAGGAGGAGGAAGAAAGAAGAAGAAGAAGTAGGAGGAGGAGAAGGAGGAAGATAAGCTGCAAGAAAATCATGAAATTCCTAAAGGCGAGAAGCAATCATAAACTATAACCCAGAGGACAGTTCATCCATCTGATCAGAAAAATAGGTATTGCAGGCCCCCAGCCATGGCACAGTCTTCCAAGAACCAATGCAATCACCCAGAGAAGCATCAGCCAAAATCAGCGTCCAAGAACATCCTTGATCCCCTTCTTAGTTTTCCTTGCCCTGCTTTAAAAGGGCTGAAAAAATCAGCAAAATGCAAAAGGAAGGGTGGAATCAAAAGACTGGGAAGGAGAAAAACAGCAAGCCCCCTTCTTCAACTTTCTATCAGCAGTCAGCCTGGCTGGGGATAAATTTAACTTTAAATCAGGTTCAAAGTTTGATTATCAAATGGTACTAACTACTTTAAATTGCAAAATTATAGCCGTATTTAAAATGACTGTATTTTTTTTCCAAATAGATCTGTAAATATACAGAACTACCTGAGAGGAAATAATTGCCTCTATAAATAAATATTAAAAGGAAGATGAAAGACCAAAGTAATGATATTTTTGAGGTGATTTCTATTGTTATTGATGTTATTGACCTTGAAATTGGAGCTTCAGTGTGTTTTTTTTGGTAGTAAGAGATGCAATTCATACTCCATGAGATCTGTTGGTTCAATATATTGATTAATTTTACCTGAAGAAATGATGAAGCATGAGAGTACTACATTGTTTACAAACAGTAAATTATCTTGAAAATTATTTTGAAAGCTAGTTCTCTAGGTAACAAATAAATTTGTTAAACTTTTTACATCACAGGAAATACAATGATAATAACAATATTTTGTTTGTTTTCTTTTTTAAAAAACTTTTAAGTTCAGTGATACAAGTGCAGGTTTTTTACATAGGCAAACTTGTGTCATGGGGGATAGTTGTATGGATTATTTCATCATCCAGATATTAAGCTAAGTACCCATTAGTTATTTTTCTTTATCCTGTCTCTCCTCCCACCCTCCATCCTCCAATAGGCCCCAGTGTCTGTTGTTCCTCTTTATGTGTCAAAGTGTTCTCATCATTTAGCTGCCACTTATGAATGACATGTGTTGTTTGTTTTTCTGCTCCTGCATTAGTTTGCTAAGGATAATGGCCTCCAGCTCCTTCTATGTCCTTGCAGAGGACAAGATCTTGTTCTTTTTTATGGCTGCATAGTATTCCATGGTATATATGAGCCTATTTTCTTTCTCCAGTCTATCATTAATTTAGGTTGGTTCCATGTCTTTGCTGTTGTGAATAGTGTTGCAACAAATATACACATGTACATGTCTTTATAGTAGAATGATTTCTATTCCTTTGGTTACATACCCAGGTTTGGGATTACAGGGTTGAATGGTATTTCTGTCTTTAGGTATCTGAGGAATCACCACACTGTCTTCCCCAATGACTGAACTAATTCATACTCCCATGAACAGTATAAAGCCATTCCTATTTCTCTACTACCTTTCCAGCATCTGTTATTTTTTGACTTTTTAATAAAAGCCGTTCTGACGGGCATTAGATGGTATCTTGCAGTTTTGATTTGTGTTTCTCTAATAATCAGTGATGTTGTTAAAGTTCATCTGATGGTTATGAGCAGGATGGATTCAACAAGAAGAGTTTCAAAGGTAACAACAGAATTTGAAGTGACCTCAGGGGAATGGAGATACGATTCAGTTATATGGAAATAATAGCAAGTGATAAACATAGCATGGAGAACCATGCTCTTCAGAAGAAAAGTAATAAATGTCTATTTGCAGTTAAATTAAAAAAAGAGGCCTGCTTTTAAAATGTTATGAGGTTCATGAGTAAATATAATTAGAAGTTATATTCACATCAATCAAAATCTCAGGAATTCAGGCTTTCTAGGACCTCAGTGTTGTGTGATAGATAGGAAAAGATGGCAAGACTGAAATTTGCAGATGGTATCTCTATTAAAAAATGTTTTAAGTAATTATCAAAATACTCCAGATGGGCAAAAGCAAGATTCCAATGTGTTGAATCATCAAGACTAGATATCTACATTGATAAAACTCAAGCTTTTTAGTTAATTATTTACTTATGTTACAGTCTTTTTTCATAGACATTTATTTTTTATTTAATCTAGGTCAGTTATCATAAACATAGAAAATTGCTGAAATTTATAGAATGTCATATAAATCATTCAACATTTAATATGCTTTAAAAGTATTTATAGATCATTTACTATATAATGGTAACTTCATTGGATACTAAGAGACAGTGACGAGACAGAAACAGGTCCTGCCTTTACACAGTGCACTGTGGGATTCTTACCAAAGAACCGCAGAAAATTATTAAGCTCCATGAGATGCTACAATAGGAAAATATAAGGTACAATGTGGGCTCATAAGAGGGGAACCTAATTTATGTTTCCATTATTCAGGGAAGGAATGAGAATCAGAAAAACTTACAGGAGGAAATGACATTTAAATAAAAACTTTAAGTTTCAACATTAGAAATATCGGTAATACAAATACAAAATAAATCATATTTCATTTCAGATGGGACAGTATGTGCAAATATCTGACCATCATAAAAGATGTACATTTTAAGAATTGAATCAGTCTGTAGAGAACAGGGAGCTGTGGCGAGAGACAGTGGCAGAGAAGTCTAAGTGAGCCCTGTTGTGAAGTCGGGCTAAGAAACCATTGCACGGTCTGAAGCAAAGGGGCGACATGATTAGATTTGCAATTCTGAAGTATCACTTTGGTTTCAAAGTGGAGGATAGAATGGAGAGAGCAATGAGAGGAAACTGGAGACACACGGCCAGGCTGCTGCAAAAATCAAGGTGAAAGCCTCTAACAATCTGGACTGGGTAGCAATAGTGGGGAAATAAAAGTGGAGAGACTCCAAAGATAATCTAGAAACAGAATGGGGAATGACTGGAGGTGGGATGAGAGAAAGGGAAGAGCGGGTAGTGGACTCTGCTTGATTACGTCTACTTTCTTTGAGCAGTAGGGGAACAGTTTGTCTCTGGGATGATCCTAAAGGCAGGGAGAGCAGGATGGCAAGTTTTCCAACACAGGCTTGTGGAGTGCAGTGAAGTTTTTACAGTGTCATCATGAAGAATGTGATCTAGGCCTCCCCACGAAAATACAAAAAGACTATTGGTTAAATTTCATTGCCCAATTTTACGTGGAGACCAGATTCCGAATGGAACCAATAAAGGAATTAAGGATTTTTGTCTGTTTGTTTTACCATATATTTATCTTCTTTAGTTTGAAAACATGTTCCTCTTTATTTCAATGATTCATTTTTTAATTAATAAATAAAATTCCATAAAGTGTAATGTACAACATGATGTGATACATGTATACTTTGTAGAATGGCTATATCAACTATCATTCCTTCACATACTTATTTTTTTGTAGTGAGAATGCTTAAAATCTACCCTCATCATTTTTCAAATAGATAAGACATTTGCTATTAACTATAGTCACCACGTTATACAATAGATCTCTAGAACCACCTGCCTACTTGAATTTTGTATCCTTTGTACCACCTGCCTCCTTGAATTTTGTGTCCTTTGACCAACATCACCTCAGTCCCATCCCCTCAATCCCCCTCTTGCCTCTAGACTCTAGTAAGCACCATTCTACTTTGTGTTTCTATGAATTTTCCTATTTCAGATTTTGCATATACATGCAATCATGCAGTACAGTCGGCCCTCCATATCTGTGAATTCCCCATCTGTGCATTTAGTAGTCCACAGATCGAAAATATTTAGAAAATATATATACGTGGTTACATCTATACTCAACATGTACAATTTTCTTTCTTTGTCATCATTCTTTAAACAATACAGGATAACAACAATTTACATAGCTTTTAGATTGTGTTTGGTATTATAAATAATCTAAAGATGATTTAAAGTTTATGGGAGGCTTTGCATAGGTTATATGCAAATACTAAGCCCATTTATATAAGAAATTTGAGGATCTATGGATTGTGGTGTCCACAGGGGTTCCTGGAATCAATCCCCCATGGATACCAGGGATGACTATTTTGTCTACTGTGTATCTGGATAAAGAAAATGTGCTATGTATACACAATGAACACTATGAAATGATCACTTTCTTCATGAATGGCATCACCAAGCATGCAACCATCTAAGCCAGAAACATGAGATAATCCAGGACTCAAATCTTTACTTTCTGCCTCCTTCATATTCCTCAAATTTATCTACATCCCTGCAATTCCACTGATTCTACTTTATTATAGGTTACCTTTAGCACAACTTGGATTCCTATAACAATTCCTCCTAACGTTTGCCATTAACCTTATTCTCTCTAGTGTCATGAGATAACACTTTACGTCCACCACATGTGGCTGCTTGATATTGCTGCCATTCCATATGTGATCATTACAGCTGAAGGAGGTAATGAGTGCTGCTTAGAGAAAGCTTGAGAGTCCACTTTCTCCCTCTAACCCTTACCATCCCTCAACCCCTCTCTGTCATCAATCAGTTATCCATGCTGTGGCCTGCTTTAGAAGATGAAGAACTAAAGTCAAATAAGGCAATGAGACCTGGAGCTAGACCCATTGCTGAGTATAAGTAACAAAAAAATCTTGCTAATTTTTGCTGTCTTACAGAAGACACAGGCAGAAGTTAGTGGAGAAAGTACTCAATATGCTGAATATTGAGTCCACTGGGAAGCCCAACCAAAAAGAGGCATGCAGGGACACCATGGAGACCAGAGGAAAGTCCCTGCCTGGGCTTTAAAAGACAACTTGAAAGTAGAGAGCTATGCCTAGGTTTGCCCAAGTTCATTTTATGATATCAGCTAGGTCTCTGGTAGTTTCTGGTGAATATGTCTTTGTTAATCCCCTCACATGACTCCTGTTTGTCAAATACATTGCTGTATCATGGGAATTCAAATATGAGTAAGACACTGTCTCTGCCATCACAGACTTGGTAGAAAGGTAGCTGTGAAAGAGTCACTTCTTGTAGATTCTGCAAAAGCATTGCAATAGAAAAAAAAAATACAGGCATACTTTGTTTTACTGCACTTCACTCTATTGCCTTTCACACTGTTTACAGATTAAAGGTTTGTGGCAACCCTGCTTTAAGCAAGTCTATTGGCACGACTTTTTTCAACATCATGTGCTCATTTCCTGTCTGCATTACATTCTAGTAATTTTTGCAATATTTCAAAAAAATTGTTGTCATTATATCCATTTTTGTCATCTGGAATCTGTGGATCTTTGATACTAACATTATAATTGTATTGGGGTGCCACAAACCACACACATAAAAAATGGTGAATTAATTGATAAATGTTGTGCATGTTCTGACTGTCCCACCAAAGGGCTATTCCCCCATTTCTCTTGCTTTATATTTTGGTAGTCTGGAATGGAACACACAATATCTCAGAGGTATGCCTATGTATGAGCTGAATCCTAAATGATTAGTAAGGATTAGTAGCTTTTATCATGAACCCCATGTACTCCATCCATAAAAAATATATACTTACACATTTATGAATTATATACATGCATTATCAACAGTTAATGGTTAAGAAAGCACAAATTACACACAAATAGTGAGGCTTATTGTTAAGAATACCATATGTATAATCAAGACCAAAAAAGTGACAAATACACATGTGATCATTCTGCAGGTAATTTAGGAATGGCATTCATAAACAAAATTATCAGTTGGTTGGAAATGAATACAGATATTCACACCTGCCTTATTTTCCACACTAAATGACACCATTTTCCTACATCTTAAATCACAAAATGTAAAAAGACAAACTGTAACTTAAAAAAAGATTATTGTATGTAAAATACTATAATCTTGAGAACTTCTAGTTTCTTGGCTAATATATTGTCTAATTGTCTTTGTTTTGTGTGACTAGAAAAAAACTCATACAATAGTTGATATGTCAGCTTTGTTCTTTTTTGTCACTTGCTTGTGCTTACAACAATATTATTAAATTATCTCCAGCTTACAGTTTCTATTCAGAAAACCTTTTATGACCTTTCCTCATTTTGTGGGGATCAATTAATTTAGAATAAGAGTATAACCCATAAATCCACTTAACTGGGCATGCATAAACTACAAGCATTGCTCTGCACAGTGTTAACAAGAATGAGGCTTCTGCCATGCCCTCTCTTCATGGTGGAACTTTCTTTCTTTTTCAAAATCCCTCAATGGCATCAGTACTAAGTCAGAGTAAATATTTACAACATTTTAGTTATTCTTACTTCATAGATAGAAATACATAAATAAGAATTGTATATTTTCTTCCCACTTTTTGATGGATCATCCTGTGAAAACCTTATGATACACAGCCTCCCTCCCATTTTGGAAACCATTGTGTTTCTTCGTCCAGCCATTGGACAAAGAAAGCAGGGCATGCAAAGTTGCTGAGGCAGAGGGAACATAGTCTTTTTGAAGAAGAACTGCATTGTGAGCTTTGGAGCCAGAGCTCCTGGTCTTTTGTTTGGGCTATCGCTGTGAACAAGATAATTGCATTGCCACTATGTTAGATTTTTGTGGATAAATGGGGGTGATAATGTTTCTTTGATAGTGTTAATTTGGTATTTAACAATCATAATGTAGCAAAATAGTAAATTGGAATATTAATCCATGTTATTTTCTTTTTCTGAATTCCTTATATGTGAATCCCCTCCCACCCCAATAGATAAATAGTTTCACCATTATGTTAGAGAGAAATAGAATGTTATAGTGAGAAAACAAAACAAAAAAGATCAAGATATAATCAGTGTTTGGTTTATTTTATTTTTTTACTTGTGGAACAGACATTTTTAGAGTAATTTTTTGTTTTAAAAAAGCTTTTCAAAGCCAAAGTAATAAATATGGAAAGAGACGGGAAGAATTAGATCATTACACCCACACTCTCGTGAGAAATCAAGGTGAGTCACCTGTACTGATGTGGGAGAGATGGAGGAGTTGTTGAATAAGGTATGACCTTATTGGACATCAAAAGTGGGAGAAAAGGAAACTGAATCTGAGATGAGTAGGTGGAGAGAAGTGGGGTCAGCATGCACAGACGCAGAAACACTCTGGGAGCTGCATGGAAGCCAAGCCAACACCAAGAGACAATACTCAGTGTAACATTTAGGCAGACAGAGAAGTCATGCTAGCTGTGCCTCTCCTCACAGAGGGGTGTGGGCCTCTGGTCATCAGGTCCCTTCATGAGAATTGTCTGAGCTCCATTCATATTTTTGGGTGTTCATGTACACTCTTTCTTGAAGGCCCAGAATATTCTAAGTTTCCCAGAATTAATGTGGAGGTCCTTAATATGCAGAAGGTTGGAACCACCATGGAAGGGAAACCCCAGCAGTGAGAACAGTGCTTGAGGAAACTGGACAATGGGATGTTCCATGCTATATTGTAACAATCACACTGAGAAAAGTGACCAGCATTTTACAGAACATCAACAATGTTATCAGGCACTGTACTATTAAACATGCCACGTATATTGCATCATTTAACTCACGTCTTAATCTCTACACTATACTGCTCTTAATATCTACACTCTACTGCCTCCCAGATAAAATGACAAAACAGATTTAAAGTTTCTATATGTATATATTGCTTGTGTAGGATTTTCACTTTAATATCATGGAAGATGATGGGAGAAAATGGGGAACATACTGGTTATCTGTTCTGATACCAAAAAAGTAAAGACTGTATCAGAAACTTTTAAAGATTCAGATACCAAAGTTCAGAAAAGTTTATTTTTCTAGATGTATATTTTAAATTCACAAACAGTTCAATTTTCTTATTTCATGCCTTAACATAAAGAGACAGGTCAGGAATTGAGAGTTTCTCTTCTTTCCTTGTTTTTTAATCTCTATGTAAAAAGAATGTAAATGCTACTAAGGCTTAATGTTCTCGCTCCATTTGCTGCTTTTGTCTTCAAGATACCTTGCATCTTCTCTAAATCCTTTCTCAGCATTTTCCCCTTTGAGGTGTTTTCTACTTCTCAGGTATCCATTGATTGTAAATAATTTTTGCTTCTCTTTGTTCCAAAGTAGGAGCCTGACTGTGATTGAGGAGTGAGGCTAACTGTGTGAGGGTGAGAAATTAGTAACCCCACAATGGCCACACATCTAAGCCAAGTCCTCCAACCCATATCCAACTTCTGGATATGTCTCTCAAATGATTCCAAAGTAGGAATTTATTGATTGATCTGCCAAAACCACATAATACAAAGCAAAATGCCAGAACAGTAGTGTCTGTTTTAAGAAAGTTTCAAAATTATACTTAAACATTATGAAATTGTATGAATATTATAGATTAATGTTAATGTGCATTCATTCCTCAGGCAATTATTGAATCACCATCATGTGCTGGACACAAATGATGTAAGAATGAGTAAAACACACAATTCTTATCATTTTGGAGATCGGTGTGTAGTAGGACAGACAGATATTAACATTTGTCAAACAGCCAAAAATAAATGTGAAGCTGCAATGGTAACAGTTATTACAAAGCAGTATTACATGGTACATTGAAAGTACATCACGGGAGGACTTGACCTAGTCAGCAAGGCCAGGTAGGTCTTTCCCAAGGAAACGGAAATTGAGCTTAAACCTGAAGGAAAATCTTTTCAGTGGAGGGACTAGAATACATTCAGCATCTACATTGTAAGTCCTATTTAAATAATTTCTAGGTTATGACCACTCCCTGTCTATATAATTTTGTTTAAAATGAAAGTAAAGCCACAGATATACACATATAGATCACTTTGGACTTAAGAATTTCCTTTCCAAAGTAGCTAATATAACAAAATATCTAATTTAGAAATTAGCTAAGAAAAAACTTGCAAAAAGTACCGCCATCAATTGACCAAAAATCAAAGATGGTTAGCCTGGAAATGTAGGATTTAGAATGTCAGTGATAGGAAAGCAGTTAGCATACTGTAACTAGCAGCAGACATAAACAAAACACTGGAAAAGAAAACTGAGTATTTCAACCTTTCTGATATGTATTTGTTTCTCAGAATTCCTAACTATTCTTTGTGTTTAGGCATAGTCTGAAATAATGTTTGCATTAACTTCCACAGTTTTGGCACAAAAGTGCTAAACTATAGTTATTTTCTAAAATGAAACAATTTCTGCATCTGCATATACAGCTGCACCCAACAAATAACTGAACCCTAAAGCAAACTGAAAAAATCCATGACCTATGTAAAATAAAACTGGAATCTTTTTCTCAGAAATTCATACTTAAAAAAACAGCTTCTAAAATAAGTGTTATTTATGCCAGGGGATCACCATGGTTCAATTGTGGTATTTATATGTTTCTTTAAGGTACTGTTAATTTTTCCATTTCTAAACTCCCTACATAGTTGCAGATTGCAAGAAGATTTTGATTATGTAATAATTTGTAAATGCAATAAAATGCAATTTTGAAAGCACTGTGCCCCCTCTGCCTGTTACCTCTCCCCAAAGGACCTAAATAAACTATCAATGAGCAGTTGCTCCAATTGCTATTTACCAAATGATAAACTTGAGCTAAAAAAGAAACTTTAATAAAGCCAAATTTAAAATTACTGTGCTTCATTCTCATGCAAACATGATATTTAAATTAATAGCATTTATTTCCTTCCCTTTGGACATATAGTATAATTTGAAAAACTACATATGTATATTCATTCCTGCCTCTCTTTTTCTGGTTCAGACACATTGTTATTAGGAATTTAAAATACTCTCCTTTCAGTTGCATTTCATCTTCACCAAGTTCAATTTAAAAATTAACATGAATTTAATAAAGCCCATTATGTCTTTAAGGAACTGTCAAGAATATAAACAGGTAACATATTATCTTTACTCCATGTGCAAATAACACCTTTGATGCTTTTCAATTCTAAACCAGTTTGGATCATAAAAACGAAAGCTTGGTTTGCATGTTTCACCTGTGTCAAAAAGTATCTCAGCTTCTGTGACACTTCAAAAGCTTTATAAGCAGGAGAAATGTTGCATATAAATGATATCATACCCTATGTTTTAGCTAGTTATGCCCCAATTCTTTATTGATTATAGTCCATATAACTTCAGGCAGACAAAAGAAAAATAATCCCTATCATGTTGAGTGCCGGTCTGTGGTGTTTATGAGTACCGCCTACTGGGTTACATGACTTACACATCTGTCAGGTGTGCTACATTATAGCCACAGGAAAATCCCAGTACAGGTTGTGTGCCAGGAAAAATGCTTTGTCTCAGACCTTGTCAATCCTGCTGACGGATGAGTTCAGTATTCTAATGAATAAGATCCTAAATATGTTAGATACTTTGCCAGATCTCCAGATCACATGGGGAGGCACAAAGCTCAGGCAATTGGAAAGAATACGATCATTTTTAAAGGACAGTGTTCTCCTGACTCATACAAATGTGTGGGTTTTAGGCTATCCTGATGAGATGGTCTCCTACTTCTTTGTAATCCTTTTTTTTTTTATAAGCTTCATTTAACAGACTAATTTCCGTTTACTCAAAACAAATTAATTCCAAACAATTTGCAAAGGCTACCTTACCTCTAAAAAGCTTTACTTACTGTTAGCTTTATATTTTGCATAGTACAATGTCTACAATCAATGGGTTTGCAGACATATTCCTAGTGAATTACATTTTAAGCTATGCTAACAGTGACTAAATTAGATGAAATTGCTTCAGTAGGTTGGTACAAATGTGTTCCATTTAGATAATGTATAAGTGATAAATTAAACCACTTTCCAATGACCTTTCACATTCTAATTTTAAAACTGAATGGTTTTTTAATTGGTTTTAGGAAGAGCATCATAGAAAATATATCCCCTATTACATATCAACTATTGTCTTTAAAACTATATAATAGTCATATCACAGTCTACATAAAGTTATAAGTCCTGCCCCTAATAACAATGTTTTAAAGAGATTTCAGATTTTGTAAAATTGACATTCAATGTTTACTATTTTTAAACTCCACAGAATATCTACCATGAATCCTTTTAAATTCTATTCCAAATAAGGCAAAAAAAGCCCACATCATTAATAGGGTAAAATGTGACAAAGTTAATAACAATGGTGAGACATTGGTTACAAATTACAAATCAAGCTCTTCTTTTTAAAATGTTGTACTTACTGAATATAACATTTGCAAAAACTCACTAAGAATATAACTTATTTTGAACAAGTAAACCATCATTTCCATTAATACCCTGAAAATTATGAAACCTATATATTTAGCCTTTAAGATTAAACCAACAAAGTTTTGAGCCTAATAATTTAGCAGTTCAGATGGTCCCCAAATTACAATGGCTCAATTTAGTATTTTTCAACTTTACAATGGCGCAAAAGCAATATGCATTCAACAGAAACTGTACTTTGAGTACCCACACAACCATTCTGTTTTTTATTTTCTGTACAGTGTTCAATAAATTGCATGACATATTCAACACTTTATTATAAAATAGCTTTTGTGATAAATTTGTCCACCTATAGGGTAATATTAGTGTTCTGAGCACATTTAAGATAGTCTAGGTTAAGCTATGGTGTTCTATAGGTTAAGTGTGTTAAATGCATTTTTGACATATGACATTTTCAACTTATGATGGGTTTTATGGGACATAACCCCATTGTAAGTAAGGAGAGCCTGTACATGGGAAAACCAAAATTCCAGTAGCACCTATGGATCGTAAATATAGACATTAATTGTCAATCATGAAAGAAGATATGAGTCGTTTATTTATTAATCCATGTATTCATTTATTCATACTATTATAAATACTATAGAAAGCATGCTGAACAAAGTGGACAAAGCCTTTCCTCTTATCACTTAAAAAGTTCAAAATCTCTAACCAGACTTTAACCATTTTCCTATTTGGTCCACTCATGAGTCAAAATGATAGTATGTGTCTATACATATCAACAGACAATATTTACATCATAGAACATAATTTTTAGTTTTCAAAGCTTTTCACTAATTAAAGTTATTTATGTACACATTCATTGTGAAACATCTAGAAAAATAAAGATATGAATTACAGTCATCCACAACCTATAGTCCCATCACCCACGTCTATTAAAGGCCATCCTCCTCACCACACTGCAAAATCCTAAATCAGTTGATGTATACGTACAGTCCAAATCTGGTCGTCGTATTCTGTACCAGTAGTAGAAATATGAACAAAATACTCATAATGGAAATATGAAGGAATAACTTGACCAGGCACTTCACAAAAGAGCCTATCCACATGGCCAATAAACGTGCAAAATTCACCAACTTCATTAGTTATCAGAGAAATAAAAGTTAAAACATTCACTATTCTCCAGAGTGGCAAAAATGCAAAGGTGAGACAATAAAGGTATTGGAAAGCATTTGGTAGAAATGAAACCACCTTACATTGCTAGTGGGACTATATAATTGCATAATCAGTATAAAAATGTTAGGCAAGGATTTTTAAAGCTGATTCTATACATCTTATGATTCAACAATTTGCTTTATAGATACAAACAAACCCAACAGAAAAAAAATACCAAAACTCATATGTAAAAACTCACACACAAGTACTATTCATAATAGACACAAACTAGAAACATCCCAAATAACCCATAGTAATAGAATGTATAAGTATATAGCAGTATATTGATAAATGGAATTCTCTTCAACAATAATAATGAACAAACTATACACAGAACATCATACAAAATAGAAAATATAATAACCTGATTTTAAAATGAGCAAAGGATCTGATCAGAGATATTTCCAAAGGAGACACACAAAAGGCCAACAGGTATATGAAATCAGTATCACTAATCACCAGGGAAATGCAAAACCCAAATGAGGTATTGTCTCACACTTGTTAGTGTGACTGTTACCAAAAAGTCAAAAGACATTAAATGTTGGCAAGGATGAAAAGGGAATCCTTGTTCACTGTTGGTTTGAAGAAAACAAAAAATGCCTTTTACCCCTAAGGGAGAAGAAGAATAAATTTCATGCTGAAACCTACAGGGTGAGGAGGGAAGAAACCCTAAGAAAGCCCACCCATCAGAATCCAGGGACACAGTGTCTACTTAAGATGGAAATTGAACCAGAACAATAAAGGATGTCTTTCTCTTCCAGCCTGTACCACCACTACAGCAGCACCAAGTGACAGAGGGCTTCTGCTCGGAAAGGGACAAAGTGGTGAAGAAATACCCCCTTTGGGACAGAAGTTCAAAAGAAAGACCTAGAGCTGAGGGTAAACCAAATATTGAGAAAATCCTTGCAGGAATCCAGCCCAACCTTAATCACAAGGTAATGCCAGAGGAATTCTAAGTTTATGGTACACAGGAGTTTACCATAACAGCAAAATAGCCCAAGCACCATTTAATTTCTAACTTGTTGACTCAGCCCTCCACATCAGAGGACTAGCAAAAGAAAATATGTGCCCATTTACCGGTTTCCAGGCATAAAATCAATTTACCTCAGTCTCTATTGTCCTACACAAGATGTGAGCTTTCAACAAAAAATTAGAGCATTGGGAGTCTTTCAAAAAATTTTATTATTTCATCTAAGTTGTTGAAAGTATGGATGTAGAGTTTCTTCCTGTATACTTTGTTTCTTCTTTTGGATATGAGTTAATCTGTATTTTTTCTTTACAAAACCTTAAGAACTTTCTTTAGAATTTTGTAGAGAAGCTATGCTAGAGTCATTGAATAAAGTATTCTTTGTAGATAGAAAGTTTTTCCCACAATTTGAATATGTCATTCTAATATATTCTGGACTCTAGTATACACAACAAGTCAATCACTAATTGTACTATTACCATGCATGTAATTTGTTATTCTTTTCTGGCTGCTTTCAAGATTTTTCTCAATTATTTGACTGTTAGTAGTGTTACTAAAATATGTATATGTGATTTTCTTTGTTTTCATCCTACTTGACTTTTCATTAAAATTCTTGAATCTGAACTTACTTTCCCACCAAATTTGGGAAAATTTTAACCATTATAATTTCACATTTTTAATGTATCTTTCCTTCCATCCCTTCTGAGAAATAAACAACATATATGTTGGACTAATTGATATTGTCCCACAGGTCTTGAACCTCTGTTTATTTTTTTTCTAATTTTTCTCTATCTGTTACTCATGTTAGGTAAATTATAATGATCTAATTTCAAGTTTATAATTTTTCCACCCCAAATGTATCATTGAACCTATCTATAAATGCTTCCTTTTAGGTATTGTACTTTTCGGCTCTAACATACTTTTTTTTTTTAGTAGTTTCAAATTTCTCTTCTAATTTCCTCTAACTTTTTACCCAGGAGACCAAATTTTCTTTAATTATTTGAACTTATCTGCCTTTAAATGTTCAGCACATTTATAATAAAAATTTTGATATTTTCATCTGCTTCTTGTTCTTGCTTTTTATCCACTTGAAAATCAGAAATCCAGAAAATCAGAAATTCAGTTTCTGAACCCACTCAAAGTCACTTTCTATTGATCGTTCTTTTTTTTTTTTTTTTTTTCTAAGGTCTGGTGATTTTTCACTGAAAACTAGACATTATGGATATTGCAATCTGTTTTTTCTTCTGAGGAGTTTTTAAATTGTTGTTTTCTTTCTTGTCAGGTCTGGTGATTTTTCACTGAAAACTAGACATTATGGATATTGCAATCTGTTTTTTCTTCTGAGGAGTTTTTAAATTGTTGTTTTCTTTTTTGTTTCCTATGTTTATTGTTGTTGTTGTTCTATTACGCAATTCCCTAGACTGGACTCAAAATGTTAATTCTGTATACTCTGCATTTGGCAACAACTGATGGCATAGTTTGGAAAACAACTACGTCAAAACACAAATCTTAACAAATGTAGTTCTGTCTTTCAAGGTGATTTTCCTCTCATATTTGCCTGGTTTTGGAAAGCCTCTAGGTTTGTTCTGTACACATATAGTTTAGCCGTCAATTAGGGATTCAAGCAATATATTCAATTTTGTTCTCAATAATTCTGTAGTCTCACAGTATTTCCCACTAAAAGCTCCAGTGATTGTTTCAGCCTTGAGTTTTAGTTTTGTTTTGGTTTTATTTGCATCTTGGTCATCTCTAGCTAGTAAGACTAGTTTTCTGCTGCCTTACACATAATGGTTGAAGATAAACTGCAAGAAAAATAGCTACAAATTCATGACTTTTATCCTGTACAGTTAGTTTTTCAAGAGCATAATCTCTAGCTTCTATCTAATATACAATGCCTTCCAGTGCCTTTATATTTTTTCACATTTTGTAAAGATTTGACAGTTGTTATTGTATTAACAAGTTTATTTTGCTGCTAATACTGTATTTAATTCAGACCTTGACTTTTTCAAAAGAGCCCTTTTTTATTCCTTTTGAAAGAGAGTTCGTTTTTGTTGCCCAGACTGGAGTGCAGTGTTGTGACATCAGCTCACTGCAACCTCCGCTCCTGGGGTTCAAGCGATTCTCCTGCCTCAATCTTTCAAGTAACTGGGATTACAGGTGCGTCCAAACACTCTCAGCTAATTTTTGTATTTTTAGTAGAGACAGGGTTTTGCCACATTAGCCAGGCTGGTCCCAAATGCCTGACCTCAGGTGATCCACCTGCCTTGGCCTCCCAAACTGCTAGTATTACAGGCGTGAGCCACCATGACTGACCTGCAAACCCTCATTTTTTAAAATTATAATTACAGAAACAAAACATATTTATTATAGTGAATTTCAAAAACATAGATATGCAATGAGAAGAAAACTGAATTACTTGTAATCTACAGGTAAGCATTGATAATATTTTGTAGTCTACTGTCTATGAAAGGAGATTGCTACATTGGATAAGTGATTTTTAACCGTAACATTCTTGAAAAGTATTCTGAAGTAATTTCTGAAAATGTATTTAATATTATATCAAACCTGAAGATAGTAAAAAAAACAAGTAAGTATTATGAGCAATGCAATGATGAAAAAAAACCCTACAAAATTGCAAAATGCCATGAAAGACAATTTATCAAAGTCTCCAACATCTGTGCAGAGGAGAATGAATCAATTTTAACTATTTAAGCAATTGGATATGGGTCTGGAGTTTATGAGACAAGTTAAACTGTAGTTACAGATTTTGGGTGTTATCAATAGCTAGATAATGCTAAAGAAACAGTGACCATATTCTGTTGGTCCTTGTGAGAGAATTAAAATAATATTCTCTTTATTCTAAAAGCAATGGAAACCACTGACAGATTATATGCAAGGAGTTGACATTATGAGGTTTTCCAGTTGAAAAGCTCACTAATTGCACTGCAGAAAACCTGATTGGAGTAGAAAGAAAAGGTATTGAGGAAAATGAGTTTAACGACTATTCTGCAGTTCAGATGAAAACTAGGGTACAGTGATTTTGATGAAAGAAGTAGAAAGATTTATAAAATATCGAGGAATTAAAGTGACCCTATTGATGGATTGATATTTAGGATTTAAAAAAAGCACTTTCTTCTGGCCTCAGTAACTAGCACATGACAGTGCTATTTTCTGAACTAAGGAACTTGCACATAATATATTCACTATTTTTTTATTAATGCATACTTGGTAAGTGTGTAAGCCTTGAGAGAAAATTAGTTTCTACATTTAAAACCTCTGATCTTAACATTACCATGCATATCCTGTCTAGATACACAAGACTAACCAAGGTACTCTGGTTATCTAGTACTATCATAATATCACTTATATTATTACTATGAACAATTATGTTAATATTGTTACTCCTGTCTCATCTCAAATTTTTTCATCCTAAATTGCCAGTATAACTGCAGCTTCAGGTACACACTCAACCTTTTTCTGGGTCTCATTTCTTCTACATTTTTAAATTACCTTTAGCATCTTCTGTCACTAAGTGAACACCTTCCTTAAAGCATCTTTATTGCTGATCTTACAGCCTATCCTAAAAGCATTCATATATTATTAGATGAAATATTAGGCCAAGCAATGACCTATTGCTAAGGGGAGAAAAAAATGTTAAAATACACCTTTGCAGCATATAAATAATTAATCATAACAAAGACAGGTCATAAATAATATTTAGCATGAAACAGGACCAATTTATTTTTTTTAAAACACAGTTAATATTCTGTGATTATTGAGTTGTGTTACATTGACTTTTGTGACACTACCTAATTGCTATGTTTCATTTGTTTTTTAAAAAACATATAAACAGCCGGGCGCGGTGGCTCACGCCTGTAATCCCAGCACTTTGGGAGGCTGAGGCGTGTGGATCACGAGGTCAGGAGATCGAGACCATCCTGGTCAACATGGTGAAACCCCGTCTCTACTAAAAATACAAAACATTAGCTGGGCATGGGGGCGCGTGCCTGTAATCCCAGCTACTCAGGAGGCTGAGGCAGGAGAATTGCCTGAACCCAGGAGGCGGAGGTTGCGGTGAGCCGAGATCGCGCCATTGCACTCCAGCCTGGGTAACAAGAGCGAAACTCTGTCTCAAAATAAAATAAAATAAAATAAAATAAAATAAACACATTTTGCAAAATTTCTACTCCTAGTAGTTAATTCAAGAAGAAAATTTTAAACTATAAGACTAGAAAGGACAGGTTTTTAGCCCTTAAGATTGAAGATAACCATTTAGCAAAACTTAAATTGCAATATGCAGGCAAAACTAAGGCTACGCAAATGTGACGCTTTAGCCTACATACCAGTTATTAATTATATTTTACTGTAGGATACACAAACACCTGTGTATTTTAGTGCAACTATATAGGAAGTATTCATTACTTCAAAACATGTTTAAGCAATTACACATAAAATATTAAAATAGGAGCCTTAGAAGATGCAAAAATAAATAAAAGCAAACACTTATTTCTAAGGACTTTGGAGGAAATAAAACATGTACCAAAATAACTCTGTACAGTTATTTTAGACTGCATTTAAACTGAGATTTGTATAGGTAATAAAACAGATTTTATTATTTCATTCAATAGTTACTTTCTGAGTGCTTATTATACTATAGGACCTTTCACAGCTTTTCTGTTGAATTGAGTTTGACCTCCATAATCTTTTTACTTGAGATAGAAGTCTCTACAAAATCACTTATATTATAAGAAGAGAAAGAAGACTTAACAAACTCTGTCTGTTTACATCCAGAAGACTAATATTTAGTTCATAGGAAAAGAGAGGGTGAATGATTTACAGAGAGAGAAAGAGGGAGAGAATAAAAGAAAGTGAATAAAGGAAGAAATGGAGGAAGGAAGGGAAACAAATGAGAAAAACAGAAAAAAGTAAAATATATGTATATATAACTAAATTATTCTGGAAGAGTACAAGAGCAGAAAACTTGTTCTTCACCACTCCCTACCTGCAGAATGAAACAGTGAAAGAAGAGACAATATTTCTCTCATTTCTCCATAGACCACTGAGTAGTTTGGGTGGCATGAAGACTCCAGTTTAATCTTTTTGGTGCCCAGTGGCAAAAGACAAAAACGGTAATGTTGCCTGAAAGAAGTCTTTGGTGCCCAGTAGAAAACAGCAGCTGGCCTGACAGGGACATATTGCCTGGAGTGTTTGGTGGTATCCAAGAATGCAACAGTCATCAACGGCAGTGCCTGGTGGGCCTTTTGCTACTCTGAAGAAGCAAAAGTGGTTCCAAAGAGAACAACAGGATCCAGAAAATACAGTACAATTTAGTAGACACAACAAGACTGCCCACTCTGTAACATGTGATCATCCGGACAATCTGTCAATGAAAATATATAAAACATTTACTGGGAACCCGCAGGAAATTATACATGGAGATGAGTCTTTTCAAACAATATGAGATTCTGCATGAGCCAAGTGAAATATTGACTTTTATTATTAATATAACCTCATGGTAAGATCTGAAGAAATAGATGATCCTGATGGACTCTTAAGGGAAAAGCAGAAGGGAGAGTTTATTTCAATACTCATACAAGTTCTTGAGAAAGATATGTATATGTTGGGCTTGCGGTCAACAAGAGAAAAGTAGCAGCATTCAGTAACTTTTTCATTGGTACTACGACAAGAAGAGAAGTGATTTGGCAATAAAGATAACATCATGACTCCACTTGGGTCATGGTAAAAACACTATTGGGCCCTCATCTCAACTGCTTCATCAAGGGGAGCTGAGGAAATGAGTCAAGCCTCACAGAATAACCTGAAACAGCAGGATGTGCGCCAGACATGGTAAGTCTTCCTGTTGAGTTTGGAAGTCTTTTTATGGTATTTCTCTCTGGTTCCTGTCTTCACAAATGAGAACTGTGCTTCACTAATTCATCCCTCCTAAAGCACCACTGTTTCTCAACATCCCAAGTGCAACTGTATTTCTTATTTCATCAAAATAGACTGCTACCAAGAAGTATCACGTTTTCAGTCAGCATTTCTTAATAAGAACTAATTTATTTTTGCTTTTGTAAAACATCGAGTACGTAAATATTTTGACACTTGTTTTTCTCTCTTCACTTACCAGTGTGAGTAATTATAAATCAATGTTTTAAAACTGTCCTAGGAAGCTATAAGCTTTAACACTATAAGATGAGCACTGTGAAGGCAGAGATTGATGTTACCTGCTTTGTTCACTGCTATATCCCTAGTCTAAAACTGTGTTTAATGCAGGTTAGAGTCTCAATAAATTTTAATTTAATCAACAGAAGTGATTAAGCTTGAGATAGAATTTACGAAGTGCCACCAATTTTCAGAATGAGGACAGTTTATTTTCAGAGTCTGCAGATAATAGAGGTGAGTAGGTGAGTATTCCAGGCTTAGGAAGACAGGGATACCTAAAATAAATCCTTCAGAATAAAAAGGAAATGATTCATTAAGAGATGATAAGAAAAAAAACAGTACAGGTAGAAGCCAACAATGTAATCTAAGTCCCTTGTGTTAAAGAGTGCATCTTGTGTACAAATAAGAGCAAGCAATGCAGGGAATGGGTACATGAAAGAGGGAAGGGTAAAGTAACACTGGTAGGGCAGATATGGTTAAGGTCAGTGTAAGGTAAATATAGAGCCCTGAATGGCAAGCCAGAGGATATGAATTTTATTCTCTCAGTGTATAGAAGCTGCTTTGTTTCTGAGCATGAAAGGGAAAATCGTATCCAATTTATAGAAAAATTAATCTAGCAGTACTCCAGATTGATGAGGACAGAGATGGAGGCAGAAAGTACAATAGGAATGCATTTCATACCATTAATGGATGATCTGAAAATAAAACCTGATAGGAGGAGATAGTTCCTTCCTATTGAATCCATCTGATATTAAAGAATGTGAGTTTCTATAACTCACTTCAGATGAAAAAATGGATTAAAGGCAAAATGCTGTAAAACCAAGGATTGTGGTTTTCTTAGATCATCTGTGAAAAACTTTCTTATTCTTAAAGGCCTTTAGGCACCCACTGTAGAATAGTAAAACAAAGAGTAAAAATAGCTTTTAGTGTAGAAGATAAGAACACAGAGAAAGAAAAAGCCCAATGGCAATAGAGCTCAATAATAGGAGAAGGGTGTGTTTGGCAGAAATAGCAAAAAATACAAGTAGGAGACGAGAAAGCATAGTGTGGTGTGATATCTACAAGTGGATTCTGGAATAAACAGTACAGGCTAAACGGCACTCAGTCCATTTGGATGCATATATTATGGGAAGAGAGAGTTTAAGAAAAAGGTAAAATTCAGTTATAGGAATTTTTCTCAAGGGCAGTACAGCTTTAACAATTGATTATCTAAATCCAAACAAATAAGAGGATTTGTCTTTCATCTTTCTGCAGTTCCCAAAAAGAAATCAGAGGAGCCAAAACATTGAGGTCACAAGGGCAGAAATAAAATACTGATCTAAAATATCTAGATAGAAAACATCTAGATAGAAAACTATTACCAAAACAATTGAGAGGGGATGAGCGGGCAAAACTAAATTGCACCAACATGGATTTGACTCCCATTTCCTGTGATTTTGCTAGTTTAATCTTGACAATGATCTGTCTTCTCGTTTAAATTCTACTTTGGCGTTATTTCCTGAGACAGCACGCTCCCCTTCATGAGTCTACTTCCCATGGTTTTGAAGTATAAGCACTGCAAGTAGGAGTGTAACACCTGACTTAAATACTAATCTTCAACATAATTTTATCTCATACTATTCACTTTGTTTGGAATTTCAAATATATGGTGTTATTTTTCTAAAAATCATTTCTATCAGTTAAAGGAGAAATGTCTGAATCTGGCTATGCTCCAGCAAATATTTTTTTCTCCCTTGTTTCAAACTTTATTCCCAGGCCTCTTTGTCTTCACTAGCTGCAAAGGATGAATTGTGTATAAGCAAAAATTTAAAAAGCTTCAGTGTCCAAGGGGCTCAGATTTAAAGATATTAGAGGTCTAGATTTTATCAGATCTATAAACAATTTTTTTTAAAAAGCAGTTGGTTGGGCATGGATAAAAGTGCCTATTATCTAGCACTTTGGGAGGCTGAGGTGGGTGGATCACAAGGTCAAGAGATTGAAACCATCCTGGCCAACACAGTGAAACCATTTCTATTAAAAATACAAAAAAATGAGCTGGCCATGGTGGTGTGAGCTTGTCATCCCAGCTACTCTGGAGGCTGAGGCAGGAGAATCTCTTGAACCCAGGAGGCAGAGGTTGCAGTGAGCCGAGATCGTGCCACTGCCACTGTACTCCAGCCTGGTGATGGAGCAAGACTCCATCTCATAAATAAATAAATAAATAAATAAATAAATGCAGTCATAATAAAATAGCAGCTCCCAGTAACTTCTTCAAGTTTTATCTGCTTCAGAAGTTGACTCAATTCAGTTTGCCTCCTTTTTGGAAGCCTCATCAAAATTCTCCACAAGAACCTGAAACTTCATCATTATCATCCTCTCCAGTAGCAAGTGTTGCTTTTGCTTCCACAGGTTGTTTGGGCAGAGCTCCAGCCAGTCTCCCTTAACTAGTCAGTCTGTCTGTACCAAGCTGGTTGAAGATGCTGGGTAGCATTTCTGTCAGCTGCTTTGCTTCAGCATGGCCTGTAATGGTGAAAGTGTTCCCTGCCAGAGATGCCTAAACTTTAGGGTTGTTAAAGTGGCTCACTGTTCCTTGGTTTGTAAACACATTCGCCTCTTCAATACCATAGATATTGTTTATCCCTAACTTCTTTAAGGAGAGCTAAAGTTTTTTTTTTATCATCTATTGTGGCTGTTCTGTGAACCATCTTCTTTCTGTGAGCCATTCCTTTCCTACCAGTATGCACTGATGCCTGCAGTTAAGCGAGTTTTTCCTGGTTCATGATGGCATCTTTCATCTTGTCAGAGCCCGTAAGGGTCTCAGTGGAGAACTAGGATGATGCTCAGCAAGTCTGGCGGACCCGCTGAGATTAGGCGCACGCACGTGGGGACGCAAGAGTGCAGTTAGAGGGAACCAAGTATTTTTTAAACTGAATTGATTTTCAGGTTACGTTGTACATACATGGTTTATATGTTATATCCTGAGGAATCTCAGGATAAAAACAACTCCCATTAGGCCCCACCTCCCATTAGGTCCCACCTCGCAACACGGTTGCATTGGGGATTAAATTTCAACATTAGTTTTGAAGGGTCCAAAACATTCAACCCATAACAACCACTTAATACGATGTTCTGGGAATTGTTCCTATTCACCTTTTGTCAACCAAGCTGCTATGGTTGAAGGGGAGTAAGAAAAATCACCATGGTTCAATCATAAAATGCGAACAGAACATGAGAACCAGCCACAGATATGTGGGCTTTGGTTTTTACCTGAAGACTGAGCAGAATACATGATTGAAGCTGTAAGAAACACTGGCAGGAGGGACATGTTGTCCAGGGAGAAAAACTAGGGAAAAAAAAGATTCCTGAAAGCCCGAGAATTTAACAAAAAAAGAAGTTGAGTTAAGCTGAAAGTAGTGGCATTTTAAGTAAGTAAATGATTTGAATATGTGTGTTGAATTCTTTTGCACACACGACACATCTTGCCTCATTCTGGAGAAGAATGAACTAATCCATAATATTGGATTGCCAAGACAAACTCACACTAATCAAATATACCCAGTAGCATGCTTTAGTAAATAATTTTAAGTATATGAAATCAAAATGGTCAGGCAAAGCAAACAGAAATGTAAATAATCAAAAGCAGTTCCACAGGTTCTTCCTTCCCATCTAGAGGATGAACCACCTGCCCAGAATACATGAGATTCAGGGAGTACCTGACACAGCAAAAGTGTTTATATCATAAAATATGTCAATTTTTTCACACCAGAGTGTTAAAGAGCCTTTGTGCTATTAACCAGGAAGCCATGTTTTACATCCTGGGTTCTACTTGCTGTGATCTTTAACCAAGAACATCCTATTAAGGGCATTTAAGAGATAAAAAACATGCATTTGTATATTTATTCATAGGTCCAATTGGATTAGGTCAGGTCAACTGTTCCTGGTCTTTTCCCCAAAAGATTTTCTTCTTTGCACCTGTGCAAAATAGATTGCAGGACAGCTGTTCTAACTCTCCCCCAAGCAGTAAGTAGAACTATTGTAGAAGACTTAAAAAAAGTTTAATTCCTGCACTAACCCAGGTTTTATTCCCCTTTCATGTGATTTTGCTAGTTTAGTCTTGGCAATGATCCGTCCTCTAGTTTAATGTTATTTTGGCATTATTTCATGAGACAGCAAACTCCCCTACAGTAGTCTACTTTCCAAAAAACTTCTGGGTATTTTTTATTATATTGATTTGAATTTATATTTTGCAAATCTTAATAATGTCCCCACATGTAAGAAAAAGACTTAAACTGACATCAACAGACAAAAAGCATATTTAAATAAGTAGAAATTCAGTAACTAATTGTTTAAGTTAAAAACATTTTAAAATATGCCATATTAAAGATAGAAAAATCACCTAAACATGGGCTATGATCATTTTGAATGCAACATAGAAAGTGGACAGCTTCTGCTATCAACATACACGGGATGAATTTGCTTTAAGACTATGACAATTTTAAAAGATCTAAATGCTTAGAGTTGCTAAATTAAGTAAGGAGCAGTCATAAACAAGAAAACTGTTGTGTGATCCAAGAAGCAGATGCTAAAATTAAACTTTAAAGTAATTAAAAGTCTCTTGTTAAATTTTAATAAAAGCATTACATGTTTCCTTAAATAATTGGAATAGGCATCATTAATGATTGGTTTGAAACAGTTTATCTTTTCTTTAATAATATTTCTTACATAATTATACATTGTAAATGGTAAAGAAAACTTCAGTACTGCATATTTGGCTAGCTTTTATATTTCAAAAGACTCTTTTGGGACTGCGCTTCTTTGAAATATATTTGAACTTTTTTGAAATATCTTTGAAAATGGATTGTATTTTATCTGAATGCTTAGACTCTAATGTGAAATAATATGATGCAGGGATTTTCTTCAAAATGATATGAGATGATAACATAACTCCAACAAAATTTGAAATAAGTTGATAATTATTAATGTGGTTCATGGGTACTTGAGGTTTATTGTATCATCTCTCTATTTGAGAATTTTAACTCCAACAAGATTTGAAATAAGCTGATAATTATTATTGCAATTTATGTGTGCTTGAGGTTTATTATATCATTCCTCTACTTCATAAATTTATGCTTGAACATTTTTATAAAAGCCTTTAAAATTTTAAATGCGCTATGATTCCTGTTAGGTATTCTCTTGGTACTTTATTCTAAGAAATACCTTTACCATTTATTCTTGAGAATAAATGGTAAAGGTATTTTACCATTTATTATTACCATTTATTATTATTATGGCATTCAAAAAAATTCTTGCCAAGAATTTTCCTTTTCAGTTCTGATTTAACACTATAAGTTAAAAATATTTGATGAGCTATTTATCTTGCTGTTTATGAGATTTGGCGTTTTGTCCCATCACTCTGAGTCTCTCAATGCTGTTTCCAAAACAGAATATTCCCTGAACACTTCAGGAGAGAGCTTTGGACATTCCAATTTTGTTGTTACTATTTTAGAAAAAGAAAAGAGACTTAAAAAGTTGCTCAAGGTCGCAAAGCAATCTTCTGTAAAAATCAGCCCCAGAAACCAAAACTTCATGGTCCTGGAAATAAGTCCTAATCATTGAAGGTTGTCTTGATTGAGACTAAATTTGAACTGTTACTTTGATTGAGATGGAATTATACTATAGACAGGCCCATGCTTTCCCATGCTAGTGTTCTCTTCTCTAAGATCTTTGGCATTTATGTGCTAATTCAAATGAATCACCTCCAAATTTAAATTGAAAACGTGTTTGGCAAGAACTACAGGCTTTATGGATCAATTCAGAAACTTTCTGGGAGTGTTCTCTATCAGTCATAGCTCTGTGGCTCATATCAGTCATCATGAGTAATGCCTGTCAAAGTCACCAACACAGACCTTGACTGAAAAATCAATGCTATGCACCCTAGTGTGGTAAGTTGCAGAGGTTAATGAGATTAATGTTGTCATATCCATCAGAACAGTTGAGCTCTTAGAATTACTTTTAGGCCTAATAGGGAGAGTATTTTCTATTCTGATAGCCATAATTATTCTCTAATAGACAAATGACCAAACTCTGAGTCTGTATATTAAACCTTGACTGAAATACATATTTTTCAGGGTTGATTTCAAGGTCATTTCATTAAAATAGATTTCCCAGGAGAACAGAATGTCAGCGTACTTCCCTGAAGAAAAGGTTGAGATATTAAATGTGTTTACATTTCCCCATTTGCTCTTGATTAACAAACTGTAATACAGAACATTTTAATTTAATGATCATAGTTCATACAAGGTTCATAAATATTGTGAAATTATTTCATACCTGGCTCTGAAAGAAGTAAAATGAAATAGTAATTGTCATTTCTATTTATACAATGTGTTAGTTTTTATTCTGTGTAACAAATTGCCACAAACTTAGAGACTTATAACAGCACCCGTTTATTAGTTCACAGTTCTGTAAGTCAGAGGTCCTGCTCAGCATGACTAGGTTCTCTGCTCAAAATATCTCAAGGCTGAAATCAAAGTATCAGCCAGACTGAGTTCTTCTCTGAGGATCTGGGAAAAATCTCATTTCATGGTCATTATTTGTGTAGACAAAATTCACCTCCTTGCTGTTGTAAGAGTCAGGTCCCATTTTCCTGCTTGCTATCAGCTAGGCCATTCTCAGCTCTCTGAACCTGCCAACATTCCTTGCCACATAAACTCTTTCACTTCCCAGTCAGCAGCTATGGATCAAAATCTTTCATGCTTTGTATTTCTAATTTCATCTTCTATGACTAGCCAAAGAAAAGACTCTGCTTTTAAAGGGCTCAATTGATTAAATCTGACCTAGATGAGTAATTTCCCCATTTTAGGGTCAACTGATTTGGGGCTTTAATTGCACCTACAAAGTTTCTTTATGACAGTACCTAGATTACTATTTGATTGAGTAAGTGGGAGAAGGTGTGTATGCACCAGGGGCCTTCTTAAACTCCTGCTTATCACCAATGGTGTTATATAAAAATGAAATTTCAATATATCTTCTGCATCCTGGTATTTATACCAAATTATTCATAAGAGAGTTCCTCATATACCTTGTTAATGCCTTGTTAAAACATACACTTCTATCAAGTATTAGAGATTGGAATTTTGTTTGGGCTGGTTTTTATTCTGGTGGTTTTTAAATTGCTTTTTAGTTGGAGATATATATAACGTCAGTTGGAGATATATTAACATTTTTATACATAACGGTTTTCCCCTTTGTAATTTAAACCCAGATTTAGCAGTTCATTGTTTTTCCAGTGTATGGCTACAACTAGACTAAAGCTTGAGCTCTTATTGCTAGCTCAATGGTTTTCTAAGCAATTTTATAGATACTCAATATGACTCCTTATGACAAATGGTACTGTATATAGATTTAGAACAGTATAAACTAATTGATTAGTGTAAATAGAGCCTACAACTATACCTTTCCACTAAGTGCTATCTGTAAATGAAAACCGGTAATGGTTATCCAGATCTCTGTGATATTAATACTTTGTTTATTGCAAGAATTTCTAGTTTACTCCTGAAATGAAAATAAATCTTACTGTTTTATTACTTTCTCCTTTCTAATTACAGAAATAATTTTTTTCTGAAAAAGTATTAGATAAACTCAAGGTCTATCGTGACTCAGAGATCCTTTGACTTATCAAAGTGGCTAAAAAATAATCATATTTTAAAACCATCATTTTTGTTGTGTTTGTATTGATTAGTGGCAGAAAATAGTCACACATGTAATAATATCTAATATGAAATAGCATATAATCATAAAAATTCTTGACCTTAAGAAATAATATATTCTCCAGGAAACAAGTTTTTTACCAGATCCAAAGGAACTAAGATTTGCATAAGAAAAAATTATTTCATAATTCTGTATATATTAAAATTTGGTCATCAACAATGGTAGGCAAAACTCATTGAGGAGCTAGACCAGAAAAGGTAGATCTAAAATCAAATACAAAATGATTGCTTGAAATGAGTCTGAAATCCAAGGTATCAAGCCAAGATAGAGATAACACCCAAGGTGCTAAATCAATGAATCAGAACCAACATCCAAAGATACAGATAGTGCAAACACCTAGTTAAAAATAGAGTCTGCATACCAGTAAGGCTTCAAAAGCAAGAATCCTGACTGCATATAAAAAGTAATATTATAAAACCATGAATAAGGCTATTCTTAAATTCTTCAAAATCTCCCCATTGTACCTAGAATAAAATTCAAATTTTTTGATGTATCTATCAGGATGCACTTGGCAGAATGAGAACCACTCTATAAATATATCCTGTAAGGATTTAATTTAGGAATCAGGGGTTTGCACAACCATTGCAAGAGCTGAGGCTGCATGAGTTAAAGGAGATGCCATTAGAAGATGGGGTCTGACACCAAAGTATGGAATATTAACGTTCTCAGGAAACTTTTATCATTTCTTTGAACAAAATGTACTCAATTATTGATATTGATCTTGTATCCCAAGACCCTGCTAAACATGTTAATCAGTTATAGTTATTATTTGAGCAGTTTTCTACATAAGGCATCATGTCATCTGAGAATAAAGACAGTTTTATTTCTTCCTTTTCAATATGTTTAGTACCAACCTCAAATGTTACTTCCTATATGCTTAGAGTTGCTAAATTAACTAAGGAGTAGTCATAAACAAGAAAACTGATGTGTGATCCAAGAAGCAGATGTTAAAATGAAACTTTAAAGTAGTTAAAAATCTCGTTAAATTTTAATAAAAGCATTACATGTTTCCTTAAATAATTGGAATAGGCATCATTAATGCTTGGTTTGAAACAGTTTATCTTTTCTTTAATAGTATTTCTTACATAATTCTACTCTGTAAATGGTAAAAAAAAAAAAAAAAAAAAAAAAACCTTCAGTACTGTCTCTTTGGCTAGTTTTTACATTTCAAAAGAATCTCTTGGGACTGTACTTCTTTGAAATATGTTTGAACTTTATGAGTCAGTCAATTTTTTATATAAAGGGCCAGGCAGTAAATATTTTGAGTTTTGCAGACCATACATTCTCTATCACAACTACTCTGCTGTTCAACTCAGCTGCTATATTGCAAAAGCCACTGTGTAAAAAAAAGGGTTTAACCAAGATACAAAGTAATACTTACAAAAACAGTGACTGACCAGAATGGTAGATCTACTGGCAGCTTGCACTGTGCACCTGGAAAAGGTACAGACACTGAATGCCAGACTGTGAAAGCAGCCAGGAGGAGGGCTGAACCCTGCAAACCCACAAGGGCAGAGCTGCCCAAGACCATGGGAACATACCTTTTGCATCAGCGTAGTCTAGATATGAGATATGGAGTCAAGGAGATCATTTTGGAGCCTTAAAATGTTACTGCTCCACTGGATTTCAACCTTACATGGGCCCTCTAACCCCTTTGTTTCGGCCAATTTTTCCAATATGGAATGGCTTTATTTACCCAATACCTGTACCGTTATTGTATCTAGGAAATAACTAACTTGAATTTGACTTACAGGCTCACAGGAGGAAGGAACTTGCCTTGTCTCAGATGAGACTTTGGACTGTGGACTTTTGGGTTAATGCTGAAATGAGTTAAGACTTCGGGAGACTGTTGCGAAGGCATGACTGGTTTTGAAATGTGAAGACATGAGATTTGGAGAGACCAAAAGTGGAATGATTTGGTTTGGCTCTGTCCCCACTCAAATCTCAACTTGAATTGTTTCTCCCAGAAGTTCCACGTATTGTGGGAGGGATCCAGGGAGAGGTAACTGTATCATGAGGGGTGGTCTTTCCCATGCTATTCTGGTGATAGTGATTAAGTCTCATGAGATCTGATGGGTTTATCATGGGTTTCCATTTTTGCTTCTTCCTCATTTTCTTTTGCCACCATCATGTAAGAAGTGCCTTTCACCTCCTGTCCTGATTCTGAGGCTTCCAAAGCCATGTGGAACTGTATGTCTAATTAAAACTCTTTTTCTTCCCAGTCTCAGTTATGTCTTTATCAGTTGCATGAAAACGGACTAATACAGACGTCTAGTTTGCAAATATTTTCTCCCATTCTGTAGGTTATCTGTTTACTCTCTTGATAGTTTCTTTTGCTATGCAGAAGCTCTTTAGTTTAATTAGGTCCCATTTATCAATTTTTGTTTTTGTTGCATTTGCCTTTGGCATCTTCATCATGGAATCTTTGCCAGGTCCTATGTCCATAATAATATTTTCTAAGTTATCTTCCAGGGTTTTTATAGTTTGGGGTTTTACATTTAAGTCTTCATTCCATCTTAAGATGATTTTTGTATATGGTGTGATAAAGGGGTCCAATTTCAATCTTCTGCATATGACTAGCCAGTTATCCTAGCACCACTTATTGAATAGGGAGTCCTTTCTTCATTGCTCATTTTTGTCAACTTTGTCAAAGATCAGATGGCCATAGGTGTGGGCCTTTATTTCTGGGCTCTCTATTCTGTTCCATTAGTTTATGTGTCTGTTTTTGTACTAGAACTATACTGTTTTGGTTATTGTTGCTCTGTATTATACTTTGAGGTTAGGTAATGTTATGCCTCCAGCTTTGTACTTTTGCCTTAGATTGCTTTGTCCATTAAGACTCTTTTTTGATTGTATATAAATTTTAGAATAGATTTATTTTCTAATTCTGTGAAAAGTGTCATTGATAGTTTGATAGGAACAGCACTGAGTCTGTAAATTGTGTTGGGCAGTATGGCCATTGTAAGAATATTGATTCTTCCTATCCATGAGCATAGAATGTTTTTCCATTTGTTTGTGTCAACTCTGATTTCTTTCAGCAATGTTTTCTCTTCTTCTTTTGGAAATTTTTCACCTTCCTGGTTAGCTGTATTCCTAGGTATTTTATTTTGTGTATGTGGCTATTGTGAATGGGATTGCATTCTTGATTTACCAGTCAGCTTGGATGTTGTTTGTGCATAGAATTGCTACTGATTTTTGTACATTGATTTTGTATTCTAAAACTTTGCTGAAGTTGTTTATCAAATTTAGGAGCTTTTGGGAAGAGATTATGGGGTTTTCTAGGTATAAAATCATATTGTCTGCAAACAGAAATATTTTGACATCTCCTTTCCTTATTTGGATACCTTTTATTTTTTTGTCTTCCCTGATTGCACTGGCTAGGACTTTTAGTACTATGTTGAACAGGAGTAGTGAGAGTGAGCATTCTTGTCTTGTTCCAGTTTTCAAGGGGAATGCTTCCAGTTTTTGCATATTCTGTAGAATATTGGCTCTGGTTTTGTCATAGATGGCTCTTATTCTTTCAAGGTATGTTTCTTCAATGCCTAGTTTAAGAGATTTTAATATGAATTAATGTTTAATTTTACTGAACGATTCTTCTACATCTATTGAGATGATCATGTGATTTTTGTTTTTAGTTCTGTTTATGTGATGAATCACATTTATTGATTAGCATATGTTGAAACCATCTTGCATAAAGCCTACTTGATTATGGTGGATTAGATTTTTGATATGCTGCTGGATTTGGTTTGCTAGTATTTTGTTCAGGATTTTTTGCATCTGTTTATCAAGTATATTGGCCTGCTGTTGTCTTTTTCTGTAGCGTCTCTGCCATGTTTTGGTATCAGAATGATGCTGGCGTCTGAGATGAGTTAGGGAAGATTCCCTCCTCCTCAATTTTTTGGAATACTTTCAGTAGGAATGGTATCAGCTTTTCCTTATACATCTGGTAAAATTTAGCAGTGAATACATCTGATCCTGGGCTTTTTCTGGTTGTTAGGATTTAGTTACTGATTCAATTTTAGAACTTGTTATTGGTCTACTAGGGGATTCATTTTATATCTGATTCAATCTTGGGAGGTTGTAAGTTTATAGGAATTTACTCATTTTTTTCTAGGTTTTCTGGTCTGTGTTCTTAGAGGTGTTCCCGTAGTAGGTCTGACGGTTTTTTACATTTCTGTGGAGTCAGTGATAATGTCCTCTTTGTCATTTCTGATTGTGTTTATTTGGACCTTCTCTCTTTTTTTTTCTTTGTTAGTCCAGCTAATGGTCTATCAACCTTATTTATTCTTTCAAATAATCAGTGTCTGGATTTGCTGATCTTTTGTGTGGTTTTTCATGTCTCAATTTCCTTCAGTTCAGCTAGAATTATGGTTATCTTGTCTTCTGCTAGCTTTGGGGTTGGTTTGCTCTTAGTTTTCTAGTACCTCTAGATGTAATGTTGGGTGGCTAATTTGAGATCTTTATAACTTTTTAATGTAGGTGTTTAGTGCTATAAACTTACCTCTTTACACTGCTTTAGCCATGTTCCAGAGAATCTGACATGCTGTAACTTAGTTCTCATTAGTTTCAAAGAAGTTTATTGGACTTAATTTTATCATTCACCCAAAAGTCATTCCAGAGCAGATTGTTTAATTCCCACGTAATTGTATGTTATGGACTGATTTTCTTAGTACTGATTTCTACTTTTATTGCACTGTGGCCTGAGAGTGTATTTGGTATGATTTCAATTCTTTTGCATTTGCTGAGGATTGCTTTATGGCTGATTGGTCAATTTTGAGTATGTACCATGTGCAGATGAGAAGAATGTATATTCTCTTATGTTTGGGTCATGAATTTTGCAGATGTCTGCTAGGTCCATTTGGGTAAGTGTTAACTTCAGAGCCTGAATATCCTTGCTAGTTTTCTGCCTCAATGATCTGTCTAATTTCATCAGTGGGGTGTTGAAGTCTCCCACTACTATTTTGTGATTATCTAAGTATCTTCTTAGGTCTCTAGGAACTCGTTTTATGAATCTGGGTGCTTCTATGTTTGGTGCATATATATTAAGGTTAGGTCCTCTTGTTTATTTGAATTGAGCCATTTACCATTATGTAATGCCATTCTTTGTCTTTTTTTTTTTTTTAATCTTTGTTGGTTTAAGGTCTGTTGTTTTTTGTTTTCTGTTTTCTGAAATTAGAATAGCAACTCCTGCCTTGTTATGTTTTGCCATTTGCTTGGTAGATTTTCTACCGTGCCTTTCTTTACTTTAAGCGACTTTCCACTCTGTGTCTTTTAATTGGGAATTTAGCCCATTTGCATTCAAGGTCAATATGGATATAGGCAGATTTTATCCTTTCATCATGTTGTTAGCTACTTATTATATAGGCTTGATTTTGCTGTTGCATTGTTGTGTATATGTACCTAACTGTGTTTTTGTGGTGACCAGTAAGGGGCTCTCCTTTCTATAGTTAGTGCTGTTTTAAGGATCTCTTTTAAGTCAGGTCTTTTGGTAACAAATTCTCTTAGCATTTGCTTGTCTGAAAAAGGATCATATTTCTCCTTCATTCATAAAGCTTATTTTAAGCAGATAAAAAATTCTTAGTTAGAATTTATTTTATTTAAAAATGTTGAATATAGGTCCGCAACACTTCTGGATTGTAGGATGTCTACAGAAAGGTTCACTGT
The DNA here is from genome assembly GCF_001604975.1 of Cebus imitator. NCBI lineage: Eukaryota > Metazoa > Chordata > Mammalia > Primates > Cebidae > Cebus > Cebus imitator. Next base: position 3,005,348 of record NW_016107419.1, read on the forward strand.
GAGCAGATGGGGTTCCCTTTGTAGATGGCTTGCCCCTTCTCTCTAGCTAACTTTAACATTTTTAAATATTATTTTGACCATGGGAAATCTGATGACCTTGTGTCCCTTTGGGATGGTCATTGTATTAGTCAAGGTTCTCTAGAGGAACAGAACTAATGGAATATATATATATATATATATATATATATATATATGTATGTATATACGCACACACACACACACACGTGTGTGTGTATATATATATGTATACACACACACATATATATGTGTATATATATATACATATATATATACATACATATGTGTGTGTGTATATATATATATATTTATGTGTGTGTATATATAGGAGTTAAGTGTTAACTCACGTGGTCACAAGTTTTCATGATAGGCCATCTGCAAGCTGAGGTGCAAGGAGAGCCAGTTTGAGTTCTAAAGCTGAAGAACTTAGAGTCTGATGTTTGAGGGCAGAAAGCATCCAGCACAGGAGAAAGATGTAGGCTAGGAGGGTCATCTTATATAATATCTTATATAGTATCTCTCAGGGATTATCTACATTTCCTGAATTTGAATGTTGACCTTTTGGGGAATATTTCATGGATGAGATCTTCAAATATGTTTTCCAAGTTGCTTGCTTTATCTCCCTCTCTTTCAGAGACACCAATGAGTCATACATTTAGTGTCTTTACATAATCCCATATTTCTCAGGGTTTTGTTCATTCTTCTTTATCACTTTTTCTATTTTATTATCTGACTGACTTATTTCAAAGAATAGGTCTTTGAGCTCTCAGGTATTTTTCCTCAGCTGCATTGTTTCTGCTGTTAACGCTTACAATTGTTTTATTAAATTATCCAAGTGAGTTTTTCAGCTTTATTAGATCAATTTGGTTCTTTCTTACTATGGTCATTTTGCCTTTCATGTCCTGCAGTGTTTTCTTATATTCCTTATATTCTTTGGTTTAATTTTCAACTTTCTCCTGAAAATTTATGATCTTCATTCCTCTGCATGCTCTGAATTCTATTTCTATCATTTCAACCATTTCAGCCTAGTTAAGAAGTTTGGTCATTTGGAGGTGAGAAAACACTGTGTCATTTTGAGTTGCCAGAGCTCTTGTGTTATTTTATCTCATCTTTGTGGGCTGATATTCCTTAAATCTTTGAGGTTAATGTCCTTTGGATGGGATTTTTTGCTTTTATCTTCTTTGATGCCCTTGGGAGTTTGATTGTATTATAAGGTGGTTTTAGTCGACTGGCTTCATTTCTGAAAGATTTTCAGAGGCCACTACTCAGCTTAGGACTCCTGGACTGCATGCTGTAACTCTGGGGAGGTTGGTACTGGGCCACCAGCTTTGTTCTCTGTCCCCTTGAGGTTAGGAACTTGCTTCACTAGAGATGCCAAGGTGTTCCCAGTTCTCTGGCCATAACACTACAATGGGTGATGCTGGCTAAAGCGCTTCATCAGGGCAGTGCCCTGTGATCCATGCCCACTTATGTGTGTTGTCAGTACCACGTGCATTGCCTGTGGTGAGGTTCTGGCAGGAGCAGGGCTGTGGAATTCCTGTGCACACTCACACTGGAATTTTTATCCCTGTGGATTTGGTTGTTCTGTAATGTCATTTCCTTTCAGTCTAAGTAATGTCCTTTAATATTTCTTGTAAGACAGGTCTACTAGTAACAAATTATTTCTGTTCTTGTTTACCTAGTAATGTCTTTATTTTGCCTTCATTTTTAAGATTAATTTTGCTGGATATAGAACTCTTATTAGTAGCTCCTTCTTCTGCCATACTAAAAATTATTGTTTTGTTTTTTCTTTGCATTTTAAATATGCTATGTCTCTGCCCTCTGGCTTTCATTGTTTGTGATGGAAAATCAGTCATTAAGTTTACTGCTATATCTAATTTTTCCCATTGTATTCAAGACTTTCTCTTTGCTTTTCAAAAGTTTTATTTTAAAACATATATTCCTGGATGGGCACAGTGGCTCATGCCTGTAATGCCAGCACTTTGGGAGGCCAAGGTGGGTGAATCACCTGAGGTCAGGAGTACAAGACCAGCCTGGTCAACATGGTAAAACCCCATCTCTACTAAGATTACAAAAAATTTGATAGGCATGGTGGCAGGCTCCTGTAATTCCAGTTACCTGGGAGGCTGAGTCAGGATAATCACCTGAGCCCAGGAGGCATAGGTTGCAGTGAGTTGCAATTGCACCATTACACTTTAGCTTGGGCAGCCAGAGCAAGCTCAGAAAGGAGGGAAGGAGGGAGGGAGGGAGGGA